>NC_064631.1:143327947-143636917 GCF_023864275.1 Schistocerca cancellata | reverse complement strand
AAGGTCTCTTTAATTTTCCTGTAGGCAGTATCTATCTTAGCCCTAGTGAGATAAGCCTCCACATCCTTACATTTGTCCTCTAGCCATGCCTGCTTAGCCATTTTGCACTTCCTGTCGATCTCATTTTTTAGACGTTTGTATTCCTTTTTGCCTGCTTCATTTACTGCATTTTTATATTTTCTCCTTTCATCAATTAAATTCAATATTTCTTCTGTTACCCAGAGATTTCTACTAGCCCTCGTCTTTTTACCTACTTGATCCTCTGCTGCCTTCACTACTTCATCCCTCAAAGCTACCCATTCTTCTTCTACTGTATTTCTTTCCCCCATTCCTGTCAATTGTTCCCTTATGCTCTCCCTGAAACTCTGTACGACCTCTGGTTCCTTCAGTTTATCCAGGTCCCACCTCCTTAAATTCCCAACTTTTTGCAGTTTCTTCAGTTTTAATCTACAGCTCATTACCAATAAATTGTGGTCAGAGTCCACATCTGCTCAGCTAATGGCACCATTTGTACGCGCACCGTTCAGATTTTACGTGGAAAAGCAGTCACCCTTAAATAACTCCGGACTGAAGCGAGACTGGTGGTTCAAATTTGGTCCACTGGTACATCGGACTTTGGTCTAACTTAAGTTTTAACCGTTGAAAATATCTTGCTTCGTTTGGATTTTACGAGCAAAATAATAATAATAATAATAATAATAATAATAATTGCGTTTTCCTGGGAGGTATTTGATGCGCGCCGTTTCTGTACTTTAAACTTGTACGAATCAGTTCACACTTTGCACGAAGATTGATAAAAGTATATATTCAAAACGAATTTTTGTATCTAATAATCTTTATCTGTTGTCGAGGTCTAAATGAAGATGTAAAATTCGTTCTTACATGAATTAAATGCGCGGGAACGGTTGAAGTGAAACAAATAAACAAAAAATGCATTTTTACGATAAAATTGAGAACTTGTTTTCAAAAACCTAGCTTCATTGTGGTATTAAATGCAATAAACACGTATTTGTGAGGTTTCTTATGCACGTCACCTCTATATTTCAGACTTAACAAAATCGGTTCAAAATTTGTAAGAATTCAGAAAGATACATGTAGTTAATGGTAGTCCTATTGTCTTGTGAAAGCTTTATCCGTTGCCTCGATATAACCAACAGAGTTCGAAAGCCAATAAAGAGACATATTCCGGATCAGTCGCCGCTCGGGTCAGCAAAAATCTACATCGGTTGTCAAGCTTTGGCAGTCTAATGTCAATATTGTGGCAGATTAAAAGCTAGAAACCAGAAAAATGCTCCTAACGTAGCACAAAAAGGCGAGATGTTCTGCGCAGAGTTAGGATGTAAAAAGAAGGGAACTAACTTTTCGACTTATCTGGCACCTCCAAAGGCATTTAAACCAAAATATCTTGAGATAGCCGCGATATTTTAAGGGTTAGTTAACCCAATTTCCCGAGCGCAGTGAGCTCTCTTAGCTGCAAGGTGTTGACTTGCAATTTATAGGCTGAAGTCTTTGATCATTTGCCCAAAATCCAGAAGCTTCGCTAGCGATAGTAAACAATATATTATAATACCATATGGCTGAAGAGTTTACATGTAACAACTTTTCTTGGGGGGATAAAATTTATGGGGTTGGAGGCACTGTATTACATTGCGTAGGTACTAACAGTAACAAGTAAAAAAGCGAGATTGTATCAAGATGTTCTGATTTAAACGTTTCTGAAGCTTCCAGATAAGTCGAAAATCTATATCCCTTCTCTTTCATCCGTAATTCTCCCCAGGACACATTTGCCTTCATGTCCTACGATAAGAGTATTTTTCGAAGTATATTGATTAATTTTCCTAGTATTTAAATTCAAAAATCTTATGAATATTAACTAAGGAGCTTCCTGAAATGGGTCACTGGGAAATTTGCTTGGGAACGAAAAATATATCCCATAGCAGTAAATCGTTGTAAAGTCGTAGAATCAATAAACCATTATGTGAAGCTAAACTGGTGCAAAGGCGTTCAGTACAGCGAGATGAGGTAGATGGTCTTCCAAAAGACAGTATTAAAGAAGTGAAACCAGTACTTATACAGATTCCGTATACCGACTTCCTACATTAAAAAAAACACGTCCACCGCATCATACCAACAGAATGTGGTACGATCCGAAAAATCTTCCGAGGAGACAAGTTTATCAACTACTCGATTGCAGTTCGGGTTCGTGTGTTCTTATGCGCAGCTCGTAGGCAGAGAGTTACAGACTTCCCACAGGCAACGAACATCAGTAAGCATATGGGGATCAGGACATATCGTATTGAGGTGCTCGAAGTAGACTTTGTACCAAAATGAACTGTGGGATTCACCTGCTAACAAACAGATAAACATTAATGAGTCAGAATAATCTCGAAATTAACAGTATAATGACACGATATTTGCAAGAATATATCGTAAATCTCTGACGCATCAGTACATATATTTTCAAATTTACACAGGTATAAAATAAAATATAAGGATGTAGAAGCTTATCTCACTAGGGGTAAGATATATACTGCCTACAGGAAAATTAAAGAGACCTTTGGAGAAAAGTGAACCACTTGTATGAATATCAAGAGCTCAGATGGAAACCCAGTTCTAAGCAAAGAAGGGAAAGCAGAAAGGTGGAAGGAGTATATAGAGGGTCTATACAGGGGCGATGTTCTTGAGGACAATATTATGGAAATGGAAGAGGAGGTAGATGAAGATGAAATGGGAGATATGATACTGCCTGAAGAGTTTGACAGAGCACTGAAAGACCTGAGTCGAAACAAGGCCCCCGGAGTAGACAACATTCCATTAGAGCTACTAACGGCCTTGGGAGAGCCAGTCCTGTCAAACCTCTACCATCTGGTGAGCAAGATGTATGAGACAGGCGAAATACCCTCAGACTTCAAAAATAATATAATAATTCCAATCCCAAAGAAAGCAGGTGTTGAAAAATGTGAAAATTATCGAACTATCAGTTTAATAAGTCACACCTGCAAAATTCTAACGGGAATTCGTTACAGACGAATGGAAAAACTGGTAGAAGCCGACCTCGGGGAAGATCAGTTTGGATTCCGCAGAAATGTTGGAACACGTGAAGCAATACTGACCTTACGACTTATCTTAGAAACTAAATTAAGGAAAGGTATACCTACGTTTCTAGCATTTGTAGACTTAGAGAAAGCTTTTGACAGTGTTGACTGGAATACTCTTTCAAATTCTGAAGGTGGTAGGGGTAAAATACAGGGAGCGAAAGGCTATTTACAATTTGTACAAAAACCAGATGGCAGTGGTTGGGAAGGGAGTGAGACAGGGTTGTAGCCTATCCCCGATGTTATTCAATCTGTATATTGAGCAAGCAGTAAAGGAAACAAAAGAAAAATTCGGAGTAGGTATTAAAATCCATGGAGAAGAAATAAAAACTCTGAGGTTCGCCGATGACATTGTAATTCTGTCAGAGACAGCAAAGGACTTGGAAGAGCAGTTGAACGGAATGGACAGTGTCTTGAAAGGAGGATATAAGATGTACAACAACAAAAGCAAAACGAGGATAATGGAATGTAGTCGAATTAAGTTGGGTGATGCTGAGGGAATTAGATTAGGAAATAAGACACTTAAAGTAGTAAAGGAGTTTTGCTATTTGGGGAGCAAAATAACTGATGATGGTCGAAGTAGAGAGGATATAAAATGTAGACTGGCAATGGCAAGGAAAGCGTTTCTGCAGAAGAGAAATTTGTTTACATCGAGTATAGGTTTAAGTGTCGGGAAGTCGTTTCTGAAAGTATTTGTATGGAGTGTAGCCATGTATGGAAGTGAAACGTGGACGATAAATAGTTTGGAAAGAAGGGATTAGAAGCTTTCGAAATGTGGTGCTACACAAGAATGCTGAAGATTAGATGGGTAGATCACATAACTAATGAGGAGGTACTGAATAGAATTGGGGAGGAGTTTGTGGCACAACTTGACAAGAAGAAGGGATCGGTTGGTAGGGCATGTTCTGAGGCATCAAGGGATCACCAATTTAGTATTGGAGGGCAGCGTGGAGGGTAAAACTCGTAGAGGGAGGCCAAGAGACGAATACACTAAGCAGATTCAGAAGGATGTAGGTTGCAGTAGGTACTGGGAGACGAAGAAGCTTGCACAGGATAGAGTAGCATGGAGAGCTGCATCAAACCAGTCTCAGGACTGAAGACCACAGCAACAACATAAAATAAATTTAGTAGTGTGTGAGTGGTGCCGTCTTTTGCCACTACGTAAAGGCTTATTTGGACCAAACTTGTTTCGCTTTCTTCAACACAGCTTCTGTGGTCAGTTTTTTAGCTCCTACATTATTTCCATGTGATCTTCAGTCCACAAGCGTTCTATATTTATCACACGGCACTGCAATGACTCACCATATTTCCTCGTCAGCATGTTTTTTATGGAACCACTTCCACCTCGTGTACTATATACAGCCCATTCCGTACTTACCCACACAACACGCCCGACGTTAAATTGCACAAGCACACACTGCAGTTATTGAAAGGATAATGTTCCAGATTTGCCTTATAAGTCCATATTAAATGCTTCCCTCCCCACCCCTTCCCTCCCTCCATCCCATTCCTTTTCTAGCACGATTTGAGCTTGGATGAGTACGTAGAAAAGTAAAAGCTTGAAGACAGGATAAAATGGATGTTGCCAGACAATGACGACCCAGACGCTATGTCAGCGCTACTGAATTTTCTAGACGAGTTCTCTGAACAGGAAACTAAAAATTTACGACTTAATGGATCACCAAGTACGCACATTTTCGGTAAGATATCGGCAAACCAAGCTTTATAACGGAATCCTTTCAGACATTTAAAGTGACAATTTTTTGGCAAGTTTGTGCTTTTGAGTGATCGATAAGAGCCTGCCGGTCTACTAGCTGACATCTACATCTTGAAAGTAAAGGGAAAGAAAACAGAAAATGATAAAATTATTTATTATAAACATTATGTCGATGGTATCTTGATACTATACAATGGGACAACCACTGAAATGGAGAGCTTAGCTGAGAAGCTTAATAATACGTACCACAAAATACATTTTACATTTGGGAACCAAGCACTAATGGAATTAACTTTCTTGACTTAAACGTATCTTGTCATAACAACAAAAATAAATTCCAAAATTATAAATAACACAAATTAGAACTTTTTAGATCAGCATTCAATTGTGCGAACAAAATTCATGCTGAATCTGACGTAAAAACAAAAGCGCTAAACATTTTCAAAAGAATAGCCCACAACATTGCTTATGACCCATCAATAGATGACAAATTAGATGAAATAATAAAAATCAAACAGCATCAACAACCTTGTCCTCAACCGCAGAAGAAGCTAAAAATATCTCTACATCTTTACTCGGTAATCTCTCATATCCACTTGCAAAACTGTTTAAATCACACGAAGTCAAAATGAGTTTCCACACAAACAACAGTGTACAAAACAAAATAGTTCATAACATCAAAATACCGGACCCACCTATTCAAAAAGCTGGTAGATATAAATTAATCTGTGACATCTGCTCCTGCTACTACATGACAAACAGGAAGAAACTTTGGAATTTGATACAAATACCACAATGAAGCATTCTGTTTAAGAAATTTATATAAATCAAGTTTTACAGCCCACCTAGCACAAAACAGTCATTCAGTTACAGACATCAAAACCAACGTCCACATTCTAAATACTGAAGACAAAGGAATGATGATGGATCTGCAGGATCAATTAAGTGTTTTCATCCGTAATAGTAAATCACTCCATTACATTAAACAACCCAGAAAAAAAACATGCAAACAAATATACACCCAACATAACATTTAATTAGAAGAACCCTCATGCAGAGCTCTAATGTTTAATTTATAATTAATAATGAATGTTTCTTAAGCAAAAAGGTAAATGTCAAACGCAATTTCAGTGACGAACTGTACATTAAATATCATCCTAAAGCTTTTGTTCGATAGATTTTGTAGATAGCACATGACAATTTTGTAATTATATACATGTTATCTTCTAATAATGAATATAATATAAAGAGATATATACTTACTGTCGCCAATGTGCAGTGGAACTGCCTGTCAAAGAAGATTTGCTTCAACGCAAATTCTTTGAACATAACTTTAGTCGTACTCTTATGGTTTATTTACGTTTTGCAAAGCACTTGGACTTGTTAATTGCGGCAAAGTTTGTTAAGTGCTACGAAATTAACGGTACTGGCAACATACGTTACGTTTTCCAGAATAATGTGTGTACCACCAAAAACAAACCGACAGTTATTGAAAACTGTAAGTAATGCATTTAAGTCGAATTCTTAATGCAAATAATCTCGCCACATTTAGGGCTTTCATGTTTCGTTTTTACATCTTGCCACAGCTACACAACCCGCACAAAACAGCAAACGTGCAATAAATAGGTACCATCTGACGGTGAACGCTAGGTGAATCGAAACCGGTCGTGGTAAATAAAAATTAAAGAATAAAGCAAATGGAAGCTGGTTGTAGTTATTTCTGGAAACCTTTAAAGAAATCCATGGTAAGGCCATAAGGGACTACAGCGGAAATGTAGAGAAAAAGCAGAAAGCTGTGTGGTCTGTTTATTTTTGTGACGTATCTACTGAGGAGAAACCTGTACATAATGTATGTGGTGCAAATTCAATAAATGTGAGCGTGATGGCGCCAACTATTCACGAAGTTCAGTTTATTTGATGCTGTATTAAACACAATACAACCAATATTTAGGTGTTTAGCACAGCCGTAACTTGTACAGAAGTGTGTTCATGGAAAGACAAAATCACAATGAAAGGTGCAACTCTCTGATACGGATGCCACAAGAAAATCTTTGTTTCCACAACTCCTGTTGAAACTGCAGCACATGATGCTTGTTTAGTTTTTACCTGTGGTAAACTTGGCAGATCACGAACTCCACAGCGGATTTGATCCAGGAGCTTTCACTCGTCCCTATTGAAGGAAATCGTTAATAGGAGCATTGCTGGAGCTGATATTATTCCTACTCAATCTGAAAATCAGGGTAAGCAAAGAAAAGATTTCTTCAGAGTGAAAAGAAGTATGCACATGGTTTGCATTAGTGCCCCCAGATAAGGTCATGTCTAACCTTATTCGCACACATCACTGACGTCACAGTACTTAAATTTGGCATTGTATTGTGTATCAATGCAACACTACAGTGAATCATTTTGTGAAAGAATTGTCATTTAATACAATAGTAAGGCATTTATATAACAGAAAAGCCTTAAAATTGGTCCATTTTTTTCGCGGATATTTGTAGACTTGAAAAAATTCAGCCAAAGAAGATATCAAAATTTTCTTCCACAGGTATCTGTAATAATGGAATATTAAAATTCTGTGCATTAATTTTGCTCTGACAGATTTAAAAAAAAATAAAGATTTTAAAAAGGAAGATTTGCACTCACCTTATTGAAAATTTTCCAACTATATAATTAAAAACGTATTACGTAAATAAGCATGAAAACGTACGAGTATATGCATACAACATTTCCTAACAACTGTGCCAAATTTAGTTACATTGTCTTGAAAACTTTGGACTTGATGAACTTCTTCAAAGTATTGCAATTTCGCGTATGCTCCACCCTTAAACTATATATAATCTTTCTCACTTCTCGTTCCATTTCTACTCGGTGAACTTAGAACTGTAGTCGTGTAGTGTATCAATGCAACCAGTCGAGATGTATAGAATATCTGTGAGCGTACGATAAACACAGAGGTGTGCCATCTTCTCGAAATGACGGTACTGTTATTACTGATTACAAGGACGTTACCTGCGTTCAGTCACAGTCGGAACTAACGCGGTGATCAGCAATGTGTCTCCCACACCATTCGTTACTTGTTTATACGCTTGCTGAAGGGCACTGGGTGCTACAAGTGCACAATCACCCATCTTACGAAACCGAACATCTCTCCCTAATTTAATCTACGTTCAAAAAGGGGAATATTTACCCTACTGAACTGATGTCCTCGACTAGACAATACTGTAATCGCCTAAAGGCAGTTACTGCAACGCACATCTGATTATAGTCTGTTGTAAGTCAATAGCACAGTGGAAACTTTTGTTTTCAAAGCCAATTTCAAATTTCTCTGCCTGTAAATGAACTTCAGAAAACTTCCTATTACCGCTTGGGCATATTTATTATTAAAAAGTAAGACTAATTCTGGGATCCTACAACAGACAATCATGTATTTTACTAGTATCGTGTTAAAATTTTCTCTCACTGCCCGGAAAAGACGAATTTCTCGGCCTCTTAAACCATAATAAAATATGTGTACCATCCAAAATAAACATCTGATCCCGTAAGCGCTCTCGAATGCATTCTACTTTGAGCTTTGCAGCATGTTTCAAGATCAGGCAGTCACCGATACGTAAGGTGAAGCTGCCATCAATCCCAAGGTTGGCTTGAATACCAGAGAGTTGTACTAGTTTGGTCCTATTGCCTTCCTCTAACTATTTTTAAAATTAAAACTGTCTTAACCAGTTATGGCGGGACGTATGGTAGGACGTGGACTCCAAACCACGGGAGTTTTGAGATTAACAAACATTCTCAGTTGTGAAACACGTGGTAAGTGCCAGAAAAAAATCCTAGATCTAACTGAGGATCGAATGAGAGAACTTTGCATTCGTAGGCTCACGCTTTTATCTTTAAGCCACGATACAAATAAAAGAAATTGGGTGACACAGTAGCGGAGTATGACAACACTTCAGTTCCAGCAAGTGAGGAGTCGACAGACCATTATTGGCATTACAAGGAAAACAGTAACACTTTGAGCACGATATCTGCAAAGTGACAAACATGATTTTCATATTCAAGGAAAGGCACGAGTTTGCTTCCACTTCACGTCATTGCAAATGAATCACTGTCCCGTAGCGAGCAACAGTTAGGTGGTAGGGGGGGGGGGGGGGCATTGGGAAGGACAGGCTGTAGGCACCATCCCAGCATTTACCTCAGTAAAACAGGCCTTCTTGAGTTTGGTCGAGTGTCAGAAATTTGCAAGCATTTCAAGGTTACCCTTACAGCACGGAGCGACTTCAGAACCGTTTCACCTTTGTCCTGGTGGCTGAAAATAATCCTGGTATCGTTAGCGGCAGTCCACATGCGTACCTTAAATCTACTGCTAGTTCATGATTAGAGATTGACAGTTGACACGGATGGGAGGGGGAGGGCGGTATGATTTCAGGCGGCCACCTATGTTGTCGACTCCATTTGTGAGAACAAAATGTCGACGATTCTGTTAGCGGTCGACGCCATGTGCTGAGGGTGATGGTCCCACCTACACTCATTGTTTCGGACTACTGCCACAACAGGGTCTGAGTGCAGGCTCCAAGTTTCGGGGATAAAGTAATTAAAAAGCCTAATGAGGCAAGGATGTAGGAAACCCTAATAAACAGGCACGGAGATTTCAATTAAATGCAAAGCTTGGCATCCCGTTCTCAATTTATTAACTTCACGCCAGCCGTATAATCAGCAGAGGGGATGTAAGTTTCAGAGCTCCGGCGTGGGCACCGAAATACAAAGTTAATCAAGGGAGAGCAGAGGCAGATGCAAAGAGGAGGAGGGGGAGGGCAACTCTGGAGTAAATAGTGACTGGTGTGACACAAACATAATTTCATCGTCTGGGTAGACTGCAAGCACCGAGCGCCTGTCAATGACAACCAGGACAGTCGTCGAAAAATTGTGGATAAAATTGCGAAAGTCATTTCAAATGAGCGCCCTAAAAAATGAGACTTGCAGCGTTACTGCAGTCGGTCAATAGGAAGGATTTCCTGCTGCCTCCTCACCGTACATATGTATCCATCTGTTGGGAAGCCTGCTGTGCTCTCTCTTACGAGAGAGCAAACGCAGAATATGCGTCTGTTACTCGTCGGCAATTCTAACGTACTGCAAATGATATTAACCGTTCGAGAAATGTCATCATCGGAATAGAAAATCACCTAGTGCACTCAATGTGTATGCTTGACTGCCTCATCGAAAACGTTGAAGAGGCTACTCCAGCAGCCATACAGGGAACAGGGCGTAACCAGCTGCAGACTGTGCCGTATGTTGGAACGTAAGATGCCTGGCGTCTTAGCTCTGACTTCATATTTGGATCATTCCAGAGAATAGCAGAGAAGGTTGACAAGACCAACCAAGCTCACGGAGTTTCAAGGAAGCTCATACATTGCAGCATTGCCCCCCCCCCCCCCCAACCCACCCTTGGCCACGAACTAACAGTGGCCCTCTGGTTCAGAGTTGAATAGAATGTGTGATCGAGAGACTTCGAAGGTTTTGTGACAAATTGAGTTGCGATTTCCTAGATTTGGGCCATCTCGCTGAGAACTGAAGGGTTCCTCTAAATGGACGAGTGTTACACCTATACATCGGAGACAAGTACTGAGGTAGCTGAGTGGGTGGGTGTGCCCACAAGGTCTTTTTAGATTAGGCGACTGTAAATACAGTCCAGAAATGTTAAAGTAAGATCCAAACGAATGTGCGCAATACATGAGACAGTTAAATGTAAGTATTTAACTCCAGAAACATTCGCAACCACGTGCAAAGGATCGATGCATTCCTAAAAAGCAATGCAAATCACATGCTGCTAGGTAATGCATGGTAGTTAATCCTCAAAATTGACTACTGTAAAATTTTTGTAATAAATCTAAGTGAATAGCAAAAAGATAGGCCAGAAGGAAATACAAGCGAAACGTGTATGGCAATAAACGAACTGCCTTCATTTAGTTGCCTATACGATACATACCTCCACGAAAATCCTCCCTGTACCACTAAACAACACTGCGTTGTTCCGTATCAGAAATACTGTCATGTTCTGTATCAGAAACCCGACTTTGCAACAACCTTCTTGAAACTATTAGAGAATGGCAATCCTTTCGAACTTCACAAGACAGCTAATGGCCCACCTACTATCAAAATAGCTCTGTTCCATATACTTGTGCGGAACTCACTCTCCGCCGGCCGTTGCGGCCGAGCTGTTCTAGGCGCTTCAGTCTGGAACAGTGCGATCGCTACGGTCGCAGGTTCGAATCCAGCCTCGGGCATGGACGTGTGTGATGTCCTTAGGTTAGTTAGGTTTAAGTAGTTCTAAGTTCTAGGGGACTGATGACCTCAGACGTTAAGTCCTGTAGTGCTCAGAGCCATTTGAACCATTTGAACTCACTCTCGTCAGCCCTCCCTTCCCCACCACTTTCCCTTCCCCTTGTGTACACAGTTCTCTATTGGAATTCTCTTCTTTCCTAACAGCCATCGCCACTCTCATTTCAATTATCTCCTCTTTTATTATCCCATCCTCTTCTTCTAAAACCAAACAAGGCTTCAAAAGGGTTAAACTAATCAATATCATTTTTAATGCTTCTATTATTTTATTATTATTACTGCTAACTATTATTTTTATTAATAATGCAAATTATTGTTATTGTGATTGTTATGTAATATTTTGTGTGTGTATTGTTCCTGGTCAGATGTACGACAGAGCTTCAAGGTCCTAATCTAGTAAGGCTAAATTAGCAATAAATAAGTCGAAAACTTAGAGATATGTTTTCCTAGTATCACAATGACAGCACTCATGAAATTTTAAATATCTAACAATCGATTGGGGTTATTATAGTTCTGTCAGCATGCCAATAAACAATACTAAATGCCTTCTCTGAAAGCTTTTGAGAAAAGATAGATCTCAAGTCCACTCATGGCGAAATACACTGACGAGCCAGAACACTGACCACTAGCTTGATAGCGTGTTGTTTCACCTGTGGAAAGCAATACAGGAGCGACTGACGAGGTACGCATTCGACAAGTCTTTGGTAGGTTTCCTAAGGTACATGGCATAAGATGTCTATTCACAGGTCATCCGATTCCCGTAAATTACTGGCCGGTAGTTTGGGAACGCGTAGCTGGCGTCCGACACCGTCCCAGAAGCGTTCCACTGGGTTCAGACAGAACAATTTGGTGGACAAGAAATCAACGTAATTACAGCATCATGCTCCTCAAACCACTGTAACCTGATTATGGGCTTATGGCACGGACAGTTTTCCTGCTGCAACATGCCGTCACCATCGGGGAGGCTACAGCGCTGGGTCAACATGGAACACGTTTGCGTCGTCTGCTGCGGAGTTCCATGGTCAGCACCGTGTACTGAACGGAACGATCCGAAATCATTCTGCCTGCACCATCTGTAGAGAGATTTTCCCATATCGCTCCCTGTCCTTTACAGTGCGTGAAAGCGCCCAGCCTCCACGTTCTGTAATAAGGCATAAATGTCCAATGTCGCTTATTCATGATTTCATCGTCCTTATCCAATTTCCACAGATACTCACACAGCAGTACGGAACAGCCGACCAGATTCGCAGTTTCCGACGAGCTGGTTCCGAGCTGCCTGCATCGTCTCATCGTCTCTGCCTTGTTTACAAAGAACCTAACTCCGTCACGAACTCGCAGCGCACCAGGTGGCGTACAGTCCTGTGGTCGGCAGTCGTCATAATGCCCTGGCTCATCAGTGTGCATTCACAGCGAAGTCATAAAACGCAGATCAGAACTTTACAGTCGCGTCATGAGAATGAAACGAAATACATTTATATTAAAAATGAAGAAATTCCTCCAGCTGTATTTAAGGTGTCGATTTTATTTTGACAACTAGTTTCAACGTTGTAACAACGTCATCTTCAGGCCCATACACCTGTTGACGTCAACTGCGTGCGGCTGATCCTAGAAGTCAGTGGTGAGATACGGACGATATGGCCACACGGAGCACGTCTGTATCTCACCAACTGACTTCTAGTATCAGCCGCACGCTGTTGACGTCAACAGGTGTATGGGCCTGAAGATGACGTTGTTACAACGTTGAAACTAGTTGTCAAAATAAAATCGACACCTTAAATACAGCTGGAGGAATTTCTTCATTTTTAATATAAATTTATACCAGCTGACGTCCCACTGTCCTCCATTTCAACTATGGATGTACGAAGACGAAACTAAATACAGTTTAATTTTATAGAAACATTAGTAAAGCAAAAGCAAAGATAATGAAATGGATTTGGGAAACAAAAAGTGACAAAAATCATCAGCGATCACAGAAGAAGCTATACAGAACAATGGAATGTTTTCGATCTTAAGTGCAACAATGGCAAGTTGATCAGGAGGAGAAGAAGAAAGAAGAAGAAGAGTAGAGCAACTGAACTGAAGCAAGAAAACAAGCTCACTGCAAAAGACTGAAAGAAACGTGGCTTTAGAGGAACACTAACCATGGAAATACGTATTTTGCTTGGTCCAAAAAGTGATTTTTTAAAAGAAATTTCCGTCATTCGACTGTAGATTACCATCAAATGGAGGAAATTTCTTTGAAGTAGTTCTACATGACTGTGGAGCTCCACGAATAAAAGATCGTTAAAAGCGATGAGTCGCATCCAAAAACATAACATCAATAATAATAATACTAATAATAATAACAATTACTGAGCGGATTATGCATAAAGGTACGCGAAGAGCACCACCTTGATACAGTAAAAAGCATTCTCATTGCTAAGTAACAAATTTAGAGGTGCCTGGACACACATGATTTTGAAACAGTGTCAGCACTTGACATAGTGAAACAAGGAAAATGGGTAGGATGAGTAGGAGGCGGATTGATTTACTATGAGGCGCCTGAACAGGCCTAGGCCGATGTAGCCCATTCGACTCTGACAGGATTTTATCTATTCTAAAGCTTTGAGGGAACTAATTGGCAGTGCGCGGGTATATACCATTCTGTAACCAATAAAAATCTGCTCAACATCATGCACAGAAGGCAGTTCAAGATCCTGCCATAGTAAATAAAGCAAACTACTAGGAAACATTACATTTGGGACCGGTATCAGTTCACAGTACAGGTAAGAGGTAAGTACAAAAATGTTCAAATGTGTGTGAAATTTTATGGAACTTAACTGCTAAGGTCATCAGTCACTAAGCTTACACACTACTTAACCTAATTTATCCCAAGGACAAACACACACACCCATGCCCAAGGGAGGACTCGAACCTCCACCGGGACCAGCCGCACAGTCCATGAGAGGTAGGTACACTAGCAACATATTGCGAAGATGCGTTAGCAGTTTTTTCCGATGACAAGAATCTGAAAGAGGGCGACAGCTGAAGTCATTTCGGCAGATCGGCAATCGCCACACAGTGCGGCAGTGCAGCCACGCAGCCAACACTGAGAACGTGAAGGAACGCACAGCGTCGGTTGGCCAGGACAGATAACTAGGGAGAACGGCCGTCTCCTCTTCGCACGCACGCACCGAGCCAAGAGATACGTCGAGTCACCAGAGAGCAATTCTATGTTGACCAGTAATACGGTATCGAGACAACTTTCGGAGCAGAGACTAGTATATTACGTTATCCACCTTTCCGAATCAATACCCATACCGCAGCCCCCTTGAACACGTTTGCTGCAGTTGGGCTTGGAGGTTGGTGGCAGTAGTGTTCAATTTCAAATCGAAGTTTCTTACTCAACAAAAATAACTAGCGAAACCGAGTATGGATACCTCTATACCGCTACGACACATTGTGCTTCTACAGGTGGTCAAGCGTCATCTATGTCTGACTGACTTGACTAGCAGTCAAGAACGAATGTTTTACTCTGTTGCGAAATGTGCGCTTTTTTAAAACTTCCTTGTAGATTAAAATGAATGGCGGACGCTGACACGAACCCGCCACCTTGACATTCGCGGGCAACGCACTCTACAGCGGAAAGGCAAAGGTCCCGAGTTCGAGTCTCGGTCCGGCACACAATTTTAATCTGCCAGGAAGTTTCATATCAGTGAAAATTTCATTCTAGAAACAACCCCCAGGCTGTAGCTAAGCCATGTCTCCGCAATATCCTTTCTTCCAGGAGTGCTAGTTCTGCAGGGTTCGCAGGAGAGCTTCTGTGAAGTCTGGAAGGTAGGAGACGAGGTACTGGCGGAATTAAAGCTGTGAGGACGGGGCGTGAGTCGTGCTTGGGCAGCTCAGTTGGTAGAGCACTTGCCCGCGAAAGGCAAAGGTCCCGAGTTCGAGTCTCGGTCCGGCACACAGTTTTAATCTGCTAGGAAGTTTCATTGTTGAGCATGATCGTCTTGGTGCTCCAGGGAGGCACAATGTTGCATCGACGCCCTAACCTCCAAATCTTTGAACACTACACTCAGCGGCCAACGTTATTGTAACACCGTACTCCTTCCCCATGTGCGTTTTTCAGGCTTGCATTCGGCCCTGACTTCATTTTCACGGATGGATGACAATGGGCGACCGCATCGAACCAGTGTCCATGGAGGAGCTCTTGGAACGTGAGGGCATTCGCCGAATGGACTGGCCTACCTGTGTCCCCGACTTAAATCCCCGCGAACAAGTGGGGATGCGTTGGGCAGACGTATGGCAGCACGCCCACGAGCATCAACGAGCAGTTGTCAAGCACACTGGCGAAAGAATGAAACGTGCCATACCTGTTCGTCTCAGTGTGTATTTCTTTCGGTTACCTTCTGTGTTATAGTCTAACACTCCGTTCGACGTATGGTCAAAATATCATCGACCTATTGTAATACCCACGCCTACCTTTAGTTAAAAATAAAATTCACGACAGCATTGTATGTGGAATGTGACAGAACCTTGCTCGCATTCTCGTGATACTGATAAGCGGGACTTCATCGTTAATAAAATAATAAATAAATACTGTCAACGACATAATTTAATATTTTGTAAAAAATCATATCTCAGACAATACCCATGAAAAAGAGAATGAAAATCTCAATCTTTTATTGTCTATGATTTTTGTAGAAAATATTTTGTTCGAACTGCTGTACAGATAGGATGTGATTGTAACACAGAGGTCAGTAAAAAACTGAACTGAAGTATTGTTATTAACTGATACTTGAAAACAGAGATTGTGTGTTATTGAAATGAATCTTCTTTGTTTAGAGTTTTATTTCATTGTAATTCTCGTCCTATATAAATGTTAAGTTTCCGGTTCAGCTACCAAAGAGCGCAGCCATTAACGCTACTGATCTACAGCGCAGTTTATTGGTAAATAGTGATTATTAATTTGTCACAAAACATTGACAAATACATTTGACAAAACATTGACAAAACATTTACTACATATAGTAAAGGTAAGAAAAGATTTAATATGTATTATTTATTATGAGTACAATACAGCCTGAAGCAGAATCGATAAGTGATTGTCTTATATTAGCCGCCATCTTAATGAAATATTGCAGCGGCAGTTTTAAACTGATTTTCTATACAGACTTAAATGTTGTTGGTTATAATTGCAATAATAAATGAGTACTAGTGCCCAAGGGCCCACTCTGAGCTTATAAATTCCAGTTATACTGTGAACATATGGAAGTTCAATGAACGCAAACAGCATCTTAAAATGGTTCAAATGGCCCTGAGCACAATGGGACTTAAACATCTGAGGTCATCAGTCCCCTAGAACTTAGAACTACTTAAACCTAACTAACCTAAGAACATCACACACATCCATGTCCGAGGCAGGATTCGAACCTGCGACCGTAGAACAGCATCCTACGTGATACAAATTCTTCTCTGCTGATGTGTGAAGCCTGATAATTTCGTAACAACTTTTACGAAATATTTCGACAGGAAAATACATTAGTGTTGCGTACGTGTGGTATTGTGAGACAAAACCGTTCGTCTTACTTAAATAAAAGGGTTGCCACCGCGAGATAACAGTAGCAGTAATTCTGATAAACTTTCTGCAACTTCTTGTTGGGTTGAGATTGCTTATCATACATTTAGCTTGCTTGTTGGTTATCAACGATTGCTTTTGTGAATGATCTTAATGACATTTACACTGGTTGACAGACAACATTCCTACACGTTCCCAGGTGGAGATTTCTTTAATAAATTACGTTCATTAGCCGGGAAAAGCAATGATTAAATAAAACCTGATGTTACATTAATAATAAGTAACTAGTTTTATTGTAATCTTGCTGAAATTGTACAAGGCAACAAACGCAATTACACCACACTATGTTACATGACAGTGAGACATTATGCGAAAGCTGCTAGTCCTCAAGTTTTGCACACCAGTGTGTGTTTAATGGAAGACATATTTATGCAGCTAGTTTTAAAACTTTAATAATTTGATGCTAGTTTCGGTATACCGCGACCATCCTTTCGAACCGGACAAAGGTTCCTTGAAGGAACTTGCTTTTTGTTGCATTGAATGCTGTTGCCTTACTATTGACTTCAAAATCATAATTTATATTACGTTTCACTGTCAGACGATTAGTAACTGGACGCATTTGTACTCTCGCTGTAAAGGTGTCAATATACTTAATATACCTGTGAAGTTAATACTGTACCATAAACGTCGTCTGAGGTGCTGTGTTAGTCATACGTGTCTACCGCAACCTTCTACATGTATCACTAACCTATCCAAGTTACTGTTATTAAGCTCACATCGCAATCATTGCGAAAATTTCGTAACTGCATTCACGAAAAACATAATCTGTGGACTATTGTTTTGCAGATTTTCTGTAATACTTTAGTTTTAATGAGCTCAATCACAAGTAACAACAGCGTAATAAGAGTAACTCTGACAGGTTAGTGACGCGTGTAAAATGTTGTGCTCGTAATCAACGTGTCGCCACAAGATGCTTATCGTACAGTGTTAACTTCACAGGTCTTTGAAGAGTTGTAAGCGCCTTCTTCACAGCGAGAGTACGGTTGGGTTCAGTTTCCAAAAGCCTGCATCTTTTGGAAGACTGATCTTAGGAAGCAGCGATCAAAAACTGAAACATAAGTTGTCATCAGGCCATTAAAACTCGATGACGATGGCTGGAGAGAGAGGCGAGGAGCAGCCAGGTATGTAGCTATGATAAACACTGCTCCGTCGCTACACAGCGGCTGCTCCTCGCCTCTCTCTCTCTCTCTCTCTCTCTCTCTCTCTCTCTCTCTCTCCAGCCATCGTCATCGAGTTTTAATGGCCTGACTACGATCGGACCACTATCGAAACTGGTCACCTGATTAATAAATTTTACAGACTTACATGCGGTCCTAGATTGTTTCCATTTAAAAAACTATTATGACGTGTAGGGCCCGATTAACAGATTTTAAATTTAAAAATTTGCATGCCATCCTGGACAGTTTTCATTTGAAAACTTTTATGGCGTGTAATGCCTATTTAAGTCAATATTACGCCAGTTATCGTTAATACAACACAAAGCAAAATGTTTTAACGAGTTTTTGTCCAATGCCGAAAGATAGTCCATACTGACCGAAACTAGTTGGAACTTAATATAGTTTTGCAGCAGCTGCTGGTATAACTACATAAAAGTGTCTTTCATTAAAATAAAATTTTACTTACGTCTTATACACGTTGCAGATTGCACATAATCATAATTACATGGTCATGCGCCTATGAACAGATCGTTTTACAAAATAATTTTTATATACCTTTATGAATCTTGTACTATTTCCTCCTGCTACAACACAACCGTAAACGTGCACACTGTGTCCCGTATTGCTTGCACATGTAATCACTTTTGGCCAAGGCATGATGCTAGTAATGAACACTGGAGCAGCCACCCTACTACCACAACATTCCGGTGGTGGGCAGGTCTGGCGCCATGCACGCCAGGGGCCATGACTCAAGTTTTGGGGAATGTGTTGAGTACATGAGGAGAGTGTGGACGGTGATGTTCCACTGCTGGAGTACACTTGCAGGTCTGTTGTCGAGATTCCCAGAATTATTGTTAAGAGTCACAAGTGGGGCTGTCGTGGTGCATCAACCTACAAAACGCAGAATCATGTTTCGTTGCATACCCATAGCGTTGGTTCGGACAGTACAGCTTATGAACGCAGAGACTTGCTCCACAGCCTGGAACAGCTGTGAGAATAGCCTCGAGTTATATTCTGATATCACGTAAAGGAGTCAGTGCAAGCTCCGGCTAGCTAAACCATAATGTACTCGTGTACGGAGGTTCCTCTGAGCCGGTGGCAGTTAGATTACTCTGTAGCAGCCGCCTTAGACAAGACGCACACGAGCGATTTACTATCGCAAGTTCGCAGTGTCAGTTTCACATGCGTATGTGAAACAGTGGTGCCGCGCACACTAAAACGCAAGAACGCGGCGGGATAACTATGCTCGTCAATTGCTGCTACATCTCTAAGATCTCGCCCATCGCCGCGAAGCAGCAGTCGTTGTACGTGAACTGGGCAGTGATCACGCGTTCGCAACCCCAGCAACAGCTGTTGTCAGCCAGTCATGAATGCAGCCGGTTTGAGCGTGGAACTGTTCGCTGCAGAGGTGAAAATATTCCCTGAAATTTGGGACACATCTCGCAAATAGTACCATGCTAGGGTTAAGAAGACAGCCGCACAGTTCCAAGTGTTTTTAAAGTTATGTGAGGGTTTTGCTGCGAAAGAATCAAGAGAGAAGTAATATAGGTAAACACCACTGTTAAACTATTTCGTCTCTGTGTTCTAGAGTTTGCAATTTTGGTCGAATGTGGCTATTTTAAACTTGAAATAGCGTTAAGCAGCAAATGCTTTGCTCGCTGGCGAGAGATATTTCATCTGCACGAAAAATATATTTAGTTAACAATAACATTTTAAAATAAATTCTGTCACCTCAATCAGTTCATTAAAGTTAACACTTTACTGTACGGCAGCCACAAAACACATAATTGCACATACTTCAATAGTGACATAGATTGAATTGTCTTTCCCGTTCGGAAATGAATTGAATCGGTGTTCACTATCATTATTACCGACCAGATATACGTGGTGCGACAGTAAAGTAATGAGACTGATTTTCTTTGCAAGATGTGACAACCCTGCAGGCTTCCGTAGGCACAATATCTTTGACCTTGGTCTATAAGCCGCTTCTAGTCCAAGCAGCACATCGATGCAACTGCTCAGTCGTGAGTTGTGTTGTAATAAGTTAACATGTGTTTGTGTCTCTCGTCACGGAAATGGAACCGAATAATATTACGCAACGGTACGCCATTCCTTTTTGCGTTAAATTGGGTGAAAATGCGACGACAACTTATGGTAAGCTTCAGAAGGCTTTTGGAGAGGAGGTTATGTCAAGAGCTCAAGTTTTTCGTTGGCATCAAATGTTTAGTGAAGGCAGAACGAATGTTGAAGATGAAGAACGCAGTGGAAGACCATCAACCTCCCGGAGGGATGTCAACTTGGCCAGGGTGCGTGAACTCGTACGATCTGACAGAAGATTATCCGTGAAATTATTGCAGAAGAACTGAACATCAACCGAGAAATGGTTCGTCTAATAATAACTGAAGATCTTGGTTTGAAAAAATTGTGCAAAAAGGGCCCCCAAAAATCTCACACCACAACAGCGAGAAACACGGAAAAATGTGGCAGCCGATTTATTAGAGCAAACGGAAATCAATCCAGAATTGTTGAGCCGTGTTATCACTGGTGATGAAAGGTTTTTTTTTTTTTTCCAGGACGATCCAGAGACAAAACGCCAAAGTTCGCAATGGTGCTCAAAGAGATCACCCAGACCAAAAAAACTTCGCATGTAAAAGTCAAAAGTGAAATGCATGCTTGTGTACTTCTTTGATTCCAAAGGAACTGTTCATAAAGAGTGGGTGCCTCCTGAACAAACAGTTATCCAATATTACTACAAAGAAATTTTGAAAAGACTTCGTAAAAAGAGTTCTTCATGTCTATGCCAACATTGCTGATAATTGTATTCTGCATCACGATAATGCGCCATCCCATACTGCTCTGTCAGTACAGCAATTTTTAACCTCAAAACAAAATTTCAGTACTACCACAGCCACCTTATTCACCAGATATCGCTCCGTGCGACTTTTTTCTATTTCCAAAAGTCAAAACGGCGGTCCAGGGACACCATTTTCAAACAACACACGATGTCCAAAAAGCTGTGACGATGGTCTTGGAGGATATTACAGAAGATGAGTTCCAGAAATGTTACCGTCAATGGCAGAAGCGGTGGAAAAAGTGTGTGCAATCAGAAGGGAACTAGTTTGAAGGAGACAACACTAAACTTGACTAGAACGGTAAGCAACATTTTTTTTTTCACATCAGTCTCATTACTTTATTGTCTCACCTCGTAGTTACATTTGTATTGCCAAAGGACTTTGCGAGTAGTGTCTATAAAGCAATCAGTGAAAACGTTTGTGCTAGTGTTAACACTTCCTTCGGTTAACGGGATTTTATTGTCAAGATCACATAGAATGCTTTTCAGATTCCCAAACTTTTTCGGCTATCTTTCTTCTGTAAATTTCCGCAAGCACTGTTTGTGCAATAATTACAAACTTTCATTAGAAATTCACACGATGTTGTGTAGCAGATTCTGTGTTGATAATGCAAGTCAATTAGAGTTCAGCAACTACCAAAATATCTGGAAAAGTTGAACACTTCACGATATAGCTGTTGTTTTACCGCTAATTCATCAATCCACTCTACACTCACTCGAAAATGAAGGATTTAAATCCATAAATGAGTCACGAACGCTCCATTCGGCGGCTGTGAACTAATCATTGGTTGAGTCCAAAACCTGATGTTGCGTTTGTTAATGTATTCATAAACTAAGAAAGGAAACACTGCCTGCTTTCTTCTGCCTACGTCCATACTTGTTGGCTTCCTGCCTAGTACTGCTGCGTGATTATCGTTGCGATACCGGTGCGTGTGCACTGAAACGATTTCTGACGCCGCGATCTCGCTGCGAGCAGGCGCGGCTGTTACCCGCTGGTGTGCGTCCACTCGCCGGTCGATGTCGCACTCGCACACGATGATCACTGCCCTGTCCATCGAACACAGCTTCCGCTAGACAATCAGAGGCGCGGGGATGAGTAGAAGTGCCAATCGGCCCGCGGAACGGCACCCTTGCCCGAGCCCAGCGACAACGGTTCTAACGCGTGCTATGGTCGCCGTGTGACGAACAGTAGGCATGTATGTGATACGTCGTTACAGGCATGGATCGGTACGTCCCTGCAGTTCGCCATGTAAGTACGAGAGAATTCGCTTTCCAACAGTGACTGGGCGACAAGTTACCCTACACAATATGTGATCAAAAGTATCCGGACACCGGGCTGAAAATGACTTACATGTTCGCGGCACCCTCCATTGGTAATGATGGAATTCAATATGGTATTGGCCCACCCTTAGCCTTAATAGCAGCTTTCAGTCTGAATCAGGTGCCAGAAGGTTTCTTGCGGAATGGCAGCCCATTCTTCACGAAGTGCTGCACTCAGGAGAGGTATGGACGTCGGTCGGTGAGGCCTGGCACGAAGTCGGCGTTCCAAACGTCCCAAAAGTGTTATGTAGGATTCAGGTCAGGACTGTGCAGGCCAGTCTATTAGAGAGATGTTATTGTCGTGTACTCATTCCGACACAGGCCGTGCGTTATGAACAGGTGCTCGATCGTGTTGAAAGATGCAATCGCCATCCCCGAATTGCTCTTCAACAATGGGAAGCAAGAAGGTGCTCAAAACAACAATATAGGCCTGTGCTGTGATAGTGTCACGCAAAACAACAAGGAATGCAAGCTCCCTCCATGAAAAACACATCCACACCATAACACCACCGCCTCCGAATTTTGCTGTTGGCACGCTGGCAGATAACGTTCATCGGGCTTTCACCATACCCACACCCAGCCATCGGATCGGCACATTGTGTACCGTCACAAAACGTTTCTCCACTGTTCAATCGTCCAATGTTTACGCTCCTTACACCAAGCGAGGCGTCGTTTGGCTTTTACTAGCGTGATGTATGGCTTATGAGCATCCGCTCGACCATGAAATCCAAGTTTTCTCACCTCCCGCCTAACTGTCACAGTACTTGCAGTGGATCCTTATGCAGTTTGGAATTCCTCTGGATGCTCTGGATAGATGTCTGCCTATTATACATTACTACGCTCTTCAACTGTCGGCGGTCTCTATCAGTCAACAGAAGAGGTCGGCCTATACGCTTTTGTGTTGTACGTGTTCCCTCATGCTTCCACTTCACTATCACCTCTGAAACAATTTACCTAGGGATGTTTAGGAGTGTGGAAATCTCGCGTACAGACGTGTGACACACGTGGCACCCAATCCCCTGACCACGTTCGAAGTCCGTGAGTTCCGCGGAGCGCCCCATTCTGCTCTCTCACGATGTCTAATGACTACTGAGATCGCTGATACGGAGCACCTGGCTGTAGGTGGCAGCACAATGCACCTAATATGAAAAACGTATGTTTTTGAGTGTGTCCGGATACTTTTAATCACACAGTGTATGTACACACCAAAAGCGAGAACTAAGCTTTTATTTCTTTTTTTTTTGTCAGAATTCCTGTTTTAATTATTGATGACTGAAAATAACACACACACACACACACACACACACACACACACAAACACACACACACACACACCTGCCTGGCCACTGTGATCTGACTCACAGTTCCAGTATGCGCGCGACTATTCTGTCAGCTGGTCCGTACCCGTGGATAATTAGCACGTCCGACAATATGCGGGTTGCAGACCCGCAAACTGCACCTGCTCCTCTTTTGCGACTGCTGTCTGTCGAGGGCGTTAGATTCAAGCATTGAGGGGCGACCCTTCAAGATTGTCAGTAATGCAATTTCACACTTGCTTCGACTGTCGACCGGTACACAAACAATTTACCACGACGTTCTTTTCTAAGCTCTTATTAGTTTCCAAACTGTTTATTGTTGCTACTTAAAACCAATTAAGTTTTCAAACAGAAATGGAAGTATACGGGGTCATTTTGGTACACGGTGACAAATTGCTGGAAACGAACCATGATACTATAAGCAGCAAAAAATATCATATTGACATATGGCTGGAAATGAGTTCCAATGTAGGTACACACACTTGAAGGCGAATATCAAAGACCTTTGACACTGTCGGTTTCAATGACTGAAAGCACACATAAGAATATCCCTCGCATGTGGGAACGTTCTCTTTGTACTGGTATTGTAGTTTGACACTCAAAAGGGCAATAAGCTAGAGCACCGTGTGGGTGCCTTCCCCGTAACTCACTTCCGGCCATGTCCATCGGACATTTTTTGCTCCTCATCCTATAGGGACTGTTTCCTGCAGTTTGTCACGATTTAGCGAAATCACGCTCTATATATAAACCATCTTTCATCACATAACCAAGGAACAGAAACATTTCTCTTTGATGATGATTGAAGTACTATAATCGAATATAATTTAGTAAGTTCCACACATAAAAAGTAAATATTTGCTTGGCAATTAATAACTGAAGCTTCCTGACACATTAAAACTGTGTGCCGGACCGAAACTCGAACTCGCGACCTTTGCCTTTCGCGGGCAAGTGCTCTACCATCTGAGCTACCCAAGCACGACTAACGCCCCGTCCAAACAGCTTTACTTCTGTCAGAACCTCGTCTCCTACCTTCCAAACTTTACAGAAGCTCTCCTGCGAACCATGCAGAACTAGTAGAAAGTCGGCCGCGCCCTTTCAAAGGAACAATCCCGGCATTTGCCTGAGACGGTTTAGGGAAACGGAACGCCTTAATCAGGTGACCGGACGAGGGACTGAACCGTCGTCCTCCCGAATGCGAGTCCAGTGTGATAACCACTGCGCCACCTCGCTCTGTCATAGTTCAGGAGACATAGCCGCGCGGGGTAGCCGTGCGGTTTGCGGGGCCTTGCCATGGTTCGCGCAGCTCCCCCCGTCGGAGGTTCGAGTCCTCCCTCGGGCGTGGATGTGTGTGTGTGTTGTCCTTAGCGTAAGTTAGTTTAAGTTGGATTACGTAGCGTGTAAGCCTAGGGACCGATGACCTGAGCAGATTGGTCCCATAGAAGATTACGACCAACAACAGTGACGTAATGTGATAAATATTGAGATGCGTGAAAAAATATTTTTTCATTAAAGTGGAGCACAAATTAATCACACTATATTCACCTAGTGTTTCATGATGAGAGTAGTTAGCGACTTCCATTAATGTTTAAACATTATTTCAAACATTTTCTAAACTTTTTCTCGCTTAGATGAGTGAAGTCAAATATTTAACATATCACCTCCTCATCTGTAGAAGATTAAGACGGTTGAAGCCCTTTTATATGCAAGAGTTCCCAATAACTTAAGAAATCATGTAAATGACGTCATATTTTTCTCTGAAGAAATGTATTATACACTACTGGGCGTTAAAATTGCTTCACCAAGAAGAAATGCAGATGATAAACGGGTATTCATTGGACAAATATACTAGAACTGACATGTGATTACATTTTCACGCAATTTGGGTGAATAGATCCTGAGAAATCAGTACCCAGAACAACCACCTCTGGCCGTAACAACGGCCTTGATACACCTGGGCATTGAGTCAAACAGAGCTTGGATGGCGTGTACAGGTACAGCTGCCCATGCAGCTTCAACACGACACCACAATTCACCAAGAGCAGTCACTGGCGTATTATGACGAGCCAGTTGCTCGGCCACCATTGACGTTTTCAATTGGTGTGAAATCTGGAGAATGTGGAGGCCAGGGCAGCAGTCGAACATTTTCAGTGTCCAGAAAGGCCCGTACAGGACCTGCAACATGCGGTCGTGCATTATCCTGCTGAAATGTAGGGTTTCGCAGGGATCGAATGAAGGGTAGAGCCACGGGTCGTAACAGATCTGAAATGTAACGTCCACTGTTCAAAGTGCCGTCAATACGAACAAGAGGTGACCGAGACGTGTAACCAATGGCACCCCATACCATCACGCCGGGTGATACGCCAGTATGGCGATGACGAATACACGCTTCCAATGTGCGTTCACCGCGATGTCGCCAAACATGGATGCGACCATCATGATGCTGTAAACAGAACTTAGATTCATCCGAAAAAATGACGTTTTGCCATTCGTGCACCCAGGTTCGTCGTTGAGTACACCATCGCAGGCGCTCCTGACTGTGATTCAGAGTCAAGGGTAACCGCAGCCATGGTCTCCGAGCTGATAGTCGATACTGCTGCAAACGTCGTCGAACTGTTCGTGCAGATGGTTGTTGTCTTGCAAACGTCACCATCTGTTGACTCAGGGATCGAGGCGTGGCTGCACGATCCGTTACAGCCATGCAGATATGACGCCTGTCATCTCGACTGCTAGTGATACGAGGCAGTTGAGATCCAGCACGGCGTTCCGTAATACCCTCCTGAACTCACCGATTCGATATTCTGCTAACAGACATTGGATCTCGACCAACGGGAGCAGCAATGTCGCGATACGATAAAGCGCAATCGCGATAGGCTACCATCCGACCTTCATCAAAGTCAGAAACGTGATGGTACGCATTTCTCCTCCTTACACGAGACATCACGACAACGTTTCACCAGGCAACACCGGTCAACTGGAGTTTGTGTATGAGCAATCGGTTGGAAACTTTCCTCATGTCAACACGTTGTAGGTGTCGCCACCTGCACCAACGTTGTGTGAATGCTCTGAGAAGCTAATCATTTGCATATCACAGCATGTTCTTCCTGTCGGTTAAATTTCGCATCTGTAGCACGTCATCTTCGTGGTGTAGCAATTTTAATGGCCAGTAGTGTAATTGTAAAACTGACTCGTTCCACACAAAAGTGAGAGGCCGCAATTATGATTCATTGAACATACAAGTAAGTAACGACTGATGAAAAACTACTACTACTACTACTGAGTCAACAAGGGTGTCAGAACTTCTGCCAGAGGAAATAGTCGAAGTACTCAAAGGCCATTTTCGTTAACCACCTTCCAGAGAGTGGGAGGGGGGAGCGAAGATTCCGAACGGGCGTCTCCCAGCCTAACGAAGTGCGACTTCCGAGAAAGGCAGCATCCAGCCGACCCGCTCCATCACCCGCGTGATGGATGGTCTAGCCGCAGCAACACGAGCGACCGCCAACGGACGGCCACATTTCGCGGAGGCTCTTCCACCAGGTAACAAACGCACAGCTACGTAAACGATTTATTTCCCCGGCGCGTGTGAGGAATTACAAACGGCCGCCGCCCTCCGCTGAATGGAGTGTGCTTGGGGATCGGGAATCTCACTGCGGCGCCAGCTGACGGGGCGTCCGACCCATCAGTCTCTGACACCTCCTCTCGTCTATCCAATTCTGTTACTGAAAAGACTAAGGGAGCAAGGGGGGGGGGGGGGCGGAATATATCCAATACACCTCCGAACGTGTTCACCTAACACATAATTTTGTTCACGATTCATTTTCTTCTTCTGTCTATAGGGGGCTGTCAACGGAATACGAGACAGATGGAAGAAAAGTAAGTAAACCGTTCACTGTTTCAAAAGCAACAGCCACAACTGCTAATACATACCACATTATGAGACAAGACGGTCAATGCCTTCACAGGAAAATGTGTACAGTTGCCTATGGAACCTTGGCGAAACGTCTACAGTGTAGTCAAAACAGCCTTGTCAACATGTGGGCGGGCAGCCCTTAAATATCCTCCATACAGTCCCGACCTCTCCCCATGTGATTCCCATATTTTTTGGAGCCCTGGAGAAAGACATTCGTGGCCGTCGATTTACTTCGGTGCACGCCTGGGCGCAATCATGGTTCCGTAGGCAATCACAAACATTTTTTCATGATGGCACTGACCGTCTTGTCTAACAGTAGGACAAAAGTATGAACAATTATGGCGTGAAATATTTTACTTACTATTTTCCATCTATGTCGTTTTCATTCGACTGTCCGTTATACATTGAAGCGCCAAAGAAACTGGTATAAACATGCGGATTCAAATACAGAGATAAACAGGCAGAATACGGCACTGCAGTCGGCAACGCCTATATAAGATAACAAGTGTCTCGTGCAGTTGTTAGATCGGTTACTGCTGCTACAATGCCAGGGTATCAAGATTTAAGTGAGTTTGAACGTGGTGTTATAGTCGGCGCACGAGCGATGGGACACAGCATCTCCGACGTAGCGATGAAGTAGAGATTTTCCCGTATGACCATTTCGCGAGTGTATCGTGTATATCAGCAATCCGGTAAAACATCAAAACTCCGACGTCGCTGCGGCCGGAAAAAAGATTCTGCGAGAACGGGACCAACGACCACTCAACAGAATAGTTCAACGTGACAGAAGTGCAACCCTTCCGCAAATTGCTGCTCATTTCAATGCTGGGTTGTAAACAATTGTCGCCGGCCGGAGTGGCCGTGCGGTTCTAGGCGCTACAGTATAGAGCCGAGCGACCGGCTACGGTCGCAGGTTCGAATCCTGCCTCGGGCATGGATGTGTGTGATGTCCTTAGGTTAGTTAGGTTTAAGTAGTTCTAAGTTCTAGGGGACTGATGACCTCCGATGTTAAGTGCCATAGTGCTCAGAGCCATTTGAACCATTTTCAATTATTGCGATATAGTGAAATTTTTCAGCAGAGCCTTATGTGAGAGTGAGACTCGAACGTAATTTTTGCCTTTGAGCATAAAGCTCAACTACTTGAAGCACCGTAGAATGCAAAACAGGCCAGCTTCATAGATTCAAGTCCTTCAACTCTTTCTAAACTCCGCACAGAACATTCGACGTGCTCCACAGAATCAAACCTTTTTTCTAGAAACAACCTCTAGCTCATGGCTATGCCATTCTCCGCAGTATCCTTTCTCCTGGGAGTTCTAGTTCAACTAGGTTTTGCTGTTAGTCACACGTTGTTGACCATGGAAACAGCATTTTTCTTTATCAGAATGTAGGTAACACAGGGTACGTCATAAAAAAGGCAACAATGTTTGCACGACTGCAGGGCAGTAATGTGGTGTGAATTAGATCCCTCAGCTGTGTCCGCGAGAAAATGCGCTGAAAGATCGTTTCTTTTTATTGTGTGCGCGCTGTTTTTGATTACAAGGCCTGACTAGATCACGGCCTGCCTTGTGCCACACTTTACAATCCCATAAACTGAGGCTATGGCAACGCAGCTCTCATACGCAGTCCAACCATGATGGAATTGTTCATCAGTGTGTATCTAAACACTTGAAAAAAATCTTCAAACATTGTGTTACACACGCTAGCAAAACATGAGCAAGTTGGGAAATTAGTTGAAACAGTAGGTTTGCAGCCGAAAGAAGGCGGGGTTCGAATCACCGTCAGAACACCTGCACTTAACGTTTCCTGAGGTTTCTTTGAAAAAGGTACGATCCATTTCCTTTCTTATCCCATCGGAGCCCGCATTCTGTTTCTGGTCACCTCGTCACCACCGAGGCGCTATACCCTTTATCTTTTTTTACAAGAAGAACGCTAAGTAAATATAAAAACGACATATTTCGTTTTTCAGCTGTAAGTGAAAGTACGAAGTTGTATTCAAAGTCCTCGAAATTTGAATTTTGTGCGTAAACAATTACGGTTGGACTGAAATACCACTGTCTCCCCGTACCACCTCCTTGAATCCGTGTGGCTAGTGGCTGTGAGCTGAGTTTGGTCAGCTATTGGTGGTCATGTTTCTGTTGTCGTGTTTCCTTGAGGTTGGGATTTTGCAATGGCTGACCTGAAAGAGCAGCGAGTCTGAGTAAAGCTTTGTTTTAAACTTTGGGAAAACCACTTGAGAAACGCACCAAAAGTTCGAGCGCCTAGTCCGTCAACTGGCAGCACTCCAGAAAATATTCAGGAAGTGAGCGAGGCGGTTCTGCAAGATCGTTGAGAGGCCATACAGGACATCTGCAAAACGTTGGGAATACGTCATGGTACAAGTGAAGCTATGTCAGAGGAACTGAACGTGAGAATCATTGAGGCGACGTCTGTGATACTACGAGGTGCATTCAAGTTCTAAGGCCCCCGATTTCTTTGTCTAATTAACTACTCACCCGAAATCGATGAAACTGGCGCTACTTCTCGACGTAATCGTCCTGCAGACGTACACATTTTTCACAACGTTGACGCCATGATTCCATGGCAGAGGCGAAGGCTTCTTTAGGAGTGACCACTGGAAAATCGCTGAGGCACAGCTAGTGAATGTGCGGCCACGGAGAGTGTCTTTCATTGTTGGAAAAAGCCAAAAGTCACTAGGAGCCAGGTCAGGTGAGTAGGGAGCATGAGGAATCACTTCAAAGTTGTTATCACGAAGATACTGTTGCGTAACGTTAGCTCGATGTGCGGGTGCGTTGTCTTGGTGAAACAGCACACGTGCAGCCCTTCCATAACTCCATCACCACATGTCTCCTTCAACTGTCGATGAATTTCAATTGGTTTCACACCACGCAAATTCAGAAAACGAATGATTACACGTTGTTCAAGTAAGGAAAACGTCGCAATTTTAAGTATTTAAAACAGTTCTCATTCTCGGTAAAATTCCATCTGCCGTACGGTGCTGCCATCTCTGGGACGTATTGACAATGAACGCGGCCTCATTTTAAAACAATGCGCATGTTTCTATCTCTTTCCAGTCCGTAGAAAAAAAATCGGAGGCCTCAGAACTTGAATGCACCTCGTACTGCTTCAACACGATTAGAAGTACCACTGTGTGGAAATAGGCAGGGAACTAACACTACGGTTTCAACACGATTTAAACATTCTGTCATATGTTGTCACCGGTGACCAAAGTTGGTTTAATGCTACGACCGTGGAACTAGACAGCAATCGTCTCAATAGAAGAGTACTTATTTACCTCGGCCAGAAATAGCTCAACAAGTCAAGAGTAACAGTAAGCCCGTGTAGGTCGTTTTGTATGCCGAAAGGATTGTTCATAAAAAGTCCGTCCTTGATGACGCTGTCAAAAACAGCACAGTCCTATCACGATGCTCTAAGACGTTTGAGTGAGGAGAGGAGGACAAAACCTTACAAAAGGGCGTACAAATGACTAGGTACTCGACCATGGTAACACACGACCGCATCCGGCCTACGTTATTTACGAATTTTTGACTTAACGTAGATAAAAATAACGGTCGTTACACACACGCCGTACGCACCAGGCCTAGTTCCATTTGACTGCTTCCTCTTCTCCGAGGTGAAAATCAAGAAGAAGAAGCGAAGATTTCAGACAGCGGAGCAGATTCAAGCGGAACTGGTTCAAATGGCTCTGAGCACTATGGGACTTAACTTCTGAGGTCATCAGTTCCCTAGAACTTAGAACGAATTAAACCTAACTAACCTAAGGACATCACACACACCCATGCCCGAGGCAGGATTCGAACCGTAGCGGTCACGCGGCTCCAGACTGTAGCGCCTAGAACCGCTTGGCCACCCCGGCCAGCTATGGAAAATACACTTTAGCTATATAGCTCAAGTGGAGACTGCAATACACAGTTGTCAATATATGTCCATTGTACGTGTCAGTTGCAAATCAAAATGTTTTTCAACAAATAAGAGCTATAAATGTTTTACGAGAAGGGAACAGACCGAGTGCTGGGAAAATTCCCTACTGTTGTAAAGCAATACACGCGAAGAAATAAACTAAAATTAATCGTAAAGAAATATAAGCCAGTATCGAAAAATACTCTTTAGCTATAAATCTCAACTGGAGACTGTGATACGCAATAACTAATATGTATGTAGATAATGAATTAATCAAAACGGTTATTACAAAAGAACTTTGACTATGTACTGAAAAAAGGGAGCGAAATGAGTACCGTAAAAATAGCTCTACTGCTTTAGTGGAGAACGCGATAAACAGACTTATAAAAAAGATTTACCGTAAAGAAAAAGACTGATATATCGACTAAATATAAATCTCAGTGGAACAGAGAGAGAGCATTTTCTTGCCAATAAACAGGAGATTAAAAATACAATTTCTCTCCAAATCAAAGAAAACACGACAGCGAAGTGTGCTACAAAAATGAAATTCAAAATGCGCACAAAGAAGTGACTCACAGCAACCATTACCACTACGTCACTAGTCACAGTCGACGACTAGTATCGCAAAGTCCTCTTGACCACACTTCCAGTTATTGTCTTCTAGTTCAAATATAACTACTAGAAAGTTATCAGTATGGCAGCCACATGACATTTTCCATGTATTAGTTTCTCTGGAGGGTGCTGATCCAGCAACTGCTGTTCAGTTAATGAAAGGCCACTCCAGTTGTTTGATTAGAAGTTTATTAAGTCCACACGATCGGTTTTGTCCTTTTTATTAGGGCATTTTCAAGTGTATCTTAAAAAGTCAAGACGCAATACGTATACATACGAGGGGCGTTTGAAAAGTCCGTGCAGAAATAAAAACTAATTACGTGTTTGGGGTAAACCTTTTTTATTTTTAAATATAGTCTCCTTTTAGATTTATACACTTCGTCCAACGCTGTTCTAATTTCTTGATCCCTTCCGAATAACAGTAATTGCCCGAGTCTGCAAAATAGCTATTAGTTGCTGCAGTCACCTCCTCGTTTGAATAAAATCTTTGTCCCGGCAGCCGTTTCTTCAAATTGGGGAACAAACAGTAGTCCGAGGGAGCCAGGTCTGGAGAATAGGGGGGGGGGGGGATGTGAAACGAGTTGGAATCCTATTTCCATTAATTTTGCGACCATAACTGCTGAGGTGTGTGCTGGTGCGTGTTTGCGCTCCAATCGTCGGCATTTTTCTTGCAGCTTGGTTTTCAAACAGTCCAATGCATCTGTAATAGTTTTACTCTTTTCCAGATAGTCGATGAGGATTATCTCTTGTGAATCCCAAAAGACAGTCACTATAATCTTTCCGGCCGAAGGAATGGTCTTCGCGTTTTTTGGTGCAGATTCTGCCTTGGTAACCTATTGTTTAGATTGTTGTTTCGTCTCAGGAATATAGTAATGTATCCATGTTTCATCCACAGTGACGAAACGACGCTTAGAGTCCTGAGGATTCTTCCTGAACAGCTGCAAATCATCCTTGCAACACTTCACACGATTCCGGTTTTGGGTCAAGCGTGAGCAATCGCGGAACCCATCTTGCGGATAGCTTTCTCATGTCCAAATGTGTATGCAAAATATTATGTACCCGTTCATTCGAGATGCACACAGCACTAGCAATCTCACGCACCTTAACTCTTCTGTCATCCATCACCATATCATGGATTTTATCAATGATTTCTGGAGTCGTAACCTGCACAGGGCATCCAGAACGTTCAGCATCACTTGTGCCTATATGACCACTCCGAAAATTTTTGAAACTACTTATAAACTGTTCTAATCGCAGGTGCAGAGTCACCGTAATGTTTCTCTAGCTTGTCTTTAGTCTCCTGAGGCGTTTTGCCTTTCATAAAGTAATGTTTAATCATAGCACGAAATTCTTTTTCGTCCATTTTTTGACAATCACTCGACTTCCTTGATTCACACGAATGCCAAACACAAAGAAATCGACCAATATGGCTGACTTGGTGTGCGTTCTTTCCAAAGATACTACTAACTAAACATGACCTCGATACGCGCCGGTGCTGCCATCTCTTGGACTTTGCATAGATTTTTCAAACGCCCCTCGTAATTTTTTTTTTTTTTTTAAATAGGAGACATTGATTATACGGCGTGTAAGAAAACGAATGGCGTTAAGTTGAAAGTAGACGATACTAGAAGCAAAAAGTCTCAGTAAACATGGGCTCTAAAAACGCATAGCTTTAATGCTAAGAGCACTTCTTAATCTTCGATGTGTAAAAGAAATGTCCTCTACTGCAAGCTTCTCGCTTTTCTTACTTTGGGAGGAGGTATTATGGACCAAAACAAAAAAAGTCCCTTAAACATGGGCTCTAAACCGCATACCTTAAGAGCCTTGAGCACTACATCTTCTACACTGTGAAACACCTATTCTACTGAACAAATCCTCATTGCTCTTAAGGTATGCGGTTTAGATCCCATGTTTAAGGGACTTTTTTTTGTTTTGGTCCATACTACCTCCTCACAAAGTAAGAAAAGCAAGAAGCTTGCAGTAGAGGACATTTCTTTTACACTATCGAAAGCAAGTGCTCTTAGCGTTTAAGGTACGAGTTCTAGAGCCCATGTTTACAGAGGGTTTTTTGCTTCTAGAATCGTATACTTTCAACTTATGCGTTTAAGCCATTAATTACAACACATCCTGTATAAAGTACAGTACACGTACAAAAAGACATATAACCTACGTTAAGATGTAGAGAAGCAATGTCGATGATGAAAACAGTAAGAGTCAAGTGGATCTAGAATTGTAGCTCCCAATGTGACATGAGAAAAGTGGGCTGCCACGATTATAAAAAAAAAATATCACTGACGTTGCTTTTCTACGGTATAAAGTAAGTTATATATCTCTTTGTACTTATACTGTACATATATAAGCCAGCCTCCTCACCTACTATACAAAATATTTATATGTCCTTATAATGTTTTCTCAGTTTCAGAAACAGTTGATAACGGTATAATAAAAAGGCCGAAACCGGTCTTCTAATTAAACAACTGTGGCGCCTTTCTATTAAATTTTCATGTACGAGGATCGCCCACAAAGTAATGGACGAATTTTAGCTTCAATAATTGTTTATTAAGCACAATGAAATGCACAGACAATAAAGAATGGTGTTACTTCTACACTGTTATGGCCAGACGAAACTACAATTGCCCAGCCACTACAGTGAGTTCTTTGATTGCTTTGACAGATGGCTCATTGGAATCATTACATATGAAATATTAGTTCACTGTATTACATGAAAGATAAAATGAGTTACTCAAACTGATACAATCCTTTGCCACAGGTGTGCTCGATGATTTAAAACTGCCAGGGACATAACTTGCTGTACTAATTAATAATCTGTTCCCTTGAACTACAATGTTCAACATTTACAGAACTACATTTCCATCTGAGACTTGAATAACTCTTTACTCCTACTCGTTGATGCTGGCTGCTGCAGCTGAAGTCACGAACTGGGCAGAGCTATTGCATGCTCGACACTATATTGATCTCACTGTGAAGGCGCCGCTATGCTGAGAAAGAGGGCATGTTTTCTGTAGCCTCTCCCATTAGTAGTTGCGGAATGCAGCGAGGCCTCGTAATGTCTGTCGTATCTATGTGCGCTGCCGACTTCGGTGTGGCACCGAGACCTTTGGACGATGCCTTATTTTCCACATAATCTCATTCCCCTTTCTACGGCCTCCAGGAGACACAAGGGCGTGTTCGCCCTGTCAGTACCATTCCTCGTTCAGATCATGAAGCCATTTTTTCATTATATGAATCACCTCTCTTATATGAATCACCTGTTCACATACGAGGGTTACCCAGAAAGTAATGTACCGGATTTCTTTCTTCAACAATGTTTTATTGAACATAATGATAATTACACACACGAAAGAATGGTGTTTTATCTACACACCCTATTTTCCCACGTAATCTCCAGCCCGTTCTATGGCCTTTTTCCAGCGCGAAACAAGGGCGTGTATGCCCTGTCGGTACCAATCCTTGTCCTGGTGGCGGAGCCAGTGCTTCACGTGAATCATCTCCGCATCGTCCTCAAAATGTCACCCACGAATGGCATCCTCTAATGGTCCAACCAAGTGGAAGTCCGAGGGGGCTACGTCAGGTGTGTCAGTGTGACAGCCGTGGAAGGTCTCCACGACCGCTGCAAATCGTGGAGCTCCGCCGAACCGCATCCTGATGATCTCACCTCTATGCCCAGCAACTAACTGAACTTGTGTCGACAGCAGATGCTTTGCACAAGCGTTTGTGAATATTTCCCACAGTTTCTTTCTCTGCAGTGAGAAATTCAATGACGGCACGTTGCTTGTAACGTGCATCACCTACAGGTGCCATTTCGAAACTGTCCTGCAGCTACGCTATCTATCGTAGTAAACGAAAAAATTGCGAGCTCACTCCGGAAACTTCAAAACGTACCTAAAATTTCGCATTCGAACCATTCTTGATGGGCGACTCTTGATGTATGTATGACATTCATTTTCTGTAACTTTTTCCACGGAAATCACTACTACTTATTCATTGTTTCTTTTTCTCACAGTTCTATCTAGCATAAAAGAATGTAATACTCAGCCGAAGAATGGTGAAGATCGCATCGCCAAGTAGACTGTTATACCTGGATCACTGGGTTATATACCTAGAATGGCGGCTCCACTTTCATGAACAAGATTACTGTAGCAGTATAATACGAAAATTGACACCTTCAAATGATCACAGGCCGGCACAAAGGCTTAGGGTGTCTGAGGAATTCTGTTTACTCTCGCAGTATCTTGGTGACAGCACTTCAAACTCCTAAAACGTACAGCACACTTACTGTTCGGCCACCTTTTCACATTTTCATTTCGGGGAACAGCTGCTAATTGAACGTAAAGCACATTTGTTGCTAAAATGTCAATCGAACGTATAACTAAAAGCACTCTCAGCTATCAACAGCTAGCTGCTAGTTATATTGTTTTAATAACTGCATTCCCCGGTAATACCTCTAAAGCATCATAAAAAAGCTGAGTGGAACAAATGTCAAGGTTAACAACGGCCGGGTGAAATTGCGCGGCACAATACCATAGCGAGGAAAATTGCAGGCTTGCGCATCAGTACTCAAGTGCTGGCACTCCTTCACTGCTGTCGTCTAGAAATATCCGCAAGACGAGTTGTGTCAGCTATACTGCAAATACACTGTAAACGCGTCTTCATAAATCACTGTGAAGAGGGCTTTCTCCCCCTATTGCTGGCGTTTCATTTCGTTGCGTGTAGCTTGTAAATTACGTCGACAGTGAATTTCTCACATAAGCGTAACTCGAGTCTTTCAAGGTTAAATTTGCCTTGACTTCCCATCTTCAAGTTCACTGTGAAACAGTGTTCCTCTCAAAAATGTGCATCACATGGCGAGAGACGGGAATCTGCAGGAATATTTAAATTTTTAGAACATAGAGAGCCAATTCATTACGATAGCAGACATTCAGTTACTATCGTAGGACGTGCATGACACAGTGCTGTAATGTAATTACGTCATTATTCAGACGAGGTTCGGTCTATAACCTACATCCAGGGAGAAAGAAACATAATAAAGCTTTCACGTGTCATAAATCATACTACATGCGATTATCAGCGTTATTATATTCGCAACCAGCTGAGAAACTCGACGTTGCCCGGATATTTATTTGTAACTGTGAGTGGTGATAAGATAAAGAGGAGGGAGTCGTGTTACACATCCGCTGTCAAGTGACCCACTTGGGATCCTTGTTTCCCTCCCTCGCTCTCATCCAAGGAACCACCGGGAATTGATCAAAGTAACCCAGGGGAATCACCCCGGCACTTATAGTACTTATATTCAAGATCAAGACGTAATTGATCACGTGGCATTAAAATGGTGGCAACTCGTCTCAGCCAACAGAACAACCTTCCTCCTCTCCCCTTGTCTTTTATAGCTGTGGCACTTGAATTGGAGGTGTTTCCAGGAGCTGGATAGCTTAGGGAGAGGATGTGTGCAATTGTTAATTACAGTATTACGTGACACCTGCAGACACCACACCCATGTAGATATGTAAGTAATCTCGTTATTCTATATTTTTCACCGTTTTCCTATTTTATAACAGGTAGCACTCTGGAGCTGGTAGCATAGGGAAAGGTTGTGTCTAAATTGCAGTTGTTTCAAAGAAAATGCCTGTTTTGAATGCTGCGCATCGAAATTTTTATTTTTATTTATGCACCCAGACGCGTTTCGCTTTTTTTACAAGGCATCTTCAGTGGGTGTCAGGTAACTCCTAACTCATTGCAACTAAGCAAACTGCTTTTTCTCATCTGGCAACCAGGAGGACATCTTACAGTTCACTTTCAGTTCCCTGATTAGATTACACATCACTGTATTAAAAAGATGGTAGTTACTGTGATGTGTAACGTAACCATTGAACTGTAAGATGTCCACCTGGTTGCTAGATGGGAAAAAGCAGTTTGCTTAGATGAAATGAATTAGAAGTTACCTGATACCCACTGAAGATGCCTGGGAATAGGCGAAACGCGTCTGGGTGCATAAATAAAAATTTCGATGTGCAGCATGCAAAAAAGGCATTTTCTTTGAAACAACTGCAATTTATATACAGCTGCTGCGAAAATGGCCACCTCAAGAAACTTGTTAAGGTTGTGTCTACTTGTTTATAACAAATTACATCATTCTAGCTCCGTTCGGTAATAATCTGCCGGTAATCTACAGAGCCCGGCGCCTGATAAAGCTACCAGGGTGTCGCCCGTCGAACGCGAAGCAGACAGCAGACATTGCAGGAATAAAAAACGTTCTAGTATTATTTTTATTAGGCGCATGTGAGCTGCTGCATTGTGATCTACATTATCATGAAGTCGACGCGACGCAACTAGACGTGACACTGTGATGCGACATCGTGACGTGATGTCGTGACACAATGCTACGCGATGTTGACACATAATTAATATAACCGGGTACAGTGCACAAAATTGCGGAAAACAGAGAGAAAATACGGGAAAGAAAGTAATTACGTATCTGCCTGTGTGGTGTTTGCTGGTGCCTCGAAATATTTCAAGTAATGTAATTTGTTATCAACAAAGAGACACTGCCTGTCCCTATGGTGCACAGCTCCAGTGTGTCCCAGTTACGAAAGATGAGTTGGGGAGCCTGTGTCTCAGTATCAGTGATAACTAAATCTGCATTGTAATTACTTGGAAGCATCATGACGACGTGACGTCAGGAACAGCCCTGCGTAATTGGACAAATAACGCAAAATTGTGGAAAAGCCAGTACAAATTCGAAAATGAGGGTTAAATACGCAAAATTGTAGAAAATAGGTAAAAATTACGAGGGTCAGTCAAAAAGTAATGCCTCCTATTTTTTTTTCTACGTTTAATTGTCAGGAAATTTAAATGCAATTACATAGGTTGAAAACCACAACATTGAGGATCATTTTGTCATTTTTCAATGTAATCTCCGCCCATCTCTACAGTTTTGGTCCATCTTTGAACAAGGGCATGTATCCCAGCACGGTAAAAATCACAGCTCTGCTTCCTAAGCCATTGACGCACGGATGTTTTGACGGCCTCCTCATCTTCAAAATGAATCCCACGATGAGCTTCTTTTAGTGGCCCGAACAGATGGAAGTCTGATGGTGCCAGGTTAGGGCTGTATGGGGGATGAGGCAAAACTTCCCATCCAATTTTGACAATCTCGTCAGAGGTGTGACGACTGGTGTGTGGTCTTGCATTGTCATGCAAAAGAAGAACATCTGCCATTGATTTTGTTGGGCGAACTCGCTGAAGACGTGCTTTAAGTTTGTTGAGGGTTGTGACGTATTGAACAGAATTTATTGTGCATCCCTGCTCCAAAAAATCAACCAGAATCACACCCTCTGTATCCCAGAAAACTGTTGCCATAACTTTCCCTGCTGATCGCACAGTTTTGAATTTTTTCTTCCTCGGCGAGCTTGTGTGACGCCACTCCATTGACTGCCTCTTTGATTCGGGTTCAAAAAAATGCACCCATGTTTCGTCCCCGGTCACAATTTTTTTCAGAAACTCATCTCCCTCCAAACGGAAGCGCTGCAAGTGTTGGGAGGCTATTGTTTTCCTTGCCTCTTTATTCTGATCGGTTAACATTCTTGGAACCCACCGTGCACAAACTTTTGAGTACCCCAATTGTTTAATAATCGTGATCACACTGCCTTTACTAAGAGAAATAATGCGACACACTTCATCTGCAGTCACCCGACGGTCACCACGAATGATGTCATCAACTTGCTGAATGTTGTGTGGAGTCACTGCACTCACCGGCCTGCCGCTCCGCTTTTCGTCAGTCAACGGTGTTTGCCCTTCAGCTTCCTTACAACGACGAACCCATCGTCTAACAGTGCTGACATCCACTGTCACAACACCATACACCTTCTTCAGTCTTTCATGAATGCGTATGGGCGTTTCACCTTCTGCATTCAAGAATTCAATCACACAACGCTGTCTCAAACGAAAATCGATGTCGGCCATCTTACAAACTTCTGCTGTGCTGCCACCTGTTGACACAGAAAGTTACTACTGCAGTGGATTGCAGAAGAAGGTTTGAGGAATGGCGCCAAATTCAAATTTTTCACTTAATTTCTTTAAGTAGAAAAAAAATGGGAGGCATTACTTTTTGACCGACCCTCGTAGTATACTTACAGATCTGTCTACGTGAGCTCTCTGCTGGTGCCATGCAATGCTAAATTGTTATTACGTAATTTGTTATAAACATGTAGACACAACCTCTATCTATGGAACCCCGCTCCAGAGTGCTGTGTATCATAAAATAGGAAAATGGTGGAAAATATAGAATTACGAGAGTACTTACATATCTGTCTCGGTGTGGTGTCTGCAGGTGTCACGTAATACTGTTATTAACAGTTATACACATCCCTCCCCCTATGCTATCCAGCTCCTGGAAACACCTCCCATTCAAGTGCCCCAGTTATAGAAGACAAGTGGGGGGGGGAGTGCTGGATCCTTATTGGCTGAGAGGGGTTGGCTGGTTCAAATGGCTCTGAGCACCATGGGACTTAACATCTGAGGTCATCAGTCCCCTAGAACTTAGAACTACTTAAACCTACTAACCTAAGGACATCACACACATCCATGCCCGAGGCAGGATTCGAACCTGCGACCGTAGCGGTCGCGCGGTTCCAGACTGATGCGCCTAGAACTGCTCGGCCACACTGGCCGGCTGAGAGAGGTTGCTCAGCAGGATGACATGTACCAGCAAGACAATGCAACGTATCACACAGATCGTAGTTCAGTTCACGTGCGTGACTCGGAGAGCAGCAGGATGAATTTACCGTACTTCCCTGGCCACCAAACTTCCCGGATTTAACCCCAATCGAACTCGATCGACCTGTTCGCGCCATGTATGCTCAACCGAGAGAGAAAAGCAGCTGACCACGGCACTACAGTCGACATGGCTCCACATCCTTGGCAGCTGGCCGCTGTGGCCGAGCGGCTCCAGGCGCTTCAGTCTGGAACCGCGCGACCGCTACGGTCGTAGGTTCGAATCCTGCCTCGGGCATGGATGTGTGTGATGTACTTAGGTTAGTTAGGTCTAGGTAGTTCTAAGCCCAGGGGACTGATGACCTCAGATGTTAAGTCCCATAGTCTTAGAGCCATTTGAACCATCCACATCCCTGTCGGTATCTTTCAGAAACTCACTGTCTTCCTGCACACGTCGCAGCGTTCCGCACTGCAAAAGGTGGTTATTCGGGTTTTTGACAGGTGTTCACATTAATTTGACTGGACAGTTTAGGGACTCACGCTGTTTCCGTACAATATTGTGTTCCCTTATTCAACTTTTTCGTATTCGATGGCGTCTCAGAAACGAAGACAGTGTCGAACAACATGGTCCGGTGCTCCAGGCCTTCCATGGTCACAGTTGTTACTTCTCCGCCTTTTTCCGTTGAGACTGGTGGGGTAAGGCGCCTACCAGATCGCCGGGGTGACGTGGCCTGGAGCGAGCTCTGCCGTTAGGCACGCGTGGACACGGCATGCCACGCCAGGCCAGCTGCATCCACGGCGCAGCTGCCGCCGCTTCACAACAGCACGTCCCTTCCGTGAACACTGCGCGACAACAACACCGCGTCACCTTCTGCCGTCGCAACTGTCACGCAGACGCAGCACAGCTACCGTCACCTCACACTGCTCTCTACGAAATTTCGTAATTCCTTCGTCACTGATTGCACGGGTCAACAGTGATTTTGCTATTTCCGATTTTAAAGGCTTTTTATAGTTAATTACGTGTCCTGATCATAAAATTGAGGCCCATATTGTTCAATCACATACCATTCCTTTCAAAATTAATACGCTCAATTATTATTTGACTTTTTTTATAAGCATGAAACATTACACCAATACAACAACGTCATCTATTAGAATAAATGGTCCATGGAAAGTGTGTTGCCGCGGTGGCCGACCGGTGCTAGGCGCTTCATCCGGAACCGCGCGACTTCTACAGTCGCAGGTTCAAATCCTGCCTCGGGCATGTATGTGTGTGATGTCCTTAGGTGAGTTAGGTTTAAGTAGTTCTAAGTTCTAGGGGACTGATGACCTCAGATGTTAAGTCCCATAGTGCTCAGAGCCATTTGAACTAAGACTTAAATTTTAGGTTAAATTTAACTGATACATTTGAAAACCATGTTGATTCTGGTAAAAGGCTTAGTTAAAAAATAATATTTTTTAAAATTTTAAAATCTAAAATATCTGACTAGATCTCAATATTTTCAAAAGGCAGGAACAAAGTACCTCCCCTCCCCCCGGTATCGCGAGGGTTAAGAGCTTAAGTACTTATTCAGTAGAAGAGATGTGATTCACAGTAGCGAAGATGATTAAGTGGTCATAGCTCGGTATGCACTTTGGAGCGTATGTTTAGTGGATATTTTTTCTTTTTTTGGGCCGTAATACCAACACTCAAAATATGGAAAGCAAAGAACTTGCTGTAGAAGAGATTTCTTTTGCCACTCTTCTGAAATACATATCCTGTTGAAGTCTCGTCCTGGGCCGGCCGTTGTGGCCGAGCGGTTCTAGGCGCTTCAGTCTGGAACCGCGCTGCTGCTACAGTCGCAGGTTCGAATCGTGCAATGGGCGTGGATGTGTGTGATGTCCTTAGGTTTAAGGTTTAGGTATTTCTAAATCTAGGGGACTGATGACCTCAGATGTTAAGTCCCATAGTGCTCAGAGCCATTTGAAAGTGTGTTCCGTGTGTGTCTCGGTTTTAGAGCAGTTTTTGTTCATGATTTTGATTTCTGTTCCTGGTTCTGCCATTTCTTTTGCATTATTGATTAAAGAGTGACAGCACACATTCAACTTGCGCAGAACGTCTAATGAACAAAAACCCTAACCCCAATAATATCGAAAACGATCTACACATTCTGAAAAACAGCAACAGTCTATACCGACGACTAACAATCGAAGAAAATTACTAGATACAAAAGGCTATAGTGGAAGCGAAAAATGTAATAAACGAAAACACATCACTTTGTAACACACTCTTTACTGCTCTGAGAGAACTGGCCAAGGACACAGAACAGAAGGCACACACACGCAAAAGAACCACTTACCCATCACACAAAGACATAAATAAGGAATAGAAATCGTCTTAATTCCCGCTACAGTTTTCACAGCCTTCTCGTAACATGCGATGCACCTCTCGCGACACGCGCGAACAGCAAGATGGTGTAATGTTCTTGTCATAAACAAAGTGCGGAAGTTTTGTTTGTCTGTGTACGGAATCAGCTACATGCCGTCCAACGAAAGTGAGAACACGAATAAGTAATTAACAGCCCAGTACACACCAAAATTGGGATTCCACAACACTACCGCAACCCCAAGCGTATATTGCTGACATATTAAGTTCACCTTTTAGCATTTGTTTACTAACAGCCGCTCACACAGTTGCAGATGACATGATGTACGCTGAGAAAAAACGGCAACAGAAAAAAAGCACAGAAAAAACGCCACAAACATCAAGAATAATTCTTAAAAACATGCCATAACATACAATAAATAAGGTAGAATGAAAGCATCCATAGAAAACTATAATTCAAAAAACGAACAGTAAAAATGTAATAATGTGTTACAGTGTTTGTATAACTATGCTATTTTCTACATGTTTTAGATTAAAAAACATTGATGATGGTGATATTTGACCCCCAAACCAGTTTGGGAAATTAAATAAGTAAACAAACAACAAGGTGTTTTGCATCAAGGTGGACTCAATTTTTGATATTGTTCTGAAAGTAACCTGTATGATATTAGGCTAACAACAGTAATTTACAAAATGCCCATGTTACTTGTGCGAGTTGAATAGTGCGGCATGAGACAAACAACGGAAAGAAAAGTTTAGCAACTGGTAATAAGAACATAATAAGGGGTAACCTAGTGGATCCCAGGAAAATTCTTTTTCCCACCTGTTCATACAAACCTTGGTGTAATGAAACAATTTGTAGAAGATGGCTATTGTTTTAGATATCTCAGCGATAAATTTCTTGCTATGTCTGTAGTTAAAATAAGAAGGAATTTTTGTGGTTCCTCAAATCAGCGCTGTAGCGAAAGACAGAAAAACTGAAACGACTATAGCTTCTATAGAGAAAAATGTTTGGAATCCATTTAAGGAAGTTATGTACAATATTGTAGGAAATAATAAACATCCTGATTACGTCAAAATTGTGAACAACGTGCGACAGAAATTGAGAACACTGCGATGAAACATGAGTCTCAAATTACACTTTCCGTTTTCAGATTTGGACATATTCCATGAAAACCTGGAGACAGTTAACGAAGAACAAGGAGAGAAGTTCCACCAGGGTATCCGAGAAATGAGGGGAGATACTTCTACGATTGCAAATTACTCCTGGATGCCGCGTAGGGGACCTACGGAAAAAACACAAGATAAAATCCAAGAGACTAACATTCGATACCAAACGAACAAGATTTTGCTGTTGTGTTGTTTATAAAGTGTACTGAAATGTAAAAATTTTGTAATAAAAGAACTCAGAAGTTCCTTAGGAACTCCTATACAAATCATGACTACATAATTTTTTTGAACAAAATAGTGATATTTCATTCTTGATTTGTCAAAAAAACCTGATGTGATGGAGAAAAACTAAAGCATTTTTTAAATCAGGAATACCGAAATGTTAAAAATCACCTTTCAAATGTAAAACAGCTAGCAAAAATTTTTAATTTGTAGAGTTCTGTTATGATCAAGCCTCTGTATTAGATAAGATTCAAAAGCCGTTTCCTTTGCCCATTCTATAAAGAGCTTTGCAGGTGAAGAAGAGCTTTAGGATATGTTCATAGTTCAGACATATGTTAAAGCCTAGAAGGGGCCAAATAGATAACTATGAATAACAGATTACTATGTTGCAGTTCCAGCCACAGAATAGGTTCCAGAAACGCCTTAAACATACCACAAAGACCATACGCTGAAACTGACGAAACAATTCCCATTACTGTAGAAACATTTATTAAATTTTTACATTGCTAATAAAATCATTTCAAATTTTGCCCTACCCATGATATTAAATACGAAACTAAGCCACCTAAATATCTAAACAATACCTCCCTGCTTCCTTCAACAAATTTTCAAATTCCATAAGTGATTCTTTTGTGTTTTGTGCTTTTCTGTATTTAACTTTGCCATAGTAAGGCAGTGTGCATAGTATTAAAAACAGGTACGCGTACCATCAATCCGAGTACTGATTTCAACACGACAGTGCTTTTCCAGGCATGGTCCTATTGGAGACGGCAGGCCGTTGTCTTCATCCGATCTTTGTATTAACTTATTGAGCCTACAACACTGAGTCCGAGCCACCGTACAACGCGGCAATTATTACGTCAACAATCATTGCCCAAGGTGAAAGAAGTAACAAGTGACGGGTCAAAAACCTAGGAATGACCAAGGACCGAATCTTTTGATACACAGTCTTTTGGCCTATAGCCTGGGACAACAAAATTCATCCAATTCCACAAGACTACACCTTCCTCACTGATGAAAATTACAACTTAAAAGTTGGCGCCAGTCGTAAGTTGTCAGTCCATGTGGTTGCCGGTAGGGGACTACCTGGTGCAGCTATCACGCTCGCTAGTTCACTACCCAATGTGCGTCCAGTCGAGATGGCGATAGCACAGCAACAAAAGGCGTTTCCCGTCCTACGTTTCAACGGGTGCAATTCAGTTCGAACTGTTTGGCGAGATTTTCATCGAGAATGTGGCGTTGCACCTCCTACGGCTGAAAGCATTCGACGATGTCACCAGCAGTTGTTTGCGTAAGGATGAATTCCCATGTTGCTTCATTTGTGCTCGTTGAAGACGCAGGGCGCTTTCGATAGAACTTTTCACGTAGTCCAGAGAAGTCTACTCTCCTGCCATTGGAGAGTTAGCCTGTGGCTGGTGTGTTATGCGACCAGATATGTCTTTCAAACCATTCAGGACTCGATCGGTACATGGCTTCCATTAAACTTTTTGGAAATGTAAAAGAAAATTTTGATCCTAGAAATAATTTTAAAATGCACCCCACCCAAGATTGTATGTAAATTATGTACACCGAAAATCCGATGGTTCTTTTGAAAAAAAAAAAAAAAGAAAAAAAAGCTTTGTAGTCTTCGTGTAACTCAAAATTTACCTAAAGTTCCCATTTTCATTCATAAAGATATACTGTTGTGAAATCGGACGAATCTTTTCAAACGTAAAGCAGTTAAGAATAGGACTGCACACAAGAGCACACCACACATCGCACTAACAGCTATGGAAAAGTCCTACGACTTGAGCGAGCTAACTCCGAAATTATTTGGCCGCGAAACGACTGTAGGGTACCGAGCCGATACAGCTTCGTCGATCAAGGAATAAAGTTAATAATACGTATCTTTCGAAACATTTCATTCCATGCCTTGAAGAATTCGCTGTGTGGGCCCCCTGTAAAGTACGTATTTTCCTTTTTTGGGTGGAGGTAGTGTTCCCAATAGAGAATGCATGAGAGGGTATTTCTAGTCCTAGCACTGCAGTACAACCAAGTGAAACATCTCGAAAAGCTTGAACCGGGGGACTGAAGACATTTTTTATTTGTTTCTGGGACAACATGTTCCGGTGGAAATTATGAAGACCTACTCTTTTTAAGAGAGTTTAACGTTTGTATATGTAGCAGAGTAAAATCGGTCCATTTTTCGCCTGTGTCGTGGCTCGTTTCCATGAAAGTTCATCGGCTTGGTACCCACCAATTTTGTTACTCTCATACAAATGTATGAAAACGAAGTAAAGCCCTGCCTTTTTGAAAAAGAAACTTACATCGCTCCTCCTCATCCGTAAGTTGACTCGCCAAAGCTCTTAGCTTCGAGCACACACAAAATGTATTTACTGTTGCATTCGGTCTCAATGGCAGAGTGATGTTTCTCGGATATCAATTTTTGACACGTAAATGAAATGTCAGCACTCAACGTGATTCTATCCGGCAAACACCATTCTGTTCAGTAACATCACTGCCTTTACGGGATAGTTAGCCGGCAGTTTGTACAGAGACCACTGCAGTTCATTCCGTACAATTTTCCGTACTAGCGGTGCTGGGTACTGCATATAATGGATGGCTCTTTGAACTTGGTCACATGATCTCCTAAGAGAACTGTTGACTGTCTCTCCACTTACCCTTCTACGATAAACGTGGAGGGTAACACACTGGGCTCACACTCGGAGGATTATAATCCACGTGCGTCGGACCAGTCTAATTTAGGTTTTCCGACTATGGTGAATGCGAAGATTGTTTGAGCAAGTGCTAAATCTATCACATCCTTGACGCAGGCAGAAAGCTGTCGCTTTGCACATATTCAAACGCACAGCAGGTATTATCAGAAAATAATCTATGTTTTCAACATCAGAATAAAAATTAATCTCGGGAAGAAATCAGAAGTCAATGTAGAAACTTAACGGCTTCGGCTGTTAATTCACGTTAATCATTGAACATGGCCCCTTTTGGTAAATATTCAGCTTTGCGAGACCGTCCAATAATTGTACACATCTCGACTTACCTTACACTATCTCCAAATACGTTGGACTTGGAAGACAAGTTCGCTCTATGACAAAAGTTCTTTCTTTTCCTCTATCACTGTCAATAATTTGAAGCGAAAAGAAAAATTTCAAAGGTAATTCTGACTGACATTACCACTACTGTCTCTCTGTATTTGCAGAAATGGTTGCTTGAACTTTTTGCATTATAAAACGACTGCGTCTAATTCCTTCCAACTGGATCGCACTGTTCCGTTATCAGCAATGGAACACAGTACTTGGTATTTCGTTTGAAAGATACAGGCTTTTGCTGACGCGATGACTAATTTCATCTACAATGGTGTCCAAAATTATAGTAACAAACTGGTATTTCCCCGTCCTCTGTCTACTTCACAATATACAGCGCTATGACAAATGATTGAAGCGATTCATAAATTCACTGTAGCTCCATTCATTGACATATGGTCACGACATACTACAGATACGTAGAAAAACTCATAAAGTTTTGTTCGGATGAAGCCGCATTTCAGGTTTCTGCCGCCAGAGCGCTCGAGAGCACAGTGAGACAAAATGGCGACAGGAGCCGAGAAAGCGTATGTCGTGCTTGAAATGTACTCACATCAGTCAGTCATAACAGTGCAACGACACTTCAGGACGTAGTTCAACAAAGATCCACCAACTGTTAACTCCATTCGGCGATGGTATGCACAGTTTAAAGCTTCTGGATGCCTCTGTAAGGGGAACTCAACGGGTCGGCCTGCAGTGAGCGAAGAAACGGTTGAACGCGTGCGGGCAAGTTTCACGTGTAGCCCGCGGAAGTCGACGAATAAAGCAAGCAGGGAGCTAAACGTACCACAGCCGACGGTTTGGAAAATCTTACGGAAAAGGCTAAAGCAGAAGCCTTACCATTTACAATTGCTACAAGCCCTGACACCCGATGACAAAGTCAAATGCTTTGAATTTTCGGCGCGGTTGCAACAGCTCATGGAAGAGGATGCGTTCAGTGCGAAACTTGTTTTCAGTGATGAAGCAATATTTTTTCTTAATGGCGAATCTGGGCGGTAGAGAATCCTCACGCATTCGTGCAGAAAATTCGCAGTTCACCAAAAGTTAATGTGTTTTGTGCAATCTCACGGTTTAAAGTTTACGGCCCCTTTTTCTTCTGCGAAAAAAACGTTACAGGACACGTGTATCTGGACATGCTGGAAAATTGGCTCATGCCACAACTGGAGACCGACAGCGCCGACTTCATCTTTCAACAGGATGGTGCTCCACCGCACTTCCATCATGATGTTCGGCATTTCTTAAACAGGAGATTGGAAAACCGATGGATTGGACGTGGTGGAGATCACCATCAGCAATTCGTGTCATGGCCTCCACGCTCTCCCGACTTTACCCCATGCGATTTCTTTCTGTGGGGTTATGTGAAAGATTCAGTGTTTAAACCTCCTCTACCAAGAAACGTGCCAGAACTGCGAGCTCGCATCAACGATGCTTTCGAACTCATTGATGGGGACATGCTGCGCCGAGTGTGGGAGGAACTTGATTATCGGCTCGATGTCTGCCGAATCACTAAAGGGGCACATATCGAACATTTGTGAATGCCTAAAAAAACTTTTTGAGTTTTTGTATGTGTGTGCAAAACATTGTGAAAATATCTCAAATAATAAAGTTATTGTTGAGCTGTGAAATCGCTTCAGTCATTTGTAATAACCCTGTAGTCATACCAACTGTCAACCAGATGTCATTAAGATCTTGTTCTGCACGGAAGACGGCATTCTGGTCAACGGACAACCATACCAACGATAACGTCAGGACACCTATGAAACGTGGTAGTGTTTGCTGGGTAGCCCCACATCCACAATCACTGTGTACACAGCCACAGATGGTGCAGTGTGGCACAGAGAAGACTCTCTGCGGTGGAGGGCCATACAAAGAAAGGAAGCAGGACAGTCGAAAACTGATTTGGCCTGATGGCTTCATGCAAATCGTTCTGACGTTTCTCGGATGCGGCGACAGTTTATGGAGACCGAAACTGTATGCCGAAGACCAGGGCAAGACCGACAATTTGCAGCTTCGGAGGAGACTGTTATTTGGCTGTAAGGGCACGACAGCACCGCCTTAGTACTGCACTGCAACTGACATGTGAGCTCGCAGCATCCACTGGACGTGTTGTATTGAGACAAACGGGGTGCAGAAGGGTTTAGCAGAGTGGCCTTTACTGTCGGAGACATGCTGTATGTCTACCTCTGACGAGTCTTCACAGAAGGGAACGTCTACAGTGGGGTCATCAACACGCCACATGGACCGTCGAAGACTGGGCCAATGTTGTATTCACAGATCAGTCTGATTTAGTCTGGAGAGTGATTTTCGATAAATTCGTATTTGGAGAGAACGTGGAGCACAATTTCGGGGCCCAAACATTGTGGAAAGAGACCGTTATCGGGGAGGAACGCTAAGGGTGTGGGCAGGCATTATGTTGACCACTCGAACACCTCTTCATGAAATTGTACGGGTGAATTGGCAAGGTTTAGCTGCTGTCAGGTATCATGACGAGATCTTGGGACCCCCTTTGCGGTTGTTGCGAGTTGCTGTGGGTCCAGACTTTGTACTAATGACGATAATGTTCGACCTCATAGAGCACGGGTGGGTGATGTTTTCTTGGAAACGGAAGATATTGCACGCATGGCGTGGCCTGCTCGCTCTCCCAATATGAATGCTATAGAGCATGTCTACGGTGCACTAGGGAGATGATGATGTTTGGTTTGTGGGGCGCTCAACTGCGTGGTTATCAGCGCCCGTACAATTACCCAATCTTTGCTCAGTCCAATTTCGCCACTTTCCTGGATGATGATGAAATGATGAGGACAACACAAACACCCAGTCATCTCGAGGCAGGTGAAAATCCCTGACCCCGCCGGGAATCGAACCCGGGACCCCGTGCTCGGGAAGCGAGAACGCTACCGCGAGACCACGAGCGGCGGACGTGTGTGTGCACTAGGGAGACTGATGTTATCATTTACAGCATGCCCCGTCGTTGCCAGGCCTGCATTACTGCCAGAGGTGGTCAGAGCCCACACTGAGCACATTAACCAGTTGTCAGAATGTGTGTGCAAATCCGCTACGCAATAAAAAAACGAAGAACATTTTCGTTTACCATTATGTATGTTGCAGTTGTTTAGGTTCTGTATTCTTTACATTGTTACCTTGCAAGATTTCCGTTTGTTGCTTTAATTTTGGACACCAGTGTATGTAAAACGACATATGAAATTTTCATTACTAAGAATTGGTTAGTAAGGGGAGCAGAACATCCATCAAACAGGTTCTGACCTCCCTAATGTACGCTGAAGTTAGGACACCAACCCACATGTCTGGTTCTTCTGAATTACAATGGAACACCTCGGCGAGGGCTACGGATGCATTTGGATTGCCCAGTCCCAATTATGTGCGTAACAGGAATTAACTGGGCAGCAGAGATGTGTGGTACATGTAACACAAAAGCGACTTTGGTGGCGATTCCTTAAATACGGCGTGAGTAATCTCACCTCCACTAGTACTCGAATGAGACTACCCTAAATTTCATGCAATATGGTTAAGAACCTGAGGCCTATCGTCGCTGACACCGTTCAGACAGGCGGGACATGTATTCTCGTGTGAAGGAGTAGGGAAGGGACCCATTTACATGGCATTAAATGGGACCCATAATACGCGAGCCATCGCCTCTCACCGGTGAACGGTGCAGGTAGCTTCGGTCAGAGCATGTGCGCCCCTTTGTCCGCCTACGGGAACCCAGAGACAACTCGCACCTTCAGCAAGACAATTCACTACCTCATCGCTCCTCAATTGTGTCAGTATAGCTTGAGGAATACTTGCACGACCAGGAAGGTGCTCGTGTTGCTACCCAGGTCACCTTACTTGAACTGTATTGAGCATATCTGCGATGCCATCAAGCGAGATGTACACATCTCATACAGAGCTCCCACCGATTTCAGTGACTTTTGCGTCGCGTTTGAGGGGCCATGAATCAGAATGGCTCCCGAATGCTTTCTGTATCGTTTGAAATCGTGCCAATACGCGTCGTCAAAGAAAGGGGGTGTCACGTGCTACTAAATAGACTTTAATTTAGTTGCTTATAGATTATGATTGGCTCTTAGCAAGATACTCGTATCTAAGTCCTCTATAAAGTAAATGTAAACAGTACATGTAAACTTTCTAGTGTCTTCGCTTTTCCTCGTATACTCGCACAGCCTCCCATCAAGATGTAAATCTAGTGCTTAAATTCATATTCCTGGCCCAACAGTATACGAGAGCGTGCAGAAAAGTAACACAGAATGTATAGGCTAATTGTCATCTGTAACAACTGTAATGAAAGTCTTATTCAGACTAGACGCGTTTCGTTTATTTGAAAGCATCTGTCACATGACAGTCGTAGGATCCCAGTAGCGAGTAGCGTAATCGCAGAACGATAAACCGCGACCTCGATAGGCCACGACAGGATCTTATTATGTGCGGCAGCGCTTAAATGCTAATCATTTGCATATCCACATACAATAACAATTTGTCCATTTTATTTGGACTGTTGAGCTCCGTGGCCGTGGATCATATTTTACTATAAAAATACAGCCACCAGCCACTTTTTTTAATGCGTTTTATTTATCCCAATACGCATTTCGGGTTTGAACCCATCTTCAGCTGGCAGATTACATGTATCTTCAGTTTCTACAGTGGTACAATATCGACAGCTGTTTGGATACTGCAGCTGGCCTGTGCAAATGCAACGATTCCAATCATTTACTTCAATTTCGCGAGTTTAAAGTTACGCACTATCAGTTGTTCATTTTAACTCTAAGATAAATCCCCACATAACCAAACGCAATAACAAAACAGCATTAAAGAATACCACAACAAAGTCAAAAGAAAAATATGTAAGCTTGCCATTTGTAGGAAAACTGTCATATAAAATAGCAAACCAGTTTCGACGAACAGATATCAGAATCAGCTACTACACAAATAACAAAATAAAGGACAAAGCTATCCATAACATTAAAAATAATACCAAACCGAACAATCAGTCAGGAATATACAAACTTAACTGCAACTCGTGTCCAAAAACATACATAGGCCAAACAGGGAGAAACTTCAACATACGTTTTCGAGAACACATGGATGCTCTTCGTTTAAAAAACTTAAATAAATCCACATTTGCCCAACATGTAGCAGAAGAAGTACATCAAGTAACAGACATATCCCATAACCTACAAGTTCTCCACCTAGCCAACAAAGGAAAAAGAATGAACCTCCTAGAAGAAATTGAAATTTATTCACATAAACATGCATCCCCTTCTGACATACTTAACGACCAAACAGAGTTACCAAACCGAATATTCCTGAAAAACTTCCTCTCTACTTATCAAACCACTTACTAAGCACAATCAAGAAATAACATAATCTAATATAAACCCAACAAATGCATGTAATAATATACAACATAAAAATCTTAATTCTATCTTTGTTATATTGTAAACGTATGAATTACTGCTGTTTATAAATGTGTTATGTTAGTTTATTATCTTCAATACTGCCTAAGTAACCAAACAAAAAAACTTAGTATACATCGTACTTAGAATACTTCTATCACCCAAGTCAATGTTTAGTAAACAGTAGCTTAGCTAGAACCTCAAAACTTTCGTAAAATATAACTCTGTCCATAGATAAACTGCTTGTATGTAAACAAAACTGTCAGTCGACAACATGGCGGATAACGCAGTGCGCCTGTGTAAAATACGTCACAAAAAGTGTTTGTGCTGTTACAAAAAAGAAGAAAAGCCAAGAAAAAACAAAGAAAGGAGAATGTAAGTAAAATGAACAACTGATAGTGCGTAACTTTAAACTCGCGAAATTGAAGTAAATGATTGGAATCGTTGCTTTTGCACAGGCCAGCTGCAGCATCCAAACTGCTGTCGATATTGTACCACTGTAGAAACTGAAGATACATGTAATCTGCCAGCTGAAGATGGGTGCAAACCGTTGGCATAAATAAAACGCATTAACAAAAAGTGGCTGGTCGCTGTATTTTTATAGTAAAATATCATATCCACATACGTCAAATCGACGTCTCTTGCAGGTGCCTTGATGATGTTGCAGTTTTAATTGCCAGTGCAGTACGAGGAAGAGCAACGGGGCGTAGCAAACGAGTGTGTCGTGCTATCGGCTGGAGGCGCTGGAATGCAGCGGAGGCGGCGAGGCGCCACCCTGGAGCCGGGCAGTCCGTTGCCATGCGACGCGCCGTCCCGTTCCGCTGCGTGCTGCCGCTGCCGCCGCCGCCGCCACACGCTTGGCCGCCAGACCACGGCTGGGCGCGAAACGCGGCCACCAGAACCGCTGCGAGCGCGCGCGCCCGCAGCCGCCTACACATCGTCAGACAAAGGCAGCGCGCACCAGGGGCTCCACTTTTGTGTCTACTGATGTTTGTTCCCAGCAAGGGGGTAAATACTCCCTCGCGAGTACAAAGCAATTTCTGAATGGTATAAACAGATACCATTCGAGTACCGTGTTTGGTTTTGCAGTGTGATTCGCAATTCCTGTTACCGGCTTCTAACGGTAGAAGAGGGGTCTTAGCAGATAAGGTATTGGTAAGAAACCCATGCCCGGAAATGTACCGTTTAGATTTGGGGTCATCATACTTATTGGTATAAGAGCCAATGTTGATGGTGAAACTTTTACATATCGGTATTGCACTTTCAGGCACTGTACCACAACAACTCGAGAAGGACGTCTCTTGGATAGATCTTAAATGCGCTGTAGCACTGAAACTGCATATTTAGGGAATAAGCAAATATAAATACGAAAACCACCAAATACTGCACTGTAGCTTTGGAAACTCTGAAATGGAGATTGTGAAGTACTCAGGGTTGCCATCTTTGACTGGAGTGAAAACCGGACAATTCAAAAATTTAGTATTACTATTATTATTCACAACACATTGCACAATACATACATTATAGGTGCTACAACAGGAAGCGTGCATTTACAGAGTGATTATAATCAGAGTTAAACTTTCAAACCGCTACAGAAATAACACCAATGGTCAGAATGACGTCAAATTGCAACGGAATATTATCGGAGAAGCGGGAAACGTATGACAGGAGAAAAATTAATAATTACAAAATGTTGCAATAGATGACGCCGTAAGCATCACAATTTAATAGTGGTCGACTACAAATGACAAATGAATCACACAACAATGCCTAAGGTGTGCGTTTAACGTTAAACAAACTGTACTACTCAGTGTGCACGGGTGTACAGGTGTGTACTGTTAGCTACGTAAGCCCATCCACCACGGCAACGTCGTATCACATCGGATGGGAAAATCGGTGTTTAATTGTCGTGAGGGCAAAAACCGCATAAAAAGCATCACTCATTACAGTTTTTAATTGTCCTGAGGCCAAAAACAGCATAAGAAGCATGAATCAAATCAGATTATTAATTTCCGTGTGACTGGCGCAAAACGTGTTCAATATGCTGCCCACCGTTTTCTGCAATAAGTTGAAATCGAGAAAGAGCATGTCCCACAACTGATCGAAGTGTTTCCGGGGTCACGTTCAGAATGTGTTGAGCAATGAATGCCTTCAATGCAGCTAAGTGTGCAACTGGAATACTGAACACATCATCTTTCAGATAGCCCCACAGCCAGAAGTCACACGGATGAAGATCAGGTGATCGGGACGGCCAGGCCTCATGGAAATGGCGGCAGACAATTCTAGCATTTCCGAAATGGCGCTTCAGCAGCTGCCTAATTGGATTTGCAATGTGCGGACGTGCGCCATCTCGCATAATAATGATCTCATCCACACATCCAAGCTGTTGGAGAGCTGGAATGACGTGGTTGCACAAAAGACACTCATAGCGCTTACCAGTGACGGTACAAGTAACTGGACCGGAAGCAGCGGTCTCTTCGAAAAAGTATGGCCCTATGATAAATGATGCCGCAAACCTACCCCATACGGTGACCTTATCAGGATGAAGTGGTACTGGTTGATTTGCGTGTGGATTTTCCGTTGCCCATATTCGACATTTCTGTGTTTTGACAGATCCTGTCAGATGGACTTCGTCAGTCCACAAAATCTTCCATGCGAGCAGGAAATTCTAAAGCAAAAGTCTCTCTTGCTGGCAACTCGTCCACATGAGTAATTCTGGATGGATAGCAAAGAAGGATGTTTTGTAGAATTTTACGCACCTGCTCACGGGTATGTCCAATGTTCGGGCAATTCTCCGGGCACCACACGTTTGCACACCACCTCTCGTCTCCTGCACAGCTGTAGCCACTGCTTACACTGACGTAGAATCAATTCGTTTCCTCCCTCTACCAGGTTGCACACCAAAAGAACCCGTGTTTCGAATTTCAGTGTCCGGAACTTCTGCAGAGCGACGTGCGCACAGTTATCATCCTTGTAATACAGCTTTACAAGCAGAGAGCGATCCTGCATTGAGACAGTCATGGCGAACGTCGAAGACGCGAAAGGAGGAAAAGCCGTGCATCCAGCGTGTTTACACCAACTTCAATGGGTCGTGCGCATGACAGGTGTTTTCATTTACGTATTCTGACACATAAAGTCCCATCTATTGATCAATTTTCTCATGTTAAAATCTGTCATACGTTTTCCCCCTTCTCCGATAATAATTCCGCTGCTATTTGACGTCATTCTGACCAGTGATGTTACTTCTACAGCGTTTCGAAAGTTTAACTCCCATTATAATCACCCTGTATTTAACACGATATTCACTGTTAATACTGCGAATCCAGCCATTTCTACGATCCTCTAGTTCCCTTGCAAGTTATATTTTGAAGTTATACTTCTTTTCTGATTTCACAGCTTTAACAAGTTCTTCCCGTCGTCGGATTTGACAAATTTAGCAAATACTGCACATGTAGTACGGTAGTTAAAATTCACAAATAGTTCGGCTTTCACTATTTCCTCTTTCAGTTTGTTTCTTTCATTGGTCCAGATATTTAGTATCACACTGAAAATCCGCTCTACAATCGCATCGGACGGTGGCATTGCTGGCACATGTTGAACAACTTTCAACAATATATGTGCTTTGCATCTCTTAAGAAATGTCACCCATTTGCTTGAAATGTTTGAGTCTGATAGGTCCTTAATTAATGGCAAGACCTCATTCAGAGAATATATTTCAGAAAATAGTTCGTCACCGTTTATATTTATGCTGAAACAATTTATAAGTTTCTTTATGTTCTCTATTTCACAAGGCTCTTCAAGATTTAACTGAGAGCTAAGCTTGAAAACTGAATCTTCACTGAAGTCAGAGCATTTTTCTAGGTATTCCAGAATAATAGTATAGACTTTCTGAGCTTCTCTGACAAATTTTGCTTGTTCATATTGCGGACATTTTTTCAGCTCTTATAATATTCCTTGAATCCGAAGAAATTATTTCTTTGTCTATTAACAATTTCTGTACGCAACTTCAGAACTACAGAATATATTTCAGTTATCTATATATAATCACTTTCAACGTGTTTTATGGTTGTGTGAAATAAATTCATAACATTGTGACAAAATGAATGTAAATCTCTGGGAGTGTTAGTTCATCGTCTACTTCACTGTCTTTTCATAGGCTACGAATGTCCAGATAAGTTTGGCAGTATTGTCTTCATCTTGGCTTACAAAATAGGTCTCCAACAATGGCCAGTTTTGAGCAATCTATCTACAGCAGAAAAAATGAGTCAGAAAGCGTGTGGGAACATGCTGGAGCAGGCCGAAGTGGCCGTCCGGTTATAGGCGCTGCAGTCTGGAACCGCGAGGCCGCTACGGTCGCAGGTTCGAATCCTGCCTCGGGCATGGATGTGTGTGATGTCCTTAGGTTAGCTAGGTTTAACTAGTTCTAAGTTCTAGGGGACTAATAACCTCAGCAGTTGAGTCCCATAGTGCTCAGAGCCATTTGAACCATTTTTGAACATGCTGGAGTAGTGTGGAGTACTCTGACTGCAGGAACTCAAAAAAATTGTTTAGCTCACGCGCCTTCTTCACGCTTGAAGAAAACTCAATAAATACCTTAACCACTAACGATCCAACGTCGTATGCCTTATTTATTTTTTTGTTTATTTACATGTCAAGTTCTGTAGGACCAAATTGAGGAGCAACTCCCCGAGGTCATTGAACGTGTCAGTAGTCAGTACATGAAATTACAACATAAAAGTAATAACAGATAAAAATAAATGTTCATGAACCCGAAAAATGTCAATCCATAAGTTTAAGTAAACGCAATCAACAATACAACAAGAATCAGCTTAATTTTTCAAGGAACTCCTAGACAAAATAGAAGGAGTGACACATGAGGAAACTCTTCAGTTTCGATTTGAAAGCGCGTAGATTACTGCTAAGATTTTTGAATTCGAGTGGCAACTTATTGAAAATGGATGCAGCAGTATTCTGCACACCTTTTTGCAATAGAGTTAAGGAAGTCCGATCCAAATGTAGGTTTGATTTCTGCCGAGTATTAACCGATTGAAAGCTGTTTATTCTTGGGAATAAACTAATATTGGTAACAAGAAACGACAATAAGGAATTACATATTGAGAGGTCAATGCCAAAATACCCAGACTCGTTAACAGAGGTCGACTAGAGGTTCGTGAACTCACACCACTTATTGCCCAAACCGCCCGTTTCTGAGCCAAAATACACTCCTGGAAATGGAAAAAAGAACACATTGACACCGGTGTGTCAGGTCCACCATACTTGCTCCGGACACTGCGAGAGGGCTGTACAAGCAATGATCACACGCACGGCACAGCGGACACACCAGGAACCGCGGTGTTGGCCGTCGAATGGCGCTAGCTGCGCAGCATTTGTGCACCGCCGCCGTCAGTGTCAGCCAGTTTGCCGTGGCATACGGAGCTCCATCGCAGTCTTTAACACTGGTAGCATGCCGCGACAGCGTGGACGTGAACCGTATGTGCAGTTGACGGACTTTGAGCGAGGGCGTATAGTGGGCATGCGGGAGGCCGGGTGGACGTACCGCCGAATTGCTCAACACGTGGGGCGTGAGGTCTCCACAGTACATCGATGTTGTCGCCAGTGGTCGGCGGAAGGTGCACGTGCCCGTCGACCTGGGACCGGACCGCAGCGACGCACGGATGCACGCCAAGACCGTAGGATCCTACGCAGTGCCGTAGGGGACCGCACCGCCACTTCCCACCAAATTAGGGACACTGTTGCTCCTGGGGTATCGGCGAGGACCATTCGCAACCGTCTCCATGAAGCTGGGCTACGGTCCCGCACACCGTTAGGCCGTCTTCCGCTCACGCCCCAACATCGTGCAGCCCGCCTCCAGTGGTGTCGCGACAGGCGTGAATGGAGGGACGAATGGAGACGTGTCGTCTTCAGCGATGAGAGTCGCTTCTGCCTTGGTGCCAATGATGGTCGTATGCGTGTTTGGCGCCGTGCAGGTGAGCGCCACAATCAGGACTGCATACGACCGAGGCACACAGGGCCAACACCCGGCATCATGGTGTGGGGAGCGATCTCCTACACTGGCCGTACACCACTGGTGATCGTCGAGGGGACACTGAATAGTGCACGGTACATCCAAACCGTCATCGAACCCATCGTTCTACCATTCCTAGACCGGCAAGGGAACTTGCTGTTACAACAGGACAATGCACGTCCGCATGTATCCCGTGCCACCCAACGTGCTCTAGAAGGTGTAAGTCAACTACCCTGGCCAGCAAGATCTCCGGATCTGTCCCCCATTGAGCATGTTTGGGACTGGATGAAGCGTCGTCTCACGCGGTCTGCACGTCCAGCACGAACGCTGGTCCAACTGAGGCGCCAGGTGGAAATGGCATGGCAAGCCGTTCCACAGGACTACATCCAGCATCTCTACGATCGTCTCCATGGGAGAATAGCAGCCTGCATTGCTGCGAAAGGTGGATATACACTGTACTAGTGCCGACATTGTGCATGCTCTGTTGCCTGTGTCTATGTGCCTGTGGTTCTGTCAGTGTGATCATGTGATGTATCTGACCCCAGGAATGTGTCAATAAAGTTTCCCCTTCCTGGGAAAATGAATTCACGGTGTTCTTATTTCAATTTCCAGGAGTGTATAATACCATACGACATAAGCGAATGAAAATAAGCAAAGTAGACTAATTTTCGTGTCGAAGTATCACTCACTTCTGATACCGTTTGAATAGTAAAAATGGCAATATTAAGTCTTTGAACAAGATCCTGAACGTGGGCTTTCCACGACAGCTTACTTCTTCAGTAGTTCGGATGTGTTTCACAGCAGCGAAGATGAACAAGTGCTTGTAGGTCTTAAGGTATGCACTTTGCAGCACGTATTTACTGCACATTTTTTCCTTGTTTTGGTCCATAGTACCACCTCACAAAATATGGAAAGCACAGAGCTTGCAGTAGAAGAGCTTTGTTTCACCGTATCGAAAATAAAGAAGTGCTCATAGCTCTTAAGGTATTAACTTCAGAGCCCATGTTCACCGAACTTTTTTATTCGAGTGATCGTTCCTGTCATACCCCTGAATATTGACCGGGTGAATCAAAATACGCCACCTAAAATGTATTGAAAATTAGTAAATATATGCTGGTTCAGTTTTCGCTTAGTCATAGGGGACAATTTGGCGACTTTTCTGATGTAGGCACCGAACTTTTAACGTTCATAACAGTCGAATTACGAGACCGAAATTGTTTTTCCAACTAAGCTGTATATTTTATTCTGTAGCATTGGAAAGACCCTTTGAAGAACTTGATCGAACAGTAACAAGATACAGCGTCGCAAACCACTGTACTGCCGTCGTGAGAAGAGGTCACACAGACTTTTGCCCTGCTTTACCAAACACTTTCAGCCCACAAGTCTGTGCAATCGGGCAACTTGCTTGCGAAGCTACTCAGACTTTCACAGCGTATACGACATTCGAAAAAGTAGGTTAGTTTTCGTATATGGCGACTGGGCAAACTGTCAGAGCAGCTTTGCGACTGTTTATCGAAAGGTATCTTGATCATACCAAGCTTTCACGATTTGTCTTTGCAAATATACAAAATAAATTTCAAGAAATTGCAAATGTGAAGAAAAATATGTAAACGAAAAAGAACAGCAACAGATGAGAGATATGCACCCAATACTTTAGCCTCTGTAACACAAAATCCACATAACTATGAGAAAGCTCTAACATGTGGGTGGGATTAGAGTGTTCTGCAGATACTACAGTCCGGCGCATTTAATTTTCTCCGCATCAAGAGCTCCATGGAAATGATTTTCAAAAACGATAAAAGTTGTCTGAATGGTCTCTTAGAATGATGTCACACCCATTTCGCACAGATAAATACAGACCTTAACGAAACGTCTGAAGGCTGCTGGATCGGTCGTTCACAAGGCACAAATTCTCTACACGCTCGTCAGTCTTAACATCTCCGAACTTTAAATATGTAAGGAAAATGAAAGAAAGAGGTCTACAATGAAACACCGACGACTTCCTAAGTCATTAAATGCTGTTTAAAAATGGTTTGTGCTGTGGTAAGTCCAGATGAAATTCAGCGTGTGGTATTGTCTTTCCGGAATCGATTTATAGCATCTATTAGGGCTGAAAGTCAACATTTTTAGCGCTTACTGTGATAATTGTAAAAATAAACGTAAGAGCTGAGCTTCAATTACGTTTTCGCCCTAATTTGCTACAGTAGGGAAGGCGTTTGCTAGACATTTTTCCCTACGGCGGGCCATTCGTTTGCGGCGCTGTTGTCTTGTCACTAGCTGATCAAGCTCCATACATGTTATGTCACTGACGTTCTTTCTAATGTGTCTTTGCAGTCCCATAGACAAAAAAATATATCATTCCATTAAAAGAAAAGGCATCAAGTGTTTCGTATTATTTGGCTGGCGCTGCCACGTTGCCATGTATGTCTGTATTATCATTTTTTAATTTATTGCCTTTCAACAAATCCTGCACGTGCTCTGTAGACGTCCGGACTGTCCATGCCCGCTCTATACCCTATGGGCCAGCTACGTAGTCGCTTTGTTCCCTTTTCCCATTTTCCATTCGATGCCGCCGTAGCTCGCAGATTCGGCCGGCACTGGACTTTTTGGATTCCTTTCGACGCGAGGTTTCCCACGACTTGCGCTTCATACAGTATAGAGCACATTAACGAATCATAGGAGATCACATATTTCATTATCTTCTAATTTTCAATTTAATACCGATTCATATATTCCGTCAAAAAATTTTATTGTCTCACTTTCGGTCCAATTAATGCTCTGGATGCTCTTCATAATCACACCCGAATCAGTGTCCTAGCTAAACGTGCCTCCCTGTTACAGAAGTTTTTAACTCTGCATAAAGCTAATTCGTCAAATGACGTGCGTGCGCCTATACTGGCCACGGGTAAGACAAATACTGCGCGACAAACACGTACAGATGTGATCTAACTGTTGTGGGTTCAACCATTGTTTGCGCATTATTAATCTAGTAGTTAGCGATTCGAATCTGGCAGTATTTTGTCACAGGCCGGCCGGTGTGGCCGTGCGGTTCTAGGCGCTTCAGTCTGGAATCGCGTGACCGCTACGGTCGCAGGTTCGAATCCTGCCTCGGGCATGGATGTGTGTGATGTCGTTAGGTTAGTTAGGTTTAAGTAGTTCTAAGTTCTAGGGGACTGATGACCACAGATGTTAAGTCCCATAGTGCTCAGAGCCATTTGAACCATTTTTTTTTTATTTTGTCACATAAGAAAGTTCGAGCAACTATCACTGTAACGAGCGCACAGACGTTTCCACCTCAAAATTACTTATAGTCGTCATAAAATTCGCCATATAACTTCCTACACCTTTGCTAAAACCGCACATTGATAAACTAACACTACTCTTTCTGAAAAGACTTGGGGTGTCCTGTCTTAACTGTTGCAGTCTGTATAGCACGTATCTGCAATTTTGGCATTCGTGAGATGATTGAAAGGAAGAACCGCATTATGGCCATCCAAAGCAAAACAATTTTGGAAGAAGTAATTCTAGAAAATAAGTAAGACTGGGGTTTAAAGTCACGTCGACGAAGAGGTCAATAGAGACAGAGCACAACCTCCTACTGCAGGAGGAGTGGAAAAGAAATCTGACATCTTCTCCTTAAAGGACCCATCCTGGCATTTGCCTACAGCCGTTCAACGAAACCACGGAAAACCTAAATGTGGATGGTTGGATGGGACCGCCCTCCCGAATACGAATATCCAGAGTCTTACCGCCAGGCCACGCCACTCAAAAAGGCAGAAACCAGCAGTTGTTCAAAAATGGCTCTGAGCACTATGGGACTTAACATCTGAGGTCATCAGTCCCCTAGAACTTAGAACTACTTAAATCTAACTAACCTAAGGACATCACACACATCCATGCTCAGTATTCGTGCCTGCTCCGATAGCGAAGTTTTTCCCGTACAAGAAAAGAGATTTCAACGGACGATGCCAACGCCCTCACAGTTCTTCACGACGAAACGTCCTGTTATATTGTCAAATAAAAATGTCCGCTTGATGGATTTTTTTCTGGTCTCCAGTCGATGATTAATAATTCATTGGGTTTACGCTGCCGACTGTTGTGCAGTTAGTACTTATGATGCTAGTTTACACCGCGTACTTTCCGTTTTTAATGTTTCAAAAGAATAGTAAAGTCCGAAACGTTTTGTGCCATACCGGACTGCCTTCTTTATTCTATGACAGACGTGTGCGCTAGAAACTCATTGTTCAGGAAGAATGCCGGGGAAAATTCCAAGACAGGCTGGCGCCTGCAATGTTTTACGGCTGACGGCTTCCCGTGGCTGCGCAGCGGTCACCCATTAACAAACAAAAATTGATGGCTATTTAAACTGCCAAAGCACGGGCAACTTACATTTTTCCGTTCTACGTTCATGTCGGCGTTCAACGACGGAGAGGGGAAGGGCCAGTGGGCCACTCGCCCCTGCCCCTGCCCCTCCTCCTCCCCCAGTTCAAAGTCTGACGGGAAAAGGGGGAAGGAGCGTGGTACTGCCCCCCCCCCCCCACCCAAAAAAAACACACAATTAGAAGGATATACAGGATTTGCAATTTGCAGGTAGAGGTAGTGATAAAAACTATGCAATTAGTGTTTTGGTTGACAGAAATTTCTACTTGTAACTGAATCAAACAGTCGCTTCCTTGGAACTCCTATCTGTCAGAATGTTAAACGTCTTATTACTTCACCCACCATCTGTCCTGCCCTGTCATAAGGTTCGGCGAAGGAATGAAAAAATCATATAAATCAGAATCGTTTGTGTCTTATCCATGGCTACATTACGAAGAAATGAGCAACGGCGTTCTTTGCTATGACTGCATTGTGTCTATCCACGCAATAAGCAACGAAAGGTCACAAATGGTTCAAATGGCTCTGAGCACTATGCGACTTAACTTCTGAGGTCATCAGTCGCCTAGAACTTAGAACTAATTAAACCTAACTAACCTGAGGACATCACACACATCCATGCCCGAGGCAGGATTCGAACCTGCGACCGGAGCGGTCACGCGGTTCCAGACTGAAGCGCCTTTAACCGCACGGCCACACCGGCCGGCGAAAGGTCACAGAAAGAAACACCAGCTTCCTAAAGAAGGTTTCTGCAAGTGGAAAAAAAGCTACATAAAGGTTCAAAATACACGAGAAGAATCTTTTTCCATCGAGAGTCTGTTGCAATTATTTAGCAACGTGAAAACAGCGCACCTATGATCGGCCATCTCGTGCGACATCGGATTAGGAGAAATCAACAACCACTTCATTACTAACTATCAATCCACTCAAGTTCCTGGATCATTATGAAAATGTTACTGATAACTTCATGACAAAACTCGATGAGAGGAAGAATGATGTAAAAGAACCGGCGCCAGCGAGATAAAACGAATTAATGGACATTATGGATCATTTGAGAAAGTTCGCAACAAGTAGCGTCGACACTGAGATGCTCGAAATGAATAACTTCTTCTGGGTTTAAAAAGCCCGCTGGACTGCAGGGCACAAACGCTGGCAAAAAATACGTCTTCCTAGAAATCTCGCTAGGAACTGAGCTTCTCTGAGCCCTTTGTATCGATGGTGCAGCTATTGTGTCTGTGAGGAAAACGGTGCGAAGGAAAATCATCCTTCAAGAGCACCTGAAGCGCTGTTTCATGCACTGCAGTAATCATTGTTTGGGTCTTCCAGTGCAGGAAGTTTCTAGATGGTGTGATCCATTGTACGATCTCTTGGTAACGTTTCAAATATAATTCTGGAATTTACAAAAAGGAAAACGTGTACGTAGATGTGCTACACCCGGTGTCAACGAGATGAACCCTAATCCGAAAGTTCAACGGCTGATGCCAATGTGTCCGACCAGACCAGTTGTAACGGTAAAATCGATGAGAAAACTATGACGGGGTCCAGAAAACAGCGACTGAAGTATTCAGCACACAGAGTTCAGAAACGAAAGACGGTCAGTTCTGGGTGGCTACAAAAAATGGTTCAAATGGCTCTAAGCACTATGGGACTTAACATCTGAGGTCATCAGTCCCTTAGACTTAGAACTACTGAAACCTAACTAACCTAAGGACATCACACACATCCATGCCCGAGGCAGGATTCGAACCTGCGACCGTAGCGGTAGCGCGGTTCCAGAATGTAGCGCCTAGAACCGCTCGGCCACTTTGGCCGGCGTTCTGCATACTATCCCACTGGTGACCGTTATGAACGTTGAAGATACCACTCCGCGTAAGGGCGACCTCATCTGTGAATAGGATGGATGAAGCAAATCCCGGAATCGTGGTTATCTAGTGAAGAAACCAGTGATAAGACTGCCCCCGTTGTGGAAAGTCTGCCGCTAGTAAGCCCTTCACACGCTGTAAGTGATGAGGATAGTAGCAATTGTCGAGGAGAAGTTTCCACGCCGTCGTCTGGCTTACCTTGTACTGGTGCACCGCCAGTACAAGGTCGTAGTCGGCGGTTCTCCTGATAAAACTTTGCTGCCCGCCGCCCGTTGCATTTGCCTCTCCGTAAGTAAACATCATGTCGGCAAGCTCTCGATTCGAATATGGAACCATTGTCTACAACGTTGTATCACATCCACTACAAGGTGAGTCAGCGAGAAAGCGATTGGGACACAACATCACCAATTATTAAGGCAGGAGAAGGCGCTAGGGCATGACGTATGAGGAACAGTACCACCCTCTAGGAGGAAACCACGCATATTATAACTGTGACTGCATGGTACAGCACGTATTAGACCGCAGTCTTTGTAACAAAGTATGACTGAATAAGTGTTCAAATGTTCAAATGTGTGTGAAATCTTATGGGACTTAACTGCTAAGGTCATCAGACCCTAAGCTTACACACTACTTAACCTAAATTATCCCAAGGACAGACACACACACACACACACACACACACACACACACACACACACACACACACACCCATGCCCGAGGGAGGACTCGAACCATCGCCGGGACCAGCCGTACAGTCCATGACTGAGTAAATGATCTCTAGCATAGGAACCATGCATTTCCGGACATAAGTTAAAAGACCTTTTCTTTTCCGTATCCTCACCTCAGTCAATCCCTAGAGCTTTTACACGGTGGAAAAAAAAATCACCCTGTATATCAGTCGTAGGTACAATACAGCCCGCTGATTGGTCAACCCAACTGTGTCACATGTTACATGGGGATGGAAATTTCAATTCGTCTGATAGCCCAGAAAAAGAAAACTGTTTTATGTACATTAAACAAAGCTACATCCGTTCTCTGTAGCTAGTTTCTGAGTAAAATTTTTTACTTTTTACATAAAAAATTAAAAACCAGTGTTTTGGGATTAACAGGTATTTTCCACTACGCAATCTTTCTCATTCTTTTGAGAAAACTATTTGTAGAAAAACGTATTTTTTTCCATCTCACAGTCTGCTATTTGGTTTTCTTTTCGCTATTAGCAGTAGTTATCGTGATATTTCGAAATTAAATAAAACACAGCACATACTTTCAAAAGTCTGCAGTAAAAGATGGATTCGCTGGCCAAATTTACGTTTAGCCCATTTTAGGTCTGGTAGGAGAGCAGTACTTCTTTCCAGTCTAGAGTAAATACGTAACCGTCCAAAGACGGTGTTGACGGGCACAGGCGAGGCGTAAAGCTTTGTCGTGCAGTCATCAAGGGTACACGAGTGGGCCTTCGGCTCCGAAAGCCCAATCGACGATGTTTCGTTTAATGGTCCGCACGCTGACGTAGATGGCTTAGTACCGAAATCTGCGGCAACTTGCGGAAGGCTTGCACTTCTGTCACGCTGAACGATGCTCTTCAGTCCTCTCGATCCCGTTCTTACGGGATCTTTTACTGGCCGCAGCGATGTCGGAGATTTAATGTTTTGCCAGATTGCTGATATTCAAAGTACACTCGTGAAATGGTCGTACAGGAAAATCCCCACTTCATAGCAACCTCGGTGATGGTGTGTCTCATCGCTCGCGCACAGACTATAGTACCTTGTGCAGACTCACTTAAATCTTAATGACCTGCCATTGTAGCAGCAGTAACCGATCTAACAACTGCACCAGACACTTGTCTTATACAGGCGTTGCCGACCGAAGCGCCGTGTTCTGCCTGTTTACATGTCTCTGCATTTGAATACGCATGCCAACACCAGTTTCTTTGGCGCTTCAGTGTATTTCGTATAATATTTTCTTTCTTGTGTACGTCTATTCGGATGAGCCCGGAACGCACATCAACACGGCTTTGGTTTGCTTTGTTGTGCTTTTTAATCCACGCGAATAATAAATTTTCATGGGATATTAAAACCTGTTTCAAAAGCTTAATTCAATACAAATAATTTCCTTTACTCAACAAAGATTGTAATGCTTTCCTGTAGTCAAGAAAAAGAAAGGCAGAAAAAATCAAAGCTATACTTCCAAAACTCAGCAAAATCACTCATCTGCCAGCTAAATGGTATTAAAAAGAAGCCAGAGTTAGCTCTAAGAAAGCTGATATGACAACATTTACCTCAAGCATTGTCGGCGCGACACGACAAAGCTCCAGCGTAACAACAAAAACACTATTATTTAAGATTCACGTAATAGCGCACGCTACGCAAAAGAGTAAAATTTCAAAGACATCTCACACAATAGCTTCCGTCATCACATTTATTTTTCTGAATTTAAGCACTCGATAATTACCAAAAAGATCGAAAACGGTGGTGCTACAATGAAATTGATAGTTTCCATATTACAGGCTATGGCGTTTTTCCAGAACGTCTTTCTAACCCAGTTGTTCTGTTTTCTAAAATAAGTAATTCTGTATGCGAAAGACATGGGATATTGTTTAATATGTAACTGGGCACACATGACCAACAGGGCAAACGCGAGGCTCAAACAACTCTATCCTATGCTCGACAGGAATAGTACACTGAATAGGAGAGTGTCTAGGACATTATACATGACACTGATTAGATCGCTGATGACATACGCAGCTCCTGTCTGGGGATACGCAGCGTCCACACACTTGGACCGCCTCCAGAAAATACAGAACAAGGTTTTACGTATCATAAGCAATGCTCGCATACACGCGGACAGCGAACCTTCACCGAGAATACCGAGTGGTGACTCTCCAGGAGGTATTCAAAAAACTCGCCACACGACTGTACAAGAAATCAAGTCACTCGAACAATCCTCACATCCTACACCTGGGCAACGAAGATCATAACCATGAATGGAAACACAAGCGCCCAAAGACACACCTCAAGTATTAACCACCTATGGTAATTTCGTAACTACGCAAACGACTTTAGCCACTGACTAGCTTGCTAGATGAGCCTCTGCCATGAAAAGTAGCAATCGCAGGGAAGCCAAATACTACTCACAAACAAACTCCCAACACATATCATATTGCCAGCTCTTTTGAGGACCATCGAACTGACAAACCTACAACGACATGGCTATGTTACAGGAGACAACGTCTGCCCAGCAGCGCTCACCTCCTCAACAGGAATGATCATTCTATGACAATCTGGCATTGATTCTATGGTACTGATGCATGACACCCAACCTTGCACGATCTGTCGCAGACAGCAAGAAGCCGCTATTGCCCTTACTACCGAACCTCACACTGTCGCAGAGTTTTTTTTTCCCCTTGGCACTTGCCTTGGCACTTTTTTCCCCTCTGCCCTTAAAACCGCTCTTCTTTCGAACTTGATTATGTCAAACATTTTCGACCACTTCTATCACCCAGATGCGCCCCTATTAATGGGTAATCTTATCCAGACGTACGGATAACATCGAAGTTCCTCGCTCCTGCCATCTCCTCCATTCTAAACACTAACAATGTAGAGGTGACAGTATACCTTTTGAGTTGGTCACCATGCTTGTGCGAGCGTGGAAGGGCTCACACCTCATTGGAAAAAAAAGAGTCCGAATAAATGAAAATCAGAACGTGACTTGTATCCCTGAGAACTACAAGAACCCCACTGACACACCGGCTGAAATCAGCAACAAACCCGTAGCAACAACACGGAGCGTCGTGATTTAATGATGCCAGTGAGCGGTCCCCGTCGAGGCCGGACCGTTCGACGCTGCCGCCCCTTTCCGCTTTCGCGACTTCCCGCCTGCTGACACCACCTGTTTGCGAACGCCAGACTACACGAGGCCGCTTCTAAATTATTCCGCGCCACTGTCCACGAATTGCGGACAAACGGTGCGGCCGCTGTAGGCGGCTCAATGGGCTCAATTTCCCGTCGCTGTTGCGGGAACTGCACTTCACGGGCGCAGCAACTGTAGAGGTATCCATGCCAGCCGCTACAAATGGCAACTTCGCGTCATCTCATTAATAGCGGAGACTCGTTCGCGTGTCCAAAGAACATTAAGCGCCTGCAGATACGGTCTAACTTCGTGACTTCTCTGTATTTCAGTCCTTATTTCCTGTTATTTAGAAGATGTTTTAATGTTAATCACAAAGTTAATTCTTTCGTGGGAAACATTTGCAACGTAACAAAAATGACGCACTTACGTGAGATAGAAGTGCTCCGCTATGAAAGCTATGCAATTAAAGTGCTTCACTTTCTGAGTACTCGAGAGATGAAAACGCAGAAACGGCAATTAGTTCAGAAGTCGAAAGTGCAGAAATTTATTCTTCAGTCCGAAGGAAACACGTCTAACGCGCAAGATCAGGTAAAGCGGACGCATCTTGCATCGACCGTAGCATCTGAGTCGCAATATCTATGACAGCTGTTAATAGAAGTAGTTCCGTTCGATGGCAATGTCTACTTACAATGAAATGAATACCCCTAGCTGCATACAGGCGTTGATATAAGTCAACGGGGAAAGTTCATATATGTAATGTCTACTTACTTCTTATTTGTTCTCGATCTGTAGACTGGTCGGCAGTATCTCCATTTGCCCCTATCCTCCCTACGTCTCCGCACTTCACAGTGTTTTGTTAACTTTATTTGTTGTCTTATCTGCTTGATCAGAAGAAACAAAAACTTTGAGGTTTGCCGATCAAGTTATAATTCTGTCAGAGACAACAAAAGACTTGGAAGAACAGTTGAATGGAATGGACAATGTCTTGAAAAGGGGTTACGGGATTAACATCAACAAACTAAATGGAGGGTAATGGAATGTAATAGAATCAAATCAGGTGATGCTGAAGAAATTATACTAGCAAATCAGACACCAAAAATAACAGATGAGTTTTTCTGTATTTGGGCCGAACTGTGGAGAGGATATAAAATGCGGACAAGCTACAACACGGAGAGAATTTCTGAAAATGATGTCTAGTATTAGGAAGTCTTTTCTGCAGGTATTTGTACGGAGTGTAGCCTTGTGCGGAAGTGAAAGGTAGACGATAACAATTTCACAAGCACAAGAAGAAAAAAATGGTTCAAATGGGTCTGAGCACTATGGGACTTAACTACTGAGGTCATCAGTCCCCTAGAACTTAGAACTACTTAAACCTAACTAACCGAAGGACATCACACACATCCATGCCCGAGGCAGGATTCGAACCTGCGACCGTAGCGGTCACGCGGTTCCAAACTGACGCGCTTAGAACCGCACGGCCACACCGGCCGGCAAGCACAAGAAGAAGGAAATAAAAGTTTCTGAAATGTGAAACCAGTCTTACGGCTGAAAACAATAACAACAACTGCTTGGTATACTGAAGTCTGGGCCATCGTAATGCATTATTTTCTGACTTTTCCTTTACTTATTTTCACTACGAAAGGACAATGTCTACATGTGTGTCCATTTCAACGGTTCGTCCGTTATTCGACAATCCAAAATGCTCCTTTCTCTCCTATGTTATTGAAGACTTCTTCACTGTTCATTCTGTCTGCCTATGAGGTCTTTGCATGTCTACTCCAACATCACGCCTGAAGGGCCCATAACCTTTTTGTTATGTCTCGTCTACCTTATTTTCAGGTCACAGAGGTCTACCTTCCCTACGAAACATTTTACACGTTATATGTTATGTAACTTGAAAACGTCTTTTCTTACAGCAATAGAAAGACGTTTTCAGCTAAAAAAAAGAATATCTACACATTCGCTGCGGAAGATGACCACGCAAACAAGTTTGTTTTTACTGTCTTTTCATCCTGTCGGAATGACCAGTATGATGCACGCAATAACCGTATAGTTGCAGCTTACTGTGCTTCATGCCTTGTCATTCCCCCTCCGTCACTCGCATAGCTCTCTGACTCAGCAGTAAAATCATAAAAAAGTGCAAGAGAGAGAAGAGTTGGGGAAATAATACTAAATGCGAGGTTGCTGAAAACTTTTGTTAAAGTGATGGCGGCAGGAAGAATCGAAGGGTGTTTAAACTGCTATTCTATGATGTAGTAGTTTATTCTTGTTATTGGTACTACTGTAGGAGGCAGATGACGGATTCACGTGACAGGAATGGAGAGCTGCAGTTGCATCAAACCAACCCCAGGGGCGATGATGGAAATAACACAACATGTGATGATGTGACGAAACGAAATATCATCTGACGAGGCTATCCAGACGGTGGACAGACAGACTGCGGACAGGTTCAGTTTTACTGGAACGGATATTGCCTTTCACCCTTTTTAGATTGCTAAAAAACGCTTGTAGGTTAATAACCCTCGCGCTGAGAGCAGTTATCCAACCGGATGTCCGCATGCGCCGAACAGGACGAACGTATTTTTCAACCTACGGCTCTCCACTGTGTAAGCGTGGCAATCTCGTTAAAAATGAAGATCCATTTTAATTTTTATGGATCGTGAACGGAGTTTCTTTTGCTGGCGATCACGGGATCAAGTAACACACCAGCAAGTCAGTATCTTCATACATACCTGTCGACAATCACACATCCCAGTGACTGTCGTAGCTGCGTGGTCTAAAGTCCCAGCCCGCATCTCGTGGTCGTGCGGTAGCGTTCTCGCTTCCCACGCCCGGGTTCCCGGGTTCGATTCCCGGCGGGGTTAGGGATTTTCTCTGCCTCGTGATGGCTGGGTGTTATAGAAAAAGTTTTGTTATAGAACAAAACTTTTTTTAAGTGGTTGGCGTTCAAGCCGCTGGATCGCTGGATCGAGCTCCATTCGTCAGTTTTTTTATTTTCAACACGGTCATTTTCTTTACTATTTATATTACAATTGATATAATGGGAAAAATGCGTGTAATAGGATGCACTTCTATTAAATTTACAATGTTATTTGGCAGTCTATTAATTTTTATTATCACAAATAATATAATATTCATAACTATTGACTAGTAAACGACCAAACGCATAAAGTGACACTGAAAATGTATGCTTGTCCGTGCCTCCGATACTGCGTAACCAATTATCAGCGCCGATTCTTAAGGAAATAGTGCGTTATGCATGGTTTTCTTCCAAATTATCGTCTGAAAGAGAGGTTTTTGAAAATGTTAATGAGGTTTGTTTTTCCACGGAAAACGTCAAAAGACCTTGCGTATGCGGAAACACAGCATTTATTTAATGCAGCTGGTGCCGTTTAACTTAACGTTTTTCCATGTTTTTACGAAAAATACTATCCTGCAACTTGTAATGTCGAAAGCGACGATTAACTGTACATCTTTCGAAAGCCGTTTGTGCCGGTCAAAATTTGGAGGTAAAAGTCGTTTCGGGCTCCTTCCAGGTATACGGGATTTCTCAAATCACGGAAAAGCATACATTTTCAGTATCACTTTATGCGTTTGGTCGTTTACTACTCGACAGTTAAGACTACTACATTATTTGTGATAATAAAAATTATCAGATTGCCAAATAACATTGTAAATTTAATAAAAGTTCATCCGATTACACGTATTTTTCCCATTAATCAATTGTAATATAAATAGTAAAGAAAATGACTGTGTTGAAAACAAAAAAACACACAGACGAACGGGACTCGATCCAGTGATTACGGGGCTCGAACGCCAACCACTCGGCTGCCGCCGCTTCATGGTAATGGCCACGCGCAGGTATATATTTGAAGACCGAAATTATCTTGCGATTTTCTCAATAACGCTTGAGAAGTACGCGCTACTGCTTACACATTTTGTTGTCCTCATGGAGTACTACGAGTGTACGAAGTTTGCAGTAAATCCGCGTTCCAAACGTCGTGGCCTCCCCTTGTTAGACGTGGTCAGGTGATTGGGTGTCACTTGTGTCGGACATCTGTACGCAAGATTTCCACACTCCTAAACATCCCTAGGTACATTGTTTGCGATGTGACAGTGAAGTGAAAACGTGAAGGCACACGTACAGCACAAAAGCGTACAGGCTGACCTCGTCCGTTGACTGACAGAGCCTCTCGACAGTTGAAGAGGGTCGTAATGTTTAATAGGCAGACATCTACCCAGATCATCGCACAGGAATTCCACACTGCATCAGGATCCACTGCAAGTAGTCAAATGGTTCAAATGGCTCTGAGCACTACGTGGGACTTAACATATGTGGTCATCAGTCCCCTAGAGCATAGAACTACTTAAACCTAACTAACCTGAGGACATCACACACATCCATGCCCGAGGCAGGGTTCGAAACTGCGACCGTAGCAGTCGCGCGGTTCCGGACTGAGCGCCTAGAACCGCTCAGCCACCGCGGCCGGCCCACTGCAAGTACTATGACAATTAGGTGGGAGGTGAGAAAACTTGGATTCCATGGCCGAGCAGCTGCTCATAAGCCACACATCACGCCGGTAAACACCGAACGATGACGCGAAGGAGCGTAAACGTTGTGTGGAGTGACGAATCATGGCACACAATGTGGCGATCCGATGGCACGATGTGGGTATGACGAATTCCTGGTGAGCGTCATCTGCCAGCAGGTCTAGTGCCAACAGTACTATTCTGAGGTGGTGGTGTGAATGGTGTGATCGTGTTTTTCATGGAGAGGGCTTGCATCCCTTGTTGTTTTACGTGGTACTACCACAACACAGGCCTATATTGACGTTTTAAGCACCTTCTTAATTCCCATTGTCGAAGAGCAATTCGGCGATGGCGACTGCATCTTTCGAGCACCTGTTCATAATGCACGGCCTGTGGCGGAGTGGTTACACGATAATAACATCCCTGTAATTGACTGGCCTGCAAAGAGTCCTGACCTGAATCCTTTGGGATGTTTTTGGGCGCCGACTTCGTGCCAGGCCTCACCGACAGACTTCGATACCCCTCCTCAGTGCAGCAAAGAATGGGTTGCCATTCCCCAAGCAAGCTTCCAGCACCTGATTGAACGTATGCATGCGAGAATGGAAGCTGTCATCAAGGCTAAGGGTGGACCAACACCTTACTGAATTCCAGCATTACCGATAGAGGGCGCCACGAACTTGTAAGTAATTTTCAGCCAGGTGTCCGGATACTTTTGATCATATAGTGTACCTCAACTCCCATCACACATAGCTTTAAGTCGTACCTGTTGCCCACACACAATGACGCCTGGGATAACACAGCTGTGCCTCTCCAAAAGATTGGAGGTGTGAGACTTCTCCCCAGGTCGCCAACACACTTGCCAACGATGATCATCTGGCGTAATGCAGAACCGCAATGCAATGTAATTCATCAGCATTCCACACTTCTCATTCGCAACTCCACTCCAAATTCAATCTTTTGTGTTGTGATGCTAACAGCAGCCTAAGCACCTGGCTGCAGATGGTCTCCGATCAGAGATGCTGAATGTTGGAGGGGGTGTATTATTTGTTCTCAGATGGCAGGCGCAGATGTGAAGGGGCTACAAGGTGCCCTGTGCACAACATGACGATACTTCCTTGTAGTGGTCAGGTACGGTCGAACGGAACATTGAAAACAAGTATGCCTGCCCTTGTGAATAAATGCAGGCCAACATTCTGAATCTGTCACATCTAAATGCCACACAAATCTGGATACTGCACAAGTCAACCAGCGGGTCAAACGGAGACCCACAATGAATCCATCGCCAAATTGTGTCAGGTGCTGATAACACTGTCTCACGTGAGTAATAGGCCTCTCCATGTCGTCCACGGTTACTACTCAATATCTGATGTGTTCATGCCTGATAGTGAACTGCCCATAATTTCGACAATGATCATACTTATTGTGATATCCTCTTAAGTAAGATGCTGCAGGGAATTCTTAAAAGTATTCAATGGCAAATATGGGTCGCTACAATTATCTTACATTTGGTGCATATTACACTGAATGTCGCTGTGAATGAAATTTAGCTAAGAATTTTCCATTAGACTTGACCACACAGGCGCAAGAATGAAATATTCACAACATATCTCGCATCTACTATGCTGTTCAAGATGTTGTTGTTGTTGTTGTGGTCTTCAGTCCTGAGACTGGTTTGATGCAGCTCTCCATGCTACTCTATCATGTGCAAGCTTCTTCATCTCCCAGTACCTACTGCAACCTACATCCTTCTGAATCTGCTTAGTGTATTCATCTCTTGGTCTCCCTCTACGATTTTTACCCTCCACGCTGCCCACCAATACTAAATTGATGACCCCTTGATGCCTCAACACATGTCCTACCAACAGAGCCCTTCTTCTAGTCAAGTTGTGCCACAAACTTCTCTTCACCCCAATCCTATTCAATACTTCCTCATTAGTTATGTGATCTACCCATCTAATCTTCAGCATTCTTCTGTAGCACCACATTTCAAAAGCTTCTATTCTCTTCTTGTCCAAACTAGTTATCGTCCATGTTTCACTTCCATACATGGCTACACTCCATACAAATACTTTCAGAAACGACTTCCTGACACTTAAATCTATACTCGATGTTAACAAATTTCTCTTCTTCAGAAACGCTTTCCTTGCGATTGCCAGTCTACATTTGATATCCTCTCTACTTCGACCATCATCAGTTATTTTGCTCCCCAAATAGCAAAACTCCTTTACTACTTTAAGTGTCTCATTTCCTAATCTAATTCCCTCAGCATCACCCGACTTAATTTGACTACATTCCATTATCCTCGTCTTGCTTTTGTTGATGTTCATCTTATACCCTCCTTTCAAGACACTATCCATTCCATTCAACTGCTTTTCCAAGTCCTTTGCTGTCTCTGACAGAACTACAATGTCATCGGCGAACCTCAAAGTTTTTACTACTACTCCATGGATTTTAATACCAACTCCGAATTTATCTTTTGTTTCCTTCACTGCTTGCTCAATATACAGATTGAATAACATCGGGGAGAGACTACAACCCTGTCTCACTCCCTTCCCAACCACTGCTTCCCTTTCATGCCCCTCGACTCTTATAGCTGCCATCTGGTTTCTGTACAAATTGTAATAGCCTTTCGCTCCCTATATTTTACCCCTGCCACCTTCAGAATTTGAAAGAGAGTGTTCCAGTCAACATTGTCAAAACCTTTCTCTAAGGCTACAAATGCTAGAAACGTAGGTTTTCCTTCTTCTAGCTTCTAAGATAAGTTCAAATGGTTCAAATGGCTCTGAGCACTATGGGACTCAACTGCTGTGGTCATAAGTCCCCTAGGACTTAGAACTACTTAAACCTAACTAACCTAAGGACAGCACACAACACCCAGCCATCACGAGGCAGAGAAAATCCCTGACCCCGCCAGGAATCGAACCCGGGAACCCGGGCGTGGGAAGCGAGAACGCTACCGCACGACCACGAGATGCGGGCCCTCTAAGGTAAGTCGTAGGGTCAGTATTGCCTCACGTGTACCAACATACCAACATTTCTATGGAATCCGAACTGATCTTCCCCGAGGTCGGCTTCTACTAGTTTTTCCATTCGTCTGTAAAGAATCCGCGTTAGTATTTTGCAGCCGTGACTTATTAAACTGATAGTTCGGTAATTTTCACATTTTTCAACACCTGCTTTCTTTGGGATTGGCATTATTATATCCTTTTTTAAGTCTGAGGGTATTTCGCTTGTTTCATACATCTTGCTCACCAGATGGTAGAGTTTTGTCAGGACTGGCTCTCCCAAGGCTGTCAGTAATTGTAATGGAATGTTGTCTACTCCCGGGGCCTTGTTTCGACTCAGGTCTTTCAGTGCTCTGTCAAACTCTTCACGCAGTATCATATCTCCCATTTCATCTTCATCTACATCCTCTTCCATTTCCATAATATTGTCCTCAAGTACATTGCCCTTGTACAGATCCTCTATATACTCCTTCCACCTTTCTGCTTTCCCTTCTTTGCTTAGAAATGGGTTTCCATCTGAGCTTTTGATATTCATACAAGTGGATCTCTTTTCTCCAAAGGTCTCTTTAACTTTCCTGTAGGCAGTATCTATCTTACCCCTACTGAGATAAGCCTCTACATCCTTACATTTGTCCTCTAGCCATGCCTGCTTAGCCATTTTGCACTTCCTGTCGATATCATTTTTGAGACGTTTGTATTCCTTTTTGCTTGCTTCATTTACTGCATTTTTATATTTTCTCCTTTCATCAATTAAATTCAGTGTTTCTTCTGTCACCCAAGGATTTCTACTACCCCTCGTCTTTTTACCTACTTGATCCTCTTCTGCCTTCACTACTTCATCCCTCAAAGCTACCCATTCTTCTTCTACTGTATTTCTTTCCCTCATTCCTGTCAATTATTCCCTTATGCTCTCTCTGAAACTCTGTACAACCTCTGGTTCTTTCAGTTTATCCAGGTCCTATCTCCTTAAATTCCCAACTTTCTGCTATAGTTTTTACCTTATTTTTCATTCAGTACAGTAACTTTTTTAAGAGTTTTCGACAGCTATTGAAAAGAGAATTTGCAAGTATGAAAATAGACGTGAAAGAATACACCACAGCAAACTGACAATGAGGTTTTCTGTATGGTATTCATCACACTGGTCGTCTATTGCTTGTCTGATACGACAATCCATTTCAAGATTATTTTATAAACTGCTTGGGATTAATGATTACGGTTAAAATAGATTATAAAAATCTATACTCTACCTTTAATACGTTAAAAGATAATAGATGGAGAAGTTCACCACTTCACTCTGAATGGGGATAGAGATATAAAAATATGGTACACTATTATTGCGAATTATTTTCGTATATTCAGGTGAAAAACACGGAGAAAATCCTTTAGTAAGTTCCCATTCCATTGTTCACTATTAAAAATCGGTGGGTTACACGATTCCGCCAAAACTGCACCAGAATTGGCAATTTATTTTTTTCTGAATTATTAACCATTTCTCATTTGAAGTAGCTTCGTTAGTCACGAGGAACAGCTTAACTTCTCTTGTCGACAGGTTTAATTTTGCTTTTTTTTGCCAAAACACAGCATGAACTGCACAGACTCACCTTGCAATAGCTACTGCAACAGAATCTTGAAACAGAGTGTTTTATTAAATAAGCATTAGGTGACCAGGGTGGTCAATACCTTACACAATGCTTCATTGTATCGGCTTGCTATAAGGTAAGGATATCATTGTTTATTTTCATACTAGTAAATTCTCTTTTCATTAACTGTCAAATACTCTTTAAAAAAATTACCGTATTGGACTGAAAAAAAATTAAATAAAAACTGTAGCTTTCAGCTACATCAACGTAGATAAGAAAGTTCTGTATTTTAATCATATGGCAAAATACTCTCTCATTGAGTGCTATCATTTCGAAAATCTCATATAGATATTTCAAATGGTTTAAACGATATGAAGCAGGTTATGCATATTTCAGTCTCGCGTGGGTGCGGTCGGAAGTGTACGTGCTACATAAATGTCATTTTGTCGAGCTTGGAGACAGGGATCTCCTCCCAAGTGTACAGAAAAATTTAATACCTTACTTAAATTTCATTCACAGCAATATAGTGTAATAAGCAGCACCAAATGCAAAATAATAGTGACCCACATTTTCAATTGCAAACTTTTTGGAATTTCGCGCAACGTCTCACTTAAATGAGGACATCACATTAAGGATATCAGTAGGGATATCACATTAACAGCATTAACATCACATTAACAGCATTAGTAAGATGATGGGCACTTCACCATGAAGCTATCAAAGCTCCATATAAAGTAAAAACCAATTTTTTTGTGAATAGTTTCTGTAAAATCGTGTGAGAAAGATCAGAAGGAGCGCTCATGACGTCTCGTCCGTAAAGCCACTGCTGCACCTTGACATAGCAGGCTAACCACTGTTCGCCGTGTGCACACACAGCCGTGGTACAGTTGCACTGGACAGCTCGCCAATTCGGGACGCAGACTACCAGCTTTCTTTATGTTCTTAAACCACGTGTGCGACATTAATTTGACATATGACCACGTCTTCTAGGCACTTCACTTTTTTTGGCATGGAATATGTAGATTTCAAAACCATGTATACTTAATTCAGGGGGTATTTTGCACCAGTATTAGTGCATTTATGCACTATTCCATTCTCGTACAGAGTGAAGGAAAAATTTTTATCTACATGCCTCTGTGTGGGGCCTAATTTTACCTTAGTTTCACAATCCCTACACGAGAAATACTACTGTGCCAGCAGAATGACCGATGAGTCTTCCTCAAACGATGGTTCTCAAAATTTAGCCTCGAGTGTTTTGCAAGAGCTGCGTCTTGTTTCGTTCAAGGATTCCTAGTTACCGGCCGGAATGGGCGAGCGGTTCCAGGCGCTTCAGTCTGGAACCGCGCGACCGTTACGGTCGCAGGTTCGAATTCTGCCTCGGGCATGGATGTGTGTGATGTGCTTAGGTTAGTTAGGTTTAAGTAGTTCTAAGTTCTAGGGGACTGATGACCTCAGAAGTTAAGTCCCATAGTGCTCAGATCCATTTGAACCATTTTTTTTTATTCCCAGTTACATTAACCAAATATTCTGCCACTATTTCATCTGGACTGTTATGAACCTAGCAGCCTGTCTCTGAATTTGTTCTTTGCCTAGTGTCATCGCTACTTATAAACGCTGGAAAAAATATTGTAGAATCTGTCGCACCAATGCCTTGTACACAATTTTCTTTCCAGATTCATTGCACTTGTTCAGATCCCTTACAACAAATCTAAGTCTTCCATTCGCCATCCCTAATACCGATTTTATCTGTTAATTCTATTTCATAGCGCTTCTTGGTATTATCCCTAAACAGGAGGGGCATTCATCAAATAATGCAACCCATTTTTTTTTCTAAAACCAGGTTGTTTTTATTCAGGATTCCAGTACACCATATTATTCCCACCTCTTTTTGTTACAAAATCATGCTTTTCAACATAATCTCCGTTCATTGCGACGGACTTACGTCACCTTGCCGGGAGGACATGTATGCCCACATGGTACTACTCTATTGCTCGCCAGGAGCAACGTCTTGCTGCATCCATAATGTCCCTATTATCAATGTACAGCAGCTTCCTATGGAGTGCTTTCTTCACTGTGCCAAGCACAGGACTTGTGTAAGGCCTTGCGTTATCATGGAGAAGGAGAATTTCAGATCCATTTTTATGCCGACCAAAACGCTGAAGTCATCCATCATTGCAGGAGCGACAGCTGCGTGTGGGCGGCCGGCAAGCGGAAGGTAGGGCAGGTTTGCACAAACTTGTTGTGATGATGACAGACGCCTCGCCCAACAACTCAACGAGCTTTTGTTCATTGCCAGGTCTTCGTATACATTCTGCAAGCGCCTATGAATATCTGCGATGTATATTTTCCGCCAAAAGAATTTCAACGGCAGTTCTCTGAACGGAACTCACCTCCGTCACAGATGATATTTTGAAGGCTTCGTATAACGTCGCTCCCTGTCTGAACTTCATGAAATTATTAGGGCTAAAGTTGAAGTATTCCACAATGTCCCACAAGGAATTCCGCATTTTTTCAACAGAAATCGGCCGAGATAAAAATTGTGTTGCATGACTTACTGAACGCCCCTCGTTCATACGCAGTGTGTAGTGCTCACGATGTCCCCTACTACAGTGGTAATCGAATACTTTCGGGTCCTCTCTCTTTGTTATAAATATTATCTTGCATCTACCTGCATTTAAAGAGAGCTGCCATTCATTACCCAGGGACACTTAGTCCACATCTTTCTACATATCCTTACGACACTCCAGCAATGATAGTTTATTATGAACAACAGTATCGCTAACGAACGATCTTACAGTTGTGCTTACGCTATCTGATAAATCGTTTGTGTATATTGGCAATATTAGTCAAATATTAGAACCAAACACATATCTGCCAAGACACTCCGTATGATTGTGTTTAGTTAGCAGTAGACGATGTGGTATAGTGACGAACGCCTTTCGGCAATTTAGGAAGACAAATCTTTCCGTTCAACTGCATATACGAGATGTTTGCAAGATATCTTGTGTGGTTAAAGCAAGCTTTGTTCCGCTTGAGTGGGCTATCGCGAATCCGTGCTGACAGAAGGAGGCACGTTTCTTCTCTCTCTCTCTCTCTCTCTCTCTCTCTCTCTCTCTCTCTCCGGGAATGTATAATAGCTGAACCTCGAATATGCTCTAGGGTTCCGCAAGAGACGTACATCAGTGATGTTGGTCTGTAATTCTGTGCATCCAATCCACAACACTTTTTGTAAATAGCAGTGGCATGCGCTCACTTTGACACACGCGAAATTATTCTTTTTGTTTTGTTTTAAAGCGCAAAAAACAACTAAGTCCCTACGCGCCCATGTCAGAATCTTGGAACACTAATACGAATAAGGAGTTAAAAACGACTTCACGTTAAGCCCACACGCCCTCTTGGAGCAAGGTCCATAAAATACGCTGTAGACACAATGGAGATTTCGAACTAAACATTAAAGGTTTTTGGCAAAATTCCCACCACGGATAAAAAGTAAAATGCGGGCAACATTCCGCGCGTAGTTTTCCGCGCGTAGTTCGGTAGAACGGCCGATAACTCTGACGTCAAACACACATTAGAACGTAAGTGGTTGAAACAAGGGCATTCGGTCAGGAAATGGCGAACTGTCAGAGGCTGATGACAATGAGCACAAAATGGTGGGAGATCACCACAAATGGCGACGGCTAAAACGACAGTGCCCAATACACAACCCAGCTAAAATGATCTCCTCGCGGCGAGAGGCGCGAGAGGACATAGTCCAAGCCGCTGGGAGATGTTTAATTCCCTGGAGCTTGTTCCCGTGAAGGGAACACCTGTGGTGGTGCCAAAGTCACACCACATGCTGACAGACGGCACACAAAGATCATCGGAAGGAATACTAGCGGGCCAAGGTGCGAGGACTGCAGCCTTGGCAGGAGCCTCGTTTCCCGTCAGACCAACGTGACCAGGAATCCACAGACAAATCACAGTGGCTCCCTCAAGAGTGAGCAAGTGGACGCTTTCTTGGACCCATTGCACTAAGGGATGGACTGTGTACAGCACACAGAGGCTCTGAAGGGCAGTGAGAGGGTCACACCAGATGACACAATTGAAAAGCCTGTGTCGCTGGATGTACTAAGTGGTCTGATACAGGGCGAAGAGTTCTGCTGTAAATACTGAGCAGTGTTCCGGAGCCTATACCGAAAATGGTCGGTGCCAATGACGAAGGCACACTCGACACCATAGTCAGTCCGAGAGCCATCAGTGTACGTAAAGGTACTATCGCTACGTTCCATGCGAAGGTCGAGAAACTTAGAGCGACAGATCTAATCTGGAGTAGTTTCCTTAGGAAATGAATTAAGTCCAAGGTGAACACGGGCCACAGCACGAATCAAGGTGGTGAAGGGTTCACAACTATCGGGAAAGTGGCAGGTAGCTTGAAGTTAAGCTGCTGGAGCAATATCCGAAAGCGAACTCCAGGAGGTAACAGAGGAGAGGGATGTGCCCCATACTGGCAGTCAAAGGAGCTATTGAAGGGATAGGATGGGTGGCCGGGCACGGTAGACAAATGGTCTATGTATCTGCTGAGTAGAACATCAAGCCAGTGTGACAGTGGTAGTGCAACAGCTTCTGCATAGAGACTCTCAGCTGGGCTAGTGCAAAAAGGCACCAGAGGCCAAATGGATTCCACGATGGTAGATTGTATTTAGACGGCGTAAGATGGACAGACGTGCAGATGCATAAACGAAACACCCGTAGTCTAGTTTCGAACAGACAAGGGATCAGTACAAACGGTGGAGGGTGGTCCGATTCGCTCTCAAGGAAGTACCACTTACGACATGTAGGACATCGAAGGACTTGGTGCAGCGGGTGGCCAGGTAAGACACGTGGGAGGATCAAGAAAGTCCTCTATCAAGCATGGGCCCCAGGAATTTCGTAGTTTCAGCGAATGGAAGAGCAACAGGCCCAAGATATAAAGAAGGTGCAAGAAACTCATTGTGCTGCCAGAAATTCATACAAACGGCTTTGTCAGTGGAAAATCGGAAGTCATTGTCAATGCTGCTACACGAGTGAAGACGATCGAGACGCCGCTCAAGGAGACACGTCCGTGGAGAACTGCAATAGATCGCAAAATCGTAGACGAAATGGGAGCCAGAGATGCCCAGCAGGATACGAGCCATAATAGGGTTAAAGCTATAACAAAGACGACTATGCTCAGGACGGAACCCTGAGGCACCCCATTTTCCTGAATAAAGATGTCCGACAAGGCAGAACCAAACGGACCTTGAAAACACTGTCTTTTAAGAATTCCTGAAGTAAATAGTACACGCGGCCTCAGAAACCCCACATGTTTAGATATGGAGGATACCAGTTCTTCAGCAGGCGTCATAGGTTTTCTCCAAAACAAAAAACACGGCCATAGTCTGGTATTTCCGCAGAAAAACATTCATGACAGCCGGCCGCGGTGGTCTAGCGGTTAAGGCGCTCAGTCCGGAACCGCGCGACTGCTACGGTCGCAGGTTCGAATCCTGCCTCGGGCATGGATGTGTGTGATGTCCATAGGTTAGTTAGGTTTAAGTAGTTCTAAGTTCTAGGGGACTGATGACCTCAGAAGTTAAGTCCCATAGTGCTCAGAGCCATTTGAACCATTCATGACATGGGTTGAAAAAATGACGAGATGGTCCACTGCAGAATGGCGCGCTCGGAATCCACATTGTGCAGTGGTTAGTAAACAGAGAGACTCAAGCCACCATACCAGCTGGGCATGAATCATACATTCCATCACCTTGCAAACACAGCTGGTGAGAGAAATGGGGCGGTAGCTAGAAGGAAGATGTTTGTCCTTGCCGGGCTTAGGTGCGTGTATGACAGTAGCCATTGTCTGGCTACACGCTAGCGTCTGGGAAACTTGTGCCTTCTACCCTGATGCGATTGAACGTATGAAGGAGAATGTGCTTGCCCACAAGAGAAAGTTGCTGCAACATCTGAATGTTAACATCGTCAGGCCCTGGGATGGAAGAAGAGGATGAAGTGAAAGAATGGTCTAGCTTCCTTACAGTAAAGGCTGCATTGTAGCATTCACGATTCTGAGAGGAGAAGGGTATCACCCAACCCTCAGTCACTCGTTTCCGATGGAGGAAGGCAGGGTGATAGCGGGAGAAGCTCGAAATCTCCACAAAATAGCGGGCCAAGTTGTTGGAGATAGTAATGGGGTTCACAATGACATCATCTGCCACGATCAGGCCGGAAAGTTGGGATGGACCTTGGTCCCACAGAGCCGCCAGAGAATGACCCACACGACAGAAGAGGGAGTGGAATTGTTAAAAGAACTAGTAAATGACATCCAGCTAGCTTTTCTGCAATCCCGAAGAATGCGACGACATTGTGCACGGAACTGTTTATAACGAATACAGTTCTCCGTCGGAGGATGATGGTTAAGAACCTGGAGAGCACGTCCCTGCACGCGAATTCCGTCGCGGCACGCCTTGGTCCACCGAGGCACTGGGACACGGCACAGTAAAAGTGAAGCGCGAGGAATGGAACGTTCTGCGGCAGTAAGGATAACGTCTGTAACGTATTCTACCGGATCATTACAACTGGGGAAATGATGTTCGTCGAAGGTCACCAGGGAGGAGTAACGCCTCGAGTCAGCCTTAGAAAGCTGCAAGGTGGGTTTACACATAGGTGGGATAGGAGTCAGCAAATGGACAGCACACGGGAAATGGCTGCCTTAGGTGATTGTTCACACCTCCTGAACTTCTGACAGAGTGACCAATTGGCAGTTTGGGAAGGCAACAGCTCAGGTAATCACCCCTCCCTGGGCGTGGCCCATAACAGAGGGTACATGCGAACCCTCCTGTCGACCTGGGGCTGGGAGTTACGGGTTACCCAGTCACCTGCTCCGCGGCAGACGAGAGGTCCGGGCTTCAGGAGTGCACAGGGAGGAAGAAGAAACAAAGAGGAACCACGAAGGAACCACGAATGCTGAAGTGGAGGAAGGATAGTACATGGAGAACGAAGAAAGAAATAGTGTGGAGACTGTTCTGATGTCAGGCTACTGAAAATTCAGAACACATTCCCAAAAATATCCCAGACATGTTCCCGAAGGGAGTGGAAAAAGAATAGCAAGAGGACAGACATGCAGCACATAAGGGAAAAGATGCTGCAAAGCCTGGGGCCCCGTGGTAGCCAAGCATGAACTCACCAAAGAGTGGTGATCCTCTTGGAGGGTGGGAGGGAGGGGGGAGGCGGGGCCGAGCCTATTCGCAGCAAAAGAAATTTGTCATAAATATGAGATAGGAAAGGGGGGCGGGCTAATTTCGCAGTGTATTCAACATAAATCCAACTGGTATTCTGGTATTTTTAGTACGAGGATTGCTAGTATTGATATCTTTCATTTGTGAGCCTGTGCGGCGATCAAACGTTCTATTTTTCTGACCATTAAGGAATACTGCACGTCACCTGATATGACTTGCCAAGCCCTTTTACCTATGCCAAACAACATTCATGACATGCATTCCTAAGTTGTGAATCTGACAAGATAAATGATTGAGGATGGGTTATGGGACGAAATGGCAAGATCATCAGTCCCTAACAAAGTAAAACAAAGGCGTATCATCTTAATGCGAGGAAGAGACCAAGCCGCAATGTTGTGAGCATAATCATCCACATTGAAAATGAACGCAGTTCCAGCAGTTTTCATCGCCAGGGAAAGCGTGGAATGACAGCGGTGTTAGAAACACGAGTAGCCAGTTTCTAGAGGAAGAGTGTCGCAAGCTGCTGCCGTACCTCACGCCTGGTGTTTTATAAATATTTGTGCGGACGAGTACACACACACGTGGCAGGCGCGCCGTGTAACGGACCGGGCCTGTGGGCACAGAGACAGGCCGTTTACTCACTCTGCCAGCAGACTACGGTCATTGAGCCGCAGCTGTGTCCATTCTTCGCTTCTACGATCTCTTAGTAGCCTCCTTCGGATTTTGCTTTAGTATTCAACGTTCAGTCATAATTGAATCTCCTTCAATACCTCTAAGACGTCTGCAAGAACAGAAATTTTGTCAATTTTCCGAAGAAAGGAATCAAAGTGTAATATTACCCTTCCTCGACATCAAAATAATTGGTAAAGAAGCGTTAATTAGAACATGGAAAACAAAAGGCAATTACCTCAGCATTTAAATGAAGAAATTAAGGTTAAGCATAAGAAAGGCACTACATGCGTACTGTAATTTTTCAGTCCTTGCTTGGAGGGAAATGATGCGGGGCGAAACTTAAGGGAATCTCCCTATTCCTCCGCTCCCAGAATCCACCTCACCGTAAGTGTTGAGTAGTATTGCGATAATAGTAATTCACGATGGACCAAAAAATGGTACAAATGGCTCTGAGCACTATGGGACTTAACAGCTGAGGTCATCAGTCCCCTAGGACTTAGAAATACTTAAACCTAACTAACCTAAGGACATCACACACATCCATGCCCGAGGCAGGATTCGAACCTGCGACCGTAGCGGTCGCGCGGTTCCAGACTGAAGCGCCTAGAACCGCTTGGCCAACGCTACCGGCCGCGATGGACCAATGAGGATTCTAACATTCCTCATTGCGAACATATTAATATTTCGTAACAATATTCCGATAAAACTCGTCCGTAAAAGGGAAGGGGGAAGTGGGGATGAGAAGATATGACAGGACTCCAAACAAGGCCTTTCCAGACGTGGCACAGGTGTCCTACCTCAGGCACAGAAACGTAAGCGCTGACGCAGGCAAAACAGCAGTACGTAAAATCCACACCTGACTCCAAAAGCAAGACTGAATTCAATATCTGCAAAGAGGAAAATCTTTACGAAGAGTTACAGAAACTGATAGACGAAACAAAACCTCCATATCAAGACTATGGCAAATTTTAATGTACAGTACGACCAAAACTAAAGAACGGGTCTTCAATGGGAAACTGAGTACGAACGTAGAAATGACGCAAGTTGCACATTAAAAGGATTTGCCGGGAGGATCAAGATAACTATCCTTTACGCTGTCTCTCATATGCATACAAATACAAAATGGGCCTGGAAATGGCCAAATGGTACTAAGAATGATACTGACAAGATGAATATTTATGAAACAACAAGTAAGTTTTATTTACTCGTATGGCTAGGACCCCGTCGGGCAGACCGTTCGCCGGGTGCCGATCTTTCAAGTTGACGCTACTGCGGCGACCTGAAGTCGATGAGGATGATAGGATGATGATCAATATGGTTCAAATCAAATGGCTCTGAGCACTACGGGACTTAACTACTGAGGTCATCAGTCCCCTAGAACTTAGAACTACTTAAACCTAACTAACCTAAGGACATCACACACATCCATGCCCGAGGCAGGATTCGAACCTGCGACCGTAGCGGTCACACGGTTCCAAACTGACGCGCTTAGAACCGCACGGCCACACCGGCCGGCATGATCAATATGGAGCGTGGCGAAGCTGTCATAGGTATCACCTACCTGGACGGCAGACATGTCTTGACCTGATGGCCACATACTCACATGGAGAGGAGTGTTTTTGTGATTGCTGTAACATTCAGATCATGGTACGGCAGGTACTGTGTAGAGCAGGGATTCCCAAAGTGGTCGATATCGACCCCTTGGGGTCGATATCGATTTCCTAGGGGTCGACATAAACGAAAACTGATTTTGGGGGTCGACGAGGTACCTTAGTACCTAGGTATTTTGTATCAATAGGAAAAAACTAAAGATAGGCCCCTTATTCATAATAGTCTGCTAACTTAAAGCATTGCTAATTCTCACTCTGTCTTCTTCTATTGACCTAAGTCAGAATGAAAAATAACACTCTGTAGCAGCTGTTTTAAGTTAGCGGACCATTATGAATAATGGGGTTGATCTTAAAAGTAGGTAATTTGGCCATGGTGGTCTGAGGTAACAGTTCATTTTGGAAAAGGGGTCACTTGTCCAAAACAGTTTGGGGATCCCTGGTGTAGAGTGAAGGCAGCCTCTGGCTGGCGTATATGTTTTGAATAAGAAAGTTCCGATATCACACGGCGTGGCCATGGGGTGCACAAGAGTGTGTGTTTGGTTGTGTCTTATCACCAAGGTGAGGACGTGTTCTACTGCTGTAAAGGAGAGAGTTACGTATTCTGTTTGTTATAACGCTGAAGGTGTGTTCAAGTATTGTGCGTAGCTTTAAGTTTCCTGAATTTTGTGTCGCTGCTGTTGTCCATAGTTTAGGTAGCCTTGGTAGTCATACTGTATGTAGCAATGTTAAGTTGCTGGCGGAGGTCCTAGCTAGTGGAGGTAGATTCTGCGTGATTTTATTCATTTATTGTACTGCATTTCCATCATGGTTACCCGATTGTAGCGTACTATGGGTGCAAAATGTGAATATTCCGATTTCTTTTCTGTTGTCCGTGGTTGGTGACCACTTGTATGACACATGCTGTATTGCTTCGGAATTTGTTATTTACTTTATGATTGTGTTGAGCTCATTTTTGCATAAGCCTTAGCTGTCGGAGGAACACTGTTGATTGATTATTAAGTGTCTAACATTATACTGATATCACTGTCTTCGTGTGAAAATATTTACGTTGTCAATAAATGATTTTATAAAATAATCCCACAACAGAAGAACCCGCAGCCCACACTCCACTCTACGCAAACCATGCGCAACACTTTACAGATGCACTGTACTTTTCCAGAACCTTTAGACTGAGTGAATCCTCGATTGGTCTTATGTTCTTTCCATTTCAGATAGTTTCTTAGCATTATTCTTAAGTCCCATAAGAAATTAGCAAGTTTATGAATTTCATGGCCAACTGACTTCTATTCTTCTCGACGGTATTCCAACACCATACCAGAAAGAGGCGATGAACTTGATTGCAACATTTTGTGAGCTCTTCAGCTGGGCAGGAAATATTATCACCACGTATAAGAAGACTTCCGCTTACCTCTATGCCACCTAAAAAATTCTAAATGTGCTTCTGCAGGACGCCAATCGCATGCTTAAGCAATCACTGGTTCTGCCAAACCTCCACTATTGCGATGAAATCTAAAATCGCAGGAGTAGTGGAAACCCTAAGATATTTATAAGTAACCAGGAATAATTATGTAAGCTACATTTGTATCATGCGTCTATTTGAACAAGTGAATGCCTCACACACCAGTTATGGTTACGGCCATTTAAGTTACATAATGGAATTCACTAAGCTAGTATATCGGCTGCCTGGAGGCCATGCACCCCAATACCTCACATTAGAGATCAAGTACCAGCGATCTTATCATAATCACAACATAAGATCTCACTTACATAGCGTCCTAGCAGCGCCCATTCGCAAAAGGAAGACATTCACTGACTTCTTCTCTGTTGCTGTTGTCCGCCTCTTCAGCAAGCTACTCGGCACTCTGTGCAAAACTCAATGCCCGTTGCATTTAGCAACATGGTCAAGAACCCTTTTTTGTCGAACTTACTGAATTTTCCTGAAAAGTGAACAACTTCGACTAGTATTCTCTCTTTCATACGGTAAAGTAAATACTTCCATCTTTCCCCAGTTATGATTCTTCCACAATACGTTTCTTGATCAGTCACGCCACTTTATTTCCCCCTCTCTTCATTGCTCGTGTTTCTACCACTGCTGTGTCCGCCAGAAGATAACAATGTCACAGCCATATGCAGTCAGGGCGTCACAGGGCAAGGACAGCTTCCAGAGAGGCGCAACAGTTTCGATCTGACACCACGGAGGATGCACATAGCACGAACTTTTTATGTTTCCGCCATACGTCTTTCAAAGAGTTCCGAAGTGGACATCGATCCGCGAAACGCGAATGTACTCGTATACTCTGCTCCACTTAGTAAATGCCCAGTATTCGCCCAATATCAATCGTACTTCAAGAGAGCATCCGGATTTATCTAGTCGCCTCTCAGAAGAGCCAAGCTGGACAGTCTGCTAGTTATATTAGGCATCGTTCACTGGATGTAGACCCAGACCAGTATTCAAAGTTGGATCAGTGCAAAAGGACATTTAACTACATTGCCACGCATCATCTTCACACTCAAGATACAGGAGGTGGATAAACATGCGAAAACACCAGAAACACAAATCTATTGTTATTCAAAACAGCTTCCACTCGTTGCGGAGTGGATAAATACGGATCCTGTAGTATTTTCATCGGACTCTCATATCATCCTTCATGCAAAATAGTGACAGGTTCGGTTAACGATGATGGAAGTGCATTGCGACCACGCACTTTTCTCTGCAAAGCAGACCATAAACGCTTAATAATATTGAACTCTTGTGAGTGTGGTGGCAAGAGGAGATGCCATAATTCATCCTCGTGCTAAATAATCCGGTCCTGGGTGATGGGAGCTGTGTGAACAGGGACCATCTCGTCTTGGAACACAGTATCACCGTGGGGGAACACACATTGTACCATGGGACCCCATCAGTCAAAATATAGTTACATACCTTGCAGAGTAACCATGGGGCCCATAGAATACCACGATATGTCTGCCAAAATCGCCATCGAACTCCCGCCATGTTTCACTCTTGGGACGTAAACTTGGGCACAAGCTGGACACAGACCGAAGCAAGACTCATCCGAGCAAGTGACTTTCTTCCATTGCTCCACTGTCCAGGTTTTATGGGTTCGTCACCACGGCTTCCTGTTGCAGTCATTTCCATCACTAATGAGTGGTTTTGGAATTCGAACTCCCCCTGGAATTCCCTGCTTATGATGGGCGCTCCCTTTGTGTTGTTTTGGTGCGACATTCCGATCTACAGTGACTTTTGCACCTGTCGTTCTCTTATTTTTCGCGACAGTTTTGGAAATTTGTTGTAAGTTACTATGGGACCAAACCGCTGAGGTAATCGGTCCCTAGATTTACACAAAAGTTAATCTAACTTTAACTTACGCTGAGGACAACACACACACCCATATCCGAGGGACGACTCGAATCTCCGACGGAAGGAGCCGCGCGAACCGTAGCAAGGCGCCTAAGACCACGCGGCTACCCTGCGCGGCCGCGATAGTTTTCTACGACCATCTGTCACGATGACTCAACATACATATTCGTTCGCGTTGTGACTAACCGGAAGATGTTCTCCCTCTTTCCCTACATGCGGTATAAATTTTCGATACGGTACCTGTTGAAACGCCAAACACTTCTGCTGCCTTGGTTACGGAAGGTCCACCACACGAGCAGCAACAATTTCTCTAACTTCTAAATCACTCAGCTCCGACGTAATTCTCTCACAACTACAAAGGATACTGTTCTTACCATGGATGACAGTAGCGACGCACTGAGGGCATTGCACAGGTGCCGTTCGTGGTGAAGTACAATACAGCAACATACAGCCTTGCCTAGCATCTGCATTTATTTTCAAGCAAATACTTCTCGCGGTGTTTGTACGTTTTTGTCCAATCCCTGCACATAATGTGGATTTTCTCTAAATGTAAATTGTTGCTAATTGTGTTGTCTTCGTCTTCCCATAGTTTGCGTAAGCCCACTTCGCCGTGTGACGAGACTGGTTGCGGAAATCCAGCTTAATAACAGCAACTACTTCCTGTGGCAGCGGGTTGTCTTCCTGCCACATTTATGTTAGACGGCAGAGTGAACTTGGTGGCTACATCAATCACGTTCCTCTTTCTATCCCTCTTCCGCTCCTCCTCTCACGTCCATCGCTGCTTGTGCACGCAGTTTACATCTACCTGCATATAGTTTTGTCTTTCCTGTAGGGATCGCAAGGACAGGACTAGACTAATCACAGCGTGCAGAGAGGCATTTAAACAATCATCCTCCCACCGCTGCATGTATGAATGGGACGAGGAAAAGCCATTATACCTGGTACAATAGGACATACCATCTGCCACGCACTTCACAGTGGTTTGCGGAGCATAGATGTTGGTGTCGATAATGTAGTACTTGTCATGATCGAATGTGTTTCTTTCTCCACTGCAGTAATTTCTGTATGTTGGGTGGCAAAATTCATGGGGTACCACCTAACGTCGTGTCGAATCTCTTTTTTTTCCGGCGTAGTGCAGCAACTCGACGAGGCATGGACTCAACTAGTCGTTGGAAATCCCTGTAGAAATATTGACCCATGCTGCCTCTACAGCCGTCCATAACTGCAAAAGTATTGGCAGAGCAAGACATGTGCACAAACTGACCTTTCGATTATGTCCTACAAATGGTCGATGGGGTTCATGTCGGGGGATCTCAGTGATCAAATCACTCGCTCGAATTGTCACCAATCGTGAACAACTGTGGCTCAGTGACATGACGCTCTGTTATCCATAAAAATTCCATCGCTTTTTGGGAACATGAAGTTCATGAATGGCTTGAAGTAACCGAACATATCCATTTCCAGCCGACGATCGGTTTAGTTGAACCTGTGAACCCAGTGCATTCCATGTAAATACAGGCCACACCATTACTGAGGCACCACCAGCTTGCACACTGCCTTGTTGACATCTTGGGTCCATGGCTTCGTGTGGTGTGTACCACAGTCGAACCCTACCATCAGCTGTTACCAACTGAAATCTGGATCAAGCCACTGTTTTCCATTGGTCTAGGGTCCAACCGATATGGTGACGAGCTCAGAAGGGGCTCTGCACGAAATGGCGTGCTGTTATCAAGTGCACTCGCGTCGGTCGTCTGCTGCCACAGCCAATTAACGCCAAATTTAGCCGCATTCTCCAAACGGTTACGTTCGTCCTATGCCCCACATTGATTTCTGCGGTTATTTCACGCAGTGCTCCCTGTCTGTTAGCACTGACAACTCTACGCAAATGCGGCTGCTCTCGGTCGTTAAGTGAAGACCACCGGCCACTGCTTTGACGGTGATCAGAGATAATGTCGGAAATTTGGTATTCTCGACACACTCTTGACACTGTAGATCTCAGAATATAGAATTCTTTTACGATTTTCGAAACGGAGTGTCCCATGCGTCTAGTTCCAACTGTCATTCCGCGTTCAAAGTCTGTTAATTCCCATCGTGCGGCCACAATCACGTCGGAAAGCTTTTCACATCAATGAGTATTTGTGACAGCTCTGCCAACGCACTGTACTTTTACACCATGCGTACGCAATAGCACCTCCATCTGTGTATATGGAATCGCTATCCCATGACTTTTGTCACCTGAGTGTATTGGATGTAATATACTCTTCGTAATGAATACAAGGTAAAATACGTAGAACGCCTGATTAGATGTAAGAGAGGGTCTCGTGGTACTAATCTTGCCATGTTAATTAAATCAATAGAGTAAAGAAATATATTTAAAGAATGTGACTTGCATCAGCAGTTTACGAGAAATCGTGTTTGAATCAAGCAAGGGACGGACGTTAGCGAGAGTACACTGTAAATCTGTGCGTCGCCCTTTTAGTAAACAGGACTCACCTGTAATTTTTTCCAGAAACGTAGAACTTTTCTTTTCGCGAGAGATTCTCGGAAAAATGTAGTGTACTCCATCATTTAACAGTTACGCAACGCAACACAACACAACCATAAAACGAGAACAAAGATGAAAACTCAGTAGTTGAACTAAACATGGGAACCGAACAAAAGCGGAGGAAACGTAATTTACGCTTACAAGAAAGGAAACGGGGGGCTACCAAGGACAAAAGGGACAGCGGTGGTGAGACGCAGCGTCAGCTGAACAGAGGATGATAAGGCGGCGTGGTGGTCCCAGGGGATGCACTACAGACAAGGTCCTGGGGGAGGAGCGAGTGTTGGTGGGGAAGCGGGACAGAGTGGTCAGACGACGGACGGACACCGCCTGCGGTAGCAGTCAGCAGCCAATACGAGCCTCTCCCAGAAATCGACGTCTTCCTCGCAGCTCACGACAAGCAGCAATCGAGCTGCAACGCTCCCCTATATTTGCTGCAAGGGACACAAGGACGCGGCACAGTGTCTTAAATAAACTGCTTGCTGCAAATTAGCCAAATATGTACCTTACACAAACGGGAAACTGAACAAAAAAAGTTCTCCATACACGTACCCAGTACTCTCTCTTTTTAAAACACGAGTTTGGGGGTACTCTCACATCAGATACAACGCGGTAACAATTCCTGAAGATTTCAATAAAAGGGGTTATTTATTTAACTATAAGAGCACATTGTAATTAACGTTATCTAGCATTATAATGGTTTCTAGATTGACATCAGTGCATGGCTACTGTAGTGTTCACGCCTTCCTATTTTACTCTTAGTATCAGTGACAAGAAGTCTGCCTTTCAATAACCAATAGTGTACATAACCCATATGTTTAAACAAGTTCTCGCTTCCCGCGCCCGGGTTCGATTCCCGGCGGGGTCAGGGATTTTCTCTGCCTCGTGATGACTGGGTGCTGTGTGATGTCCTTAGGTTAGTTAGGGTTAAGTAGTTCTAAGTTCTAGGGGACTGTTGACCATAGCTGTTAAGTCCCATAGTGCTCAGAGCCATTTGAACCATTTTTTTTTAAACAAGTGCAGTGGAGGGTCAACTAATTTAACGAACGTCAGATTGCCGATGGTAGAAAGAATGAAGATCTTGTGGGTCTTATAATGAGATTAATTCGCGAAAACCCCGCTCACATTCACTAGTATATATGTGAACACTTCTCATTGCATTGAGAAGGAGGGATGCTGGTATATTCTTCTCTATCACTGGTGAGCTGAACGTACTTAATGACTAAATATTTTTTAATCTTATCAATAAAACGCAGATACGGTAGCCCAATGTTGTGCAATGTTCAAGCCTTGTTATTTCTTTGTATGCCCAAATTTCCTATTACTTTGCAAATTTTGCAATCAAGTTTTTGTCTGAAACGATTAAACAGCTGTTTTTCTCACAAAATGCGATTTCTTGATTCAGAGTCCAACATTCTGGAGGTCATTTGACTTGCTATCGTATACAAGTTCGTACACTACATTTTCACCGTGGATACAGTGTACAGGTACACATTTTTACTTTCGTCGTCAACCCACAACGTCGAAACTCCTGACTTCTCAGTCGCAGAGGAATTATTGAGAAGTTTTATCTTTTTAGACGGAACAGAATGAGTGAAATAGTTTTCTTTTTTTTCTTTCTTCATTTTGCTGCTCATTCTACCTTAATCTCTACGCTAACTGGCAACGAAATGCAGACACACAGTACAGCCGTGCTTACAGACAAGTAGCGAGCACTAAGCGAATAACTGAGTATGCCGTGTCCCATGTGGAGGCTCACACACAGAACAAGTAGACTCACCTATTGGCTGGCAGCGATCCAAATGCGGAGAATGGTTGCCTGCCACTGCAAAACAGTTCTTAATTGTATCGCTTTTCCCAACCACAGACTGTACTGGCATCGTTCATATTGCGATTACCAACAAGAAAAAATGAAAGGAATAAAACTTAGCCCGTGAAATAAATCGTCGACAAACTTTTAATTCTCCAACATCGTAAAGCAGTTACTTTGCGGACATTAAAGTTTCGGGGGCGCTTTCACCAGCGATCCCGTTCATAGAAACAGTCGTTTATCGTATAAAATGAAGAAGCGTTACACGAAGTCTCTCTCTACAGCCAAACCCGGAAGCCCCACTTCAGTTTTCCGTGAGCCGTGTAAGCAGCACTGCAGACACGGCACGCCGCCACGACCGTTTCACCCGGCTGCTACTGTGCACGGCGCAGTAGCTCCCTTCGTTTTATTCCCTACCAGTCTCTCAGTACAGACCCAGAGAAATGGAACGTCAACAAACGCTAGCCTGGCATTTAGTTTATCGTCGTTTAAAAAGAAGGAGAAATGGCACACATTGGATTCAGGCAATTAATTTAAAAAGAAACGAATGCGTGACGTTTCGCGTCCTGTTTCCAAAGTTCCGTAGAGATCCTCGGAAACTCATTCAGTACTTTCGAATGAGTGTATCAACGTTAGCTACATAATGAAGGATTACTTTTTGACTTCAGGTGGGCCTGTAAACAGCAGTTTTCTAAAATATTTTCGGAAAGATTTTTACGTATTCCGTTCAGCGTGAACATATTTTTGTAAATGGTACAATAAAACATCTGTAACTACTTAAACAATTTACTTGCCACACTCATTTTTCTCCTTCTCGTTCATTTTTAGAAATAATCCACTCAATTCCTTAATACATCGATCCACCCATTTTCTGTATGAGTCCCGTACTTGTAATTTTCTACAGTTTTGTGCCATAAAACTGGTCGTTCTTCCGCTAAAAAAATTAATCTCTCAACCTCTTATTACACAAGTAATGTGTAGGCCTACGAGAAGAAGTTACGAAAACAGAAAGAAAGGCGGATAGCAGTAGAACGAGTGAACTGATTTACACGCTGTTGCTGCCTGGAAGACGACCGTGTCGTGCGAAGGCCCCAACTTTTACTAACCCCTCAGTACCCCACACGTCAGTGTGTGGACATCTGCTACGCCGGCCATTTACCACGATTTTACCTGCTCCGAAGGGTTGGGTCCCTTGTCTCCCCCTCCTCCTCCCCATCGCTTACTGAGCCTTTCCGCTGGTATACTTAACATAGAACCATAATCTCTTTGGATTTTCCGCCACATGTCTAGAGAGAGTTTCGTTGTGGAAACTATTAAATGCATCTCGCATTGAAATCCGCACCAGATTCTCAGCCTCAGTAAAACGTCGCCTATCTTGGAGATTTTGCGTTCGTCTAAATTATACTTGGCTTTTTCGGCTTCTGTAGTGTTTTGTATACCAGTTCCGTCTCTTATTAATTTATTTGGTATAAATCTCTCGAGTGCTGTTGATACTATTTCTTTGAACTTAAGCCACATATGGTCTTCACTTACATAGTTTGGAAGGATTTGAGACTGTTTCGTAGAAAGACGTGATCCGAATTTTTATTTGCTTTTATAAATACATATATTTCGCGTTTAGTTTTGGTGAATTTCTTTTTCACGGAACTGAGCCTCGCTACGATTGTGTGTTCACTAATCCCTGTATGTCGTGATGCTCAGGATTATTTGTGGCTACGAGGTCAAGAGTGTTTTCGTAACCATTTACAATCTGAATGGCATCGTGAACTAATTCCTCAAAATAATTTTTAAAAAAGCATTCAGAACAATTACGGAAGTTGTTTTCTATCTACAATAGGGTCTGAAAATGTATTTTTGTCGACATACGGAAGGTAGATTGAAGTCACTACCAACTATAATTGTATGAATAGGGTACCTATTTCTGATGAGACTAAAGTTTTCTTTGAACTGTTCAGCAACTGTTTCATCTGAGACCGGGGGTCAGTAAAAGGAGCCAGTTACTAATTTATTGCGGTTTTCGAATATAACCTCTGCCCATACTAAGTCACAGGAACTATCTGCTTCAATGTCTCTTGTGAGCCGCAACACACATTACATTATTTTTCCTGATGTTTTGCTTCTTGTTTCTATTATAGTGCAGTTCTTTACAATTACGGCTTTTCCCTCCAAAACCTAGGATGCTTCCTCTGTGACCCTGTAAATACCAGAGCTAAACAATGTAGAACAACAACGTACGTTACAAGCATAGCATTCTGTATTACTTCATTTCCTTATTTCTAACGTTTGAAAATTGTAAGTCGACTTTTAGATGACATGTCAATCATACACTCCTGGAAATGGAAAAAAGAACACATTGACACCGGTGTGTCAGACCCACCATACTTGCTCCGGACACTGCGAGAGGGCTGTACAAGCAATGATCACACGCACGGCACAGCGGACACACCAGGAACCGCGGTGTTGGCCGTCGAATGGCGCTAGCTGCGCAGCATTTGTGCACCGCCGCCGTCAGTGTCAGCCAGTTTGCCGTGGCATACGGAGCTCCATCGCAGTCTTTAACACTGGTAGCATGCCGCGACAGCGTGGACGTGAACCGTATGTGCAGTTGACGGACTTTGAGCGAGGGCGTATAGTGGGCATGCGGGAGGCCGGGTGGACGTACCGCCGAATTGCTCAACACGTGGGGCGTGAGGTCTCCACAGTACATCGATGTTGTCGCCAGTGGTCGGCGGAAGGTGCACGTGCCCGTCGACCTGGGACCGGACCGCAGCGACGCACGGATGCACGCCAAGACCGTAGGATCCTACGCAGTGCCGTAGGGGACCGCACCGCCACTTCCCAGCAAATTAGGGACACTGTTGCTCCTGGGTATCGGCGAGGACCATTCGCAACCGTCTCCATGAAGCTGGGCTACGGTCCCGCACACCGTTAGGCCGTCTTCCGCTCACGCCCCAACATCGTGCAGCCCGCCTCCAGTGGTGTCGCGACAGGCGTGGATGGAGGGACGAATGGAGACATGTCGTCTTCAGCGATGAGAGTCGCTTCTGCCTTGGTGCCAATGATGGTCGTATGCGTGTTTGGCGCCGTGCAGGTGAGCGCCACAATCAGGACTGCATACGACCGAGGCACACAGGACCAACACCCGGCATCATGGTGTGGGGAGCGATCTCCTACACTGGCCGTACACCACTGGTGATCGTCGAGGGGACACTGAATAGTGCACGGTACATCCAAACCGTCATCGAACCCATCGTTCTACCATTCCTAGACCGGCAAGGGAACTTGCTGTTCCAACAGGACAATGCACGTCCGCATGTATCCCGTGCCACCCAACGTGCTCTAGAAGGTGTAAGTCAACTACCCTGGCCAGCAAGATCTCCGGATCTGTCCCCCATTGAGCATGTTTGGGACTGGATGAAGCGTCGTCTCACGCGGTCTGCACGTCCAGCACGAACGCTGGTCCAACTGAGGCGCCAGGTGGAAATGGCATGGCAAGCCGTTCCACAGGACTACATCCAGCATCTCTACGATCGTCTCCATGGGAGAATAGCAGCCTGCATTGCTGCGAAAGGTGGATATACACTGTACTAGTGCCGACATTGTGCATGCTCTGTTGCCTGTGTCTATGTGCCTGTGGTTCTGTCAGTGTGATCATGTGATGTATCTGACCCCAGGAATGTGTCAATAAAGTTTCCCCTTCCTGGGACAATGAATTCACGGTGTTCTTATTTCAATTTCCAGGAGTGTAGATGTTCTTATCTCTGTTTAGTGAACGTATTTACAGTCATGTTTTGAACATTGTACCGCTACACTTTATTAACTAAAGTTTCGCCGCAAGGGATATCGCATTTTTGAGAGTAAAATAATATGGAGTATGTCGTTCTTATTTCCTTCTTGTCTTTCGGGCATGCAGTTGTAGTAATTAAAGTAGGCACAAATGCAGTGATAAAAAAGAAATGATTAGCGTACATTCGCATTCTCTTTACATCGTTCCTTTCTTGTTGCTCCCATGGCGATGGACTGTTTCTATCGCAATCAGTAAGCGTGAACAGAAGCTACCGTACAGAGTGAGGCGTAGCGCCGTATACCGATCCTGCCTTGGAGGTGGTTAAGTGGGAGATGAGTCTCAGAGCTGAATAGTGAGAGTTGGTGACGCGAGACTGGACGCGCACGTAGTTTATGTATCAGCCGACAGAGGACAATATTGGATAGGGGACGAATTTAGTTTCGATTGTCCCCACTAGAGTGCACTAAAGTAATAGAATGTTTTTCATAAACTGTTCTAGTATTTTCATAAAGTATTATTATGTCTTTTTGTGTAGGTAAGGTGTTATAAATGTGTTTTAGCACTATGAATGATGCGTGAGTGTGGTTTAAGGTTATTATGAAGATAATTGTTTAACAAGTTATGTAGTGGGATTTAGTGTGGGAACATTTCGAAGAAGTATGGATATGGACAAAGGGGATTTTTGTAGAATAGATTTGTAAAGTACGTTTATGGTAAAGGGAAAGTTAATTAAGGTATAAATAACAATAGTAAATAACTTTATGCATAAGCAAAATTTCAGCATATTAGATAAATACGTCGGTAAAAAGTGCAGTCGTTAGGTTTACTATTTTGCGATTGGTTATTGACGCGGGAGAATGTTGTTTTGCTATTGGCTGTTGAGTAAACTGACCAATGGTAAAGCAATACTCTTTGCGCGCCTTTCTCTGCTAAAAAAGAAGACTTAGAGTATTCTAGAGAGGAGTGGGAGCCTAGCCATGAATCAGTTCGGACGTGTGTAGTAGTAGGTCCGATGGAAACTATAAGTTGCCCGATCTAGCAGTGTTCCATACATCAAAAGTGTGGTAAAGTGACGGCATAATTATTCAGATGGGCGTGAAGAAATTTCGGAATTTTCAAGTGAATTTTGTGAGAAAAAACATATATTCCACGTGGCGTATTGAGCAGGTCGGTGGCTAAAAATTGTGACTGCATTTGGTACCGACAGACTTAATATTTGGCGAGCATTCTCAATCAAAAACAATCAGTATTTTTGTAGCTATTACGTTTTCGGGAAATGCAACACCATAAACTTTCTAACGTGAGTGAAAGGGATTGTGAGTGACTGTGTTAAGACAAGCATGAGCTTGGCAGTGATACTAGTTCACCTAAGTTTCAGAATATATTAATTGAGGACAAAATTTCCAACCTTTCATTTCGTCTGAAAACTTTCTCCTGAAACGTAGATTAGTGACTTCAATTGCAGCCTGGTTCACGTCGAAGTACAGTAGGTTTCGCTCGCCTTACCTACTGACGATCTGCTGAGACAATGTTCACAGGTTCAAATGGCGCTGAGCACTATGGGGCTTAACAGCTATGGTCATCAGTCCCCTAGAACTTAGAACTACTTAAACCTAACTAACCTAAGGACAGCACACAACACCCAGCCATCACGAGGCAGAGAAAATCCCTGACTCCGCCGGGAACCGAACCCGGGAAACCGGGCGTGGGAAGCGAGAACGCTACCGCACGACCACGAGATGCGGGCAATGTTCACAGGTACGTGCAGGTTCGTTGTAAAGGGACGGAAACAATCGCGCCACCGCAAGAGGAATCTATACTTATACTTGGCAAAACTAATTACATACTGACATAATCATCGGTATTGCTTTCTTTTCCCAAAAGTTGTAAATATTTCGATTTCGGATAAGAAGCTCTGTATTTGGTCAAGAAGTCGAAGAAGAAGGTCCCTTACATACTGGTTGTATCGAGTAAGATGTGGAGACGGCGGTCTGAAAGCGGACAGAAGTAGTACGAGGAAGGGAGTCCCTTACCTGAGGGATCGCTACTTGGTGAAGGGGCAAGTGTGGCAAATGTCCGGCGTGGCAAATGTCTGGCATTCCACACGTCACCGTGCTAACGGCACGACATTCGGCTACTACTGTGTGAGTGCCCGGCAGTTCCAAGGCTGTCGTGTGTCGTTTGGACGGCACGGACCCGTGCCATGTAGATGTGAAGACTACCATACGGGTTCCCACACCCCGGCGATGTACACGGTGCCGCACAGGCGACCGCCGGACACGTGTGAAGTTCATTAAATGTATTCGCAGTTGCGAGTATTGACAACCACCAGTTGTAGAATGGGATGACAAGAATGACTTGTACCGGATCGGGACTAGAAAGTGGATTTCTCGCTTATCGTGAGCGGTCGCCTTCCGTTTGGCTATGTGAGTACGACTTCACGGCCAGACCCAAACTTCCATTCGTCGTCAATCATGAGTCTACAACCTGCTTCATTGTGCATATTCCCCGTATAGGAGAGACATTTTAATGGAAGGTCGCTTTCCCGGTGTCGGCGGATAAATATAATATAGCATTCCAGAATGAGATTTTCACTCTGCAGCGGAGTGTGCGCTGATATGAAACTTCCTGGCAGATTAAAACTGTGTGCCCGACCGAGACTCGAACTCGGGACCTTTGCCTTTCGCGGGCAAGTGCTCTACCATCTGAGCTACCGAAGCACGACTCACGCCCGGTGCTCACAGCTTCACTTCTGCCAGTGTCTCGTCTCCTATCTTCCAAACTTTACAGAAGCTCTCCTGCGAACCTTGCAGAACTAGCACTCCTGAAAGAAAGGATACTGCAGAGACATGGCTTAGCCACAGCCTGGCGGATGTTTCCAGAACGAGATTTTCATTCTGCAGCGGAGTGTGCGCTGATATGAAACTTCCTGGCAGATTAAAACTGTGTGCACTCCTTTCTTTCAGGAGTGCTAGTTCTGCAAGGTTCGCAGGAGAGCTTCTGTAAAGTTTGAAATGTAGGAGACGAGATACTGGCAGAAGTAAAGCTGTGAGCACCGGGCGTGATTCGTGCTTCGGTAGCTCAGATGGTAGAGCACTTGCCCGCGAAAGGCAAAGGTCCCGAGTTCGAGTCTCGGTCGGGCACACAGTTTTAATCTGCCAGGAAGTTTCATAATGTAGCATTGGCTGTATTATTCCAAATCATGATGCTATGTTTCTCCGGAAATGCATTCATGTCCAAAGGAACAAGCACTTCGGCCACTACAACCTTTATGAAATACATGAAATGTTTTCGCAGATGTGAATACGGACAATCATCAGCTGTATAATGGAATGACGGACAAATGACTTTCAATTAAAATGTCTTCCCTGTACGGGAATGTAGATAACGGGTGTACGGAAGGTTGTAGACACATGGCCGATGACATATGTAAGTTCGGGTCTCGCGTGCAGTCGTGCTCGGATATCCTAGTGGTAAGGCGACCCCTCGCAATACCCGAAAATCCGGGTTCGAGTCCCTGTCCGGCACAAAGTTTCACTGTCGTCATTCCACAGCTGAAGGTACATTGCATCATTCTTCTGAACAACACAAGCACTGCAATATCGTATCGTACGAGTGAAATTGGCCTTCACTGCAATATCGTATCGTACGAGTGAAATTGGCCTTTTCTTAAATTTATTGGCTTGCGGGACGTGCTCATACAGCCACCTCAAAAGAGTAATGTGAATTACGACGATACGAACGTAAGGACTACACAACACCCAGTCCCCGAACGGAGGAAATCTCACACCAGGCCGGGGATCGAACCCGGTCCCCTTCGGTTAGAAATCCACCGCTCTGGCCGAGGCATACTTGGAGCAGAGTTCGGTGCTCACACATGCAATGTAAATGGCTGAAACAGTTGCACTAATGCATCATAAATCGGCATCTTAACACAATGTTGCAGTACTTTGCACTCACACGTGGAAGTCTACGCTTTTTGTCATCCCTCGATGATTCTACTGACATCGACTCAGTAATAAACATCATCTCAAAATCGACGAATTATGCGTTATCAATAAGTTCGAAAGCACCGTTGATATGAGTTCATAGTTCTGGCTGGTCGACTGATAAAATAGCCACGATCTATTTTCCCTATAAATCCAAACAAAAAAAAAAAGTCGTACAGGATTAAATAGAGTAATCGGTGAGTAGCGAACATAATACACGGTAGTGCTATCATTTTCTGATCCGCAGACCAGCACACTGTGTATGTCCACAGTACCATTTGCAATAAATTTTGCTCCACTGCTGCGAATAAGCTTTTGACGAAAGGCCTGCTTTTCCTTACGATTTTCCATTCACATAGGAAACTGGCAGGAACTCATCTTCTGTATCACAGCTCGCGGCAATGACAAGCGGCAACGTTTCTGCTTTAATCGTTACTGTAACACCGTACATACGGTCAGATGTGATATGTTCAGCATTTTGCTACCACCGTAAGTCGCCTTTTTCTATTCATTTGCTTTACAGTACCCGGACATTAGGCAGCTCCATGTGTCTTTGTTGGGACATTTTCTGTAGACACTGTTACGGTGTAAAGTCAAGCGCCGGTACGCCAGTCGGGAAGGACAGAGAAGAGATGGCTGTGAGAAGACATCATCAGTCAATCGCACGCTGACACACACCCTCTTCAGGACGACAACGCGTCAGCAGCGGCCCCTATGTGAAGAGAACATAGCGCCGCGACCGACTGGCGGCGCCACAGTTGAATAGCAGCTTCAAGATCAGCGAGTTCTATAGCTGCATCGACACTAGTTACTTTGCTACTACTATCTATGTAACACAGACTTGTGATTGTTAATACTGAAGAAGATTGCTTATTTTGTAGGTCGTCCTTTCCTTGCGACACTTTTGTGTAGTTTTCAAAGTTAGGTATTGTCATTTACTTTTTCTAATAAAACTCATTAATACGGTTTGTTTTGAGAGTTGTCTTGCGATCCGAGTAAGCAGGTTCCCCTGACACCCCATATTTGACGACTAGCAGGGAGACTCAATAGACACATTTCATCATAGGCATATAAATGATATGACTAACAGGGTACACCTTATCACAATTGTTGCACTCTCTCTGCTATTACGTCCGAAAATTTAATGACAGAAACTCACTGCATGTGGAATAAATGAATACTAAGTTCTCGCTCCTTGTATTGTCGTGTTTAGGCCTATTCTGTCTTACCTTCAATGACAATTTGTCTATCAATTTCAGGCACAAGTCTAAAATGAATGCAGCATGCCACATGCATGTTATGATTATGCTCCTATCCGAAAATTAATCTCAAAGTTCAGCACAAGTCAAACATCCACTGGGGAAAGAAGCTTCGCCGTGTCGCAACTACGGCAGTTACTGTTGTAGCAGACCTGCTCCGAAGCTTGGGGTATGATGGCATCCTGATACGTATCATTCCAAATTCTGAGTTTTTGATCATGTGTGGGTTTACTCAACGGTGGCTACACGGACGATTTGTTTCTCTGTATATTTTGGGCGAAGTTTCTATTTTTAAGTAAGTGAAAAGTTGTTTTTGTACTCTCCATAGAGTTACCCTAACATGGTGGGCGGAAGCGCGGGCATTCTTCTACAACCATACATATTTGGCTTCACGTATTTGCATGCCGTGACAAAGTAGTACAGTGGGGCTTTAACATGAAAATGACGAAATCTGCAATCACAATAATTATTTTCAACAACCATAAGCGGAATGAATACATTCAATAATTACAGAAAGTCTGTGAACTCTCGTAAGAATTTTATACGTTATTGGTTACAGTCTTACCATAATGGCACATTCCGCACTGAACGAGTTTCAGTCTTTCTAGATATGTCGCATTAGCGCCATGTCCTGTTACGAAGTACCCCGTGCCACAAGCGGAGTTACCATGTCATATCATTCAACTTCCTTCCATCTTTGCATTAGAAAGAAGCAGTCTTCGACTCTTATGCTGGTCTCCCACTTACTATGCTACATGAGCATCTCAAAATCACGCAGACAGTTCACAGAGTCACGTACCGCGTTTGTCTTGTAGGAAAATAGCACCCGACGCCGTCGCTTGAGAAGTAACACATGCGAACGAAGGATATGCGTGACTTACAGTTGTGCCATCAGACCCTCAGTCTCTACCATCCGTGACCTGAAACTGTGCCCATTGGTTTCCCATACCGTTACGCCAGGAGTAACACCAACGTGCCTCTCCAAAACAATGGAAGAATGGACTCTCTATTCAGGTCGCCACTGTATTCGCAGTCGGTGATCATGCAGGGATTCATCGGTGAACGCAATGCTACATCATTCATCAGCAGTTCATGCTTCCCGGTCACGGCACCGCTCCAAACGCAGCCGTTTGTTTTTTGGTGTTTACAGCAGTCTGTACATGGAATGGTAATTCCTTTGTCTGGCTTCCGCTAGTCTTCGACACAATGGTGCGGCATGACACAAAATCTTGCAGGGACTCCATTACCTATTACCGGATGGCAGGCGCTACTGCGAAAGAATTATGATGTGCTTGGTGCGCAATACGGCGATTCTCGCGTGTAGTTGTCGTACATGGTCTGCCCGTACGTTCGCATGAAGCACATCATCCGTCCACTGACATATACGTAACGCCACAAAAATGGATACTGCACTATTCGAGAAGCCGGCCAAATGGAGACACAAGTGTCATGACTTAAGGCCTCATACAAGCCTGTGTACCACAGAGGAGCTCACAAAACTTCCTTAGACTGTTCTTCCTCATCCCCATACAGCCCGGAACTCGCACCTTCCGACTTCCATCTGTTTGGCCCAATGAAGGATGCACTCTGCGGAAAGCAGTACGTGGGGGGGTGGGGAGGTTGTTGAGTGGTACCATGCGGGCATATGCGTCCTACCAGTAGGGTGGCGTAAGGGCGTCGCATTGAACGGAGAGTACGTTGAAAGGGAGATGTTATGTACTCGTTTGAGACGAAGTTATCCGCACCTGGCAGAATTTCAAAGGGACCTTATTGTGTGTCTCCATTTGGAGAAGGAGAAGTTCGTTTACATCTTTTGTGGTGATGCACGAGCTGCACTCTTTTCTTAAATTTCCTGAGGGTAGAGCATCAAACAGAATAACTCTTTCAGAGTCCAGAAGATCGTCACCATGACCTCACCGGCTGAGGGAGCGGTTTTGAACTTTTTCTTCGGAGGAGCGGTGGCGTGGTGCCATTCCATGGATTGCCGTTTTGTTTCCAGTTCGAAGTGATGAACCAGCGTTTCACTGCCTCTGACGATGTTCGACAAAAAATTGTCACGATCAGCCTCTTAATGCGCAAGGGATTCCGCACCGATGGTCCTTCGTTGCTCGTTATAGTCTTCTGTTAGGCGGCGAGAGGAACCCAGTGGGCACAAATCCTTGAGTACCGTAACTAGTGGACGAGTATGTCAGCACTAACAACAGACACATCCAGTTGAGCGGCGAAACGTCCGAGTGTCACCCGTCGATCATCTCTATTCGGAGTATCTGCACGTTCCAAGATTGCAGGAGTCACAACTCTGGTCGGCCGTCCGGCGGCCGGAATATCGGACAGGTTTACGCGACCTCGGTTTCACCTAAAAATTTCTGCAATGCTCTGATTTTCCCCCAAAATAAACTCAATGACAGCTCTCGGCTTGAAACACACCTCCATTACAGACGCCATTTGGAATGCTACGTATAGCGCCGCTACCTATCTGAACTTCAAGGAACTATAGGAGCTGAAACGGGAATATTCCACGATGTCCCACAACAAATCCTGCAGTTTTTCAACCGAAAATTGCCAAGAGAAAAAGGTTAATCGATGCACTAGTTTTATTTTCTAAGGTTTGAATATGAGTCCGTACACAGTTCTTTGAATAGGTGCTACCGACACTCGAAACTTATGTGCTAAATGGTGCAACGATTTCTTAACATTCTTTTTTTTTTTTTTTTTTTTTTTTCAAGTCAGCTTCTAGCTCAAGATGTTGTCTCTCTGTCTCTCTCTCTCTCTCTCTCTCTCTCTCACTCACTCACTCACTCACTATTATAAAAAGGTACGGCCAAACTTTCAGGAAACATTCCTCACACACAAATAAAGAAAAGATGTTATATGGATATGTGTCCGGGAACGATTAATTTCCATGTTAGAGCTCATTTTAGTTTCGTCCACCTACGCTCAATGGAGCACGTTATCATGATTTCATACGGGATACTCTACCTGTGCTGCTAGAACATGTGCCTTTACAAGTACGACACAACATGTGGTTCATGCACGATGGAGTTCCTGCACATTTCAGTCGAAGTGTTCGTACGCTTCTTAACAACAGATTCGGTGACCGATGGATTGGTAGAGGCGGACCAATTCCATGGCCTCCACGCTCTCCTGACCTCAACCCTCTTGACTTTCATTTATGGGGGCATTTGAAAGCTCTTGTCTACGCAACCACGGCACCAAATGTAGAGACTCTTCGTGCTCGTATTGTGGACGGCTGTGATACAATACACCATTCTCCAGGGCTGCATAACCGCATCAGGGATTCCATGCGACAGAGGGTGGATGCATGTATCCTCGCTAACGGAGGACATTTTGAACATTTCCTGTAACAAAGTGTTTGAAGTCACGTTGGTACGTTCTGTTGCTGTGTGTTTCCATTCCATGATTAATGTGATTTGAAGAGAAATAATAAAATGAGCTCTAACATGGAAAGTAAGCGTTTCTGGAACATGTCCACATAACATATTTTCTTTCTTTGTGTGTGAGGAATGTTTCCTGAAAGTTTGGCAGTATCTTTTTGTAACACCCTGTATATATATATAGGCTCGTCCATTGATCGTGACCGAGCGAAATATCTCACGAAATAAGCGTCAAGCGAAAAAACTACAAAGAACGAAACTTGTCTAGCTTGAAGGGGGAAACCAGATGGCGCTATGGTTGGCTCGCTAGATGGCACTGCCATAGGTCAAACTGATATCAACTGTGTTTTTTAAAAAATAGGAACCCCCACTTTTTATTACACATTCGTCTAGTACGTAAAGAAATATGAATGTTTTAGTTGGACCACTTTTTTCGCTTTGTGATAGATGGCGCTGTAATAGTCACGAACATATGACACAATTTTAGACGAACAGTTGGTCACAGGTAGGTTTTTTAAATTGAAATACAGAACGTAGGTACGCTTGACCATTTTATTTAGGTTGTTCCAATGTGATACATATACCTTTGCGAACTTATCACTTCTGAGAACGCATGCTGTTACAGCGTGATTACCTATAAATACCACATTAATGCAATAAATGCTCAAAATGATGTCCGTCAACCTCAATGCATTTGACAATACGTGTAACGACATTCCTCTCAACAGCGAGTAGTTCGCCTTCCGTAATGTTCGCACATGCATTGACAATGCGCTGACGCATGTTGTCAGCGGTGTCGGTGGATCACGATAGCAAATATCCTTCAACTTTCCCCACAGAAAGAAATCCGGGGGCGTCACATCCGGTGAACGTGCGGGCCATGGTATGGTGCTTCGACGACCAATCCAGCTGTCATGAAATATGCTATTCAATACCGCTTCAACCGCACGCGAGCTATGTGCCGGACATCCATCATGTTGGAAGTACATAGCCATTCTGTCATGCAGTGAAACATCTTGTAGTAACATCGATAGAACATTACGTAGGAAATCAGCATACACTGCACCATTTAGATTGCCATCGACAAAATGGGGGCCAATTATCCTTCCTCCCACAATGCTGCACCATACATTAGCCTTCCAAGGTCGCTGATGTTCCGCTTGTCGCAGCCACCGTGAATTTTCCGTTGCCCAATAGTGCATATTAAGCCGGTTTACGTTACCGCTGTTGGTGAATGACGCTACGTCGCTAAATAGAACGCGTGCAAAAAAATCTGTCATCGTCCCGTAATTTCTCTTTTGCCCAGTGGCAGAACTGCACACGACGTTCAAAGTCGTTGCCATGCAATTCCGGGTGCATAGAAATATGGTACGGGTGCAATCGATGTTGATGTAGCATTCTCAACACCGACGTTTTTGAGATTCCCGATTCTCGCGCAATTTGTCTGCTACTGATGTGCGGATTAGCCGCGACAGCAGCTAAAACACCTACTTGGGCATCATCATTTGTTGCAGGTCGTGGTTGACTTTTCACATGTGGGTGTCTCCTTAAATAACCTAACTATCCGGCGAACTGTCCGGACACTTGGATCATGTCGTCCAGGATACCGAGCAGCACACATAGCACACGATCGTTGGGCATTTTGATCACAATAGCCATACATCAACACGATATCGACCTTTTCCGCAGTTGGTAAACGGTCCATTTCAACACGGTTAATGTATCACGAAGCAAATACCGTCCGCACTGACGGAATGTTACGTGATACCACGTACTTATACGTTTCTGACTATTACAGCGCCATCTATCACAAAGTGAAAAAAGTGGTCCAGCTAAAACATTCATATTTTTTACGTACTACACAAATATGTAATAAAAAATGGGGGCTCCCATTTGAAAAAAAAAAAACGCAGTTGATATCCGTTTCACCTATGGCAGCGCCACCTAGCGGGCCAATCATAGCGCCATCTGGTCTCCCCCTTCAAGCTAGCCGAGTTTCGTTCTTTGTAGTTTTTTCGTTTGATGCTTATTTCGTGATATATTTGGCCCGGTCACTATAAATGGACCACCATATACACTACTGGCCATTAAAATTACTATGCCAAGAAGAAATGCAGATGATAAACGGGTATTCATTGGACAAATATATTATACTAGAACTGACATGTGATTACATTTTACGCAATTTGGGTGCATAGATCCTGAGAAATCAGTACCCAGAACAACCACCTCTGGCTATAATAACGGCCCTGATACGCCTGGGCATTAAGTCAAACATTGGTTGGATGGCGTGTACAGGTACAGCTGCCCATGCAGCTTCAACACGATACCACAGTTCATCAAGAGTAGTAACTGGCGTATTGTGACGAGCCAGTTGCTCGGCCACCATTGACCAGACGTTTTCAATTGGTGAGAGTTCTGAAGAATGTGCTGGCCACGGCAGCAGTCGAACATTTTCTGTAGCCAGAAAGGCCCGTACAGGACCTGCAACATGCTGTCGTGCATTATCCTGCTGAAGTGTAGGGTTTCGCAGGGATCGAATGAAGGGTAGAGCCACGGGTCGTAACACATCTGAAATGTAACGTCCACTGTTCAAAGTGCCGTCAATGCGAACAAGAGGTGATCGAGACGTGTAACCAATGGCACCCCATACCATCACGCCGGGTGATACGTCAGTATGGCGATGACGAATACACGCTTCCAATGTGCGTTCACCGCGATGTCGCCGAACACGGATGCGACCATCATGATGCTGTAAACAGCATATATATATATATATATATATATATATATATCAAAACCGAAACGCCATGCACCGCACTGGCCCTGCAAAGGACCGGTGCTGCATCGTACGTGAAACGCATTGTATATCGTAGCCAGTAGAGATTACTTTCCAGGTAAACAATGATATTTTGTATGTATCTTAAGTTTTCTCATTTAGACACGCGTAGCAAACCTTCCGAACAGCTTGATAGGTTCAGCGAACAAACAGGACAGTGTTCAGTCTCGTCACGCACTTGGTGTACAGCTCATGCAGCCCCACGGCGCAGCCCGCGGCCGGGAACATCAGTATTCAGGGCGCGAACGCCGAGCTGGGTCTAATGCACTCGCCGGTAATTTGATAGAGCCTGCCCGCTACAGGAATTCTCGCCCAGCATAAATTTCCTACCGCAAGCCGTAATCTAGGCTCCGGACATAGGCAGATTTTCGCCGGGGGTGATCAAGTTTAGACCACAGCAATGTGCAAGCAAACTTTATTTTCCAGTTCACCGATACGCCAGCACAGGAACATAGTCACATATGAGCACCACATTATTCTTTGAGAGAGATGGTGTAGTGGTTAAGACACTGCACTCGTATTCAATGGAAGTCTGGTTCAGGCATCCAGATTTCCATGCTCTCTCTAATTCAATTTTGTCATATGACGACATGATTGGAGACCGTGGCTGTTATTTGAAGACAAATGTTGATGGTGTTGGGACAGCAACCAGTCACTAATTTACATTCAGTTCCTTTATTCAAAGGGTACCGTTACCGGTTTCGAATCGTTATGATTCACCTTCAGGCGGTTTACATGCTTTCCTTACAACATGTGGTGCGTTTTTTTTACAGATTAATTGTCCTGAAATATAAATAATACATAATTATAAGCACGCCACACAGATGGTTGCGTTACAGATTTTCATTACATGTGACTTACGTATAATGTAGGTTTGGAGTGTTTGTTTTCGTAACATTCTTCCAACAGATGTGAATACATTCTCACTGCATTCTTATCGTTGCACAAGTAAATTTTTCTAACTGAACAATTTAGATTTGTCACCGAAAAGAATTATACCACCCACCACATGTTTTGATACATACAAAGTGCTTACAAACATATGAGTATCAAAGATGCTATGATATGTCTTAACACTTTAACTTGTCTTATGTTTGGAAAAAGATCATATATTCACTTTTACACTAGTACAGAGAGACATTGATTTTTTGAGTTTTTGAGCGGATACTGTTACATTAATTATAAAGCTGTTCCACTTTTTAGGTACTGTATAGGTAAAACAGTACATTATTTAATTACATTTAGCATTTAGCATTTCATGAGAATTATAGTAACATAAAATTTCCTACTTGATCTGCAGATAGACGTAGGAATATTATTTGCTTTGGAGGGTGGAAAATAATTTTTGGAAATTTTTCTGGAAAGGGGTGTTAGCTAACTCGGTTTGTTCATCAAGGATATAGTCTGGGGTACTGTTTTTTTTTTTTTTTTTTTTTTTTTTTTTTTTTTTTTTTTTTTTTTTGTGTGTGTGTGTGTGTGTGTGTGTGTGTGTGTGTGTGTGTGTGTGTGTGTGTGTGTGTGTGTGTGTGTGTATATTTCTATTTCTTCTAATATATTCATAGTGGCTCCTTTTTCTGCTAGATTTAAAATTTTTAAGTTGTTCTCAATGTTTCTCACTGAATGGTTCTCTTCAGCAATATGGGCTGCAAATACAGATTTGTTCAAGTTACCAACTCTTAAAGCATCAATGTGTTCTTTGTATCTAATTTAAAAACTTCTGCCTGTCTGTCCGATGTAGAATTTTGGGCATGTATCGCATTTGAGTTTTTATATTCCTGATTTACGGTAGGGACTCTTGGAGGTATTTACGTCATGGATTACTTTTTGTTGTAATTTATTATTTGTGGAAAAGCTGATTCTGATCTTTTTCTTTTTAAATAAGTTTGCTATTTAGTATGATGTGCACCTATGTATGGGAGAGTAGCATATTTAGGTTTGGCTTCTGTGGCACACTGATTTGACTTGAAATGACTGCTGTGATGGGGATCTGTGGTTTTTGTGAACAACTTTATAATTAATGTAACAGTATCCACTCAAAAACTCAAAAAATCAATGTCTCTCTGTACTAGTGTAAAAGGCGTTTCAATTGCATAAGTGAATATACACTCCTGGAAATTGAAATAAGAACACCGTGAATTCATTGTCCCAGGAAGGGGAAACTTTATTGACACATTCCTGGGGTCAGATACATCACATGATCACACTGACAGAACCACAGGCACATAGACACAGGCAACAGAGCATGCACAATGTCGGCACTAGTACAGTGTATATCCACCTTTCGCAGCAATGCAGGCTGCTATTCTCCCATGGAGACGATCGTAGAGATGCTGGATGTAGTCCTGTGGAACGGCTTGCCATGCCATTTCCACCTGGCGCCTCAGTTGGACCAGCGTTCGTGCTGGACGTGCAGACCGCGTGAGACGACGCTTCATCCAGTCCCAAACATGCTCAATGGGGGACAGATCCGGAGATCTTGCTGGCCAGGGTAGTTGACTTACACCTTCTAGAGCACGTTGGGTGGCACGGGATACATGCGGACGTGCACTGTCCTGTTGGAACAGCAAGTTCCCTTGCCGGTCTAGGAATGGTAGAACGATGGGTTCGATGACGGTTTGGATGTACCGTGCACTATTCAGTGTCCCCTCGACGATCATCAGTGGTGTACGGCCAGTGTAGGAGATCGCTCCCCACACCATGATGCCGGGTGTTGGCCCTGTGTGCCTCGGTCGTATGCACTCCTGATTGTGGCGCTCACCTGCACGGCGCCAAACACGCATACGACCATCATTGGCACCAAGGTAGAAGCGACTCTTATCGCTGAAGACGACACGTCTCCATTCGTCTCTCCATTCACGCCTGTCGCGACACCACTGGAGGCGGGCTGCACGATGTTGGGGCGTGAGCGGAAGACGGCCTAACGGTGTGCGGGACCGTAGCCCAGCTTCATGGAGACGGTTGCGAATGGTCCTCGCCGATACCCCAGGAGCAACAGTGTCCCTAATTTGCTGGGAAGTGGCGGTGCGGTCTCCTACGGCACTGCGTAGGATCCTACGGTCTTGGCGTGCATCCGTGCGTCGCTGCGGTCCGGTCCCAGGTCGACGGGCACGTGCACCTTCCGCCGACCACTGGCGACAACATCGATGTACTGTGGAGACCTCACGCCCCACGTGTTGAGCAATTCGGCGGTACGTCCACCCGGCCTCCCGCATGCCCACTATACGCCCTCGCTCAAAGTCCGTCAACTGCACATACGGTTCACGTCCACGCTGTCGCGGCATGCTACCAGTGTTAAAGACTGCGATGGAGCTCCGTATGCCACGGCAAACTGGCTGACACTGACGGCGGCGGTGCACAAATGCTGCGCAGCTAGCGCCATTCGACGGCCAACACCGCGGTTCCTGGTGTGTCCGCTGTGCCGTGCGTGTGATCATTGCTTGTACAGCCCTCTCGCAGTGTCCGGAGCAAGTATGGTGGGTGTGACACACCGGTGTCAATGTGTTCTTTTTTTCCATTTCCAGGAGTGTATGATCTTTTTACAAACATAAGACATCTTCAAACGTTACGATGTATCATAGCATCTTTGATACTCATATGTTTGTAAGCACTTTGTATGTATCAAAACATGTGGCGGGTGGTAAAAATCTTTTCAGTAACAAATCTAAATTGTTCAGTGAGAAAAATTTACGTGTGCAACGATAAGAATGCAGTAGGAACGTATTCACATCTGTTGGAAGAATGTTACGAAAACAAACACTCCAAACCGACGTTTCACGTAAGTCACATCCAATGAAAATCTGTAACGCAACCATCTGTGTGTGGCGTACTTATAATTATGTATTATTTATATTTTAGGATGATTAATCTGTAAAAAAAAACGCACCACATGTTGTAAGGAAAGCATGTAAATCGTCTGAAGATGAATCGTAACGATTCGAAACCGATAACGGTACCCTTTGAATAAAGGAACTGAACGTAAATTTGTGACTGGATGCTGTCCCAACACCATCAACATTTGTCTCTCTAATTCATCTCAGAACCAGAGTTTCCAGACTCACATTTATACATTTGCCCATTTCTGTCATCACGAAATTTTGTATCATCATCAAGGGAACACCTTCTGCGACTATCCAATACGTTGAATAGTCTTAAGAAAGACTTTATCGTCGTGATGAGTCCATTTATATATAGGGTGCTAAGGAATTCAATAAATGATTATTTCATTGTGTGAAACCTGGGAAGTATTACTGTTGATCTGAAATTGCACAGTCACGGTTTTTAGTTAAACTACTGCTTGAAGCAAACATGGAAACCAAATGGTGTCATTCGATAATCTTACACTTTAGCACTTTATGCAAGATTCGTAATGATGGCACCGACTGTAACTGTCTGTCACAATACTCATCAAAACATTGTCTCCTTCATTTCCAAATTTCAGGTTTCGGATAATGGTTCTCTGATAACTTTGAGGTCTTCGATCAATTACGTGGGACCCTCGGGGGTAAACGTCTTGTTAATCCAAGCTCTGAATCATTAGCTGAAGCCTTCAATACTATGTCCTGTTGCAAATTTTCTTGTAAGTTCGTTCACAGCGACACGCCTTTCTTCGCCAATGAACTTAACTCTTTCTTTCGATGATCTTATTGCCGCGAGCTGCGGTACATCCACTGCGGCATACTGGCTAGTGTCACTGCCCGGAGTGCTGCGGGTCGCCAGTTCAAACCCGACCATCATTGATTATTTGTTACGTAGTATTCATCAATCCGGCAGAGTTCTTGAAATATTCTGTGAGCCGGCCGTGGTGGCCGAGCGGCTCTAGGCGCTTCAGTCCGGAACCGCGCGACTGCTACGGTCGCAGGTTCGAATCCTGCCTCGGGCATGGATGTGAGTGATGTCCTTAGGTTAGTTAGGTTTAAGTAGTCCAAAGTTCCAGGGGACTGATGACCTCAGATGTTAAGTCCCATAGTGCTCAGAACCATTTGAGCCAATATTCTGTGTTTCTATATTCTGCAATATTCGATGTTTCTATACAAATCAGCATTCTGGAATATCCGATGGTTGTATAAATAGCAGCACTCTCCATCTAGAAGTTCAGTTTTGTTCTGGCTGCACTTTGGTGTCAGTAATAAACATGTTTTCAGTGCTAAGTACTGTATTTCATTGAAGATCCTGCTTCTGAATTTGGACTTGGGCGTGTTTAAAACGTGGAATTATGTATAACTGTCTAAATGATAATGCTTTTGCCATTTGGCTGTTATAGTATTTCATTCTGGATATGCTATTGCAATTTCGGATTTGTAGCCATTTTCAAGTGATTTATTATTGTCGATTCGACATTAGTTACATTCTACGCCGTAGTACGCTGCTTGACACTTGCTAAGGAACAGAGACATTGTTGGACAGGAAGAATCAATGGCAATCATGGTCGATGTGAAACACAGTAAAGACATAATACAGGTGGAATCATATATTTATAGGTTGCATCACATGGGAAGGCAGAGTAACAGACATAAATAAGAATCATGTCTGACACGTGTCAGACTCCATACATAAAGGTCGGCATCAGACTCAGTAAGGAATACCACCTCCTCGGGCACTAATGCACTTTTTGCAACTGTGTTTCACGCTAGCTACCAAACTGTAGAAGAAGGGAGACTTTGTCCCATTCCTTTCTCAAGCTAGTTTTTAGTTCTTGCACGGTTCGGTGATGGGAGCGTTCGTTAAGAAACACGTCTGCCAAGAGCATCCCAGGCATACTCTATACGGTTTAGGTCCGAAGAGTAAGCAGGCCAGTCCATACGTTCAATATCTTCACTTTCCATTGTGTGCAATAACTCAGCGATCCTGTGTGGACGCATTGTTGTCCATAAACGGAAAGCCAAGGCCAATCGCACCCCTAATCAGACGGACATGATCCAGAATAATCTCCCTGCAATAACGCTGTGCTCTAACGCTATCTCGCGCTAATATATGCAGCACTGTTTGGCCATTGAGCTTAATGCCTGCCGACACAATGACGTCTAGGCCATATAGATTATGTTCGTGAACTTTCTGTGGCGTGTAATGTGTTCCCCTCTCCCTCCACACTAAATAGTGGTCACAATCACTTGCCACAGCAAGGGTGGAGTCGTCGGAAAACATCTTGCTGCTGACGCCAGTCAACATGCTCCCTACATCGACGAACTATTTCTCGGTGATAGCAGGGTTCATGTGGGATGCATTTACGGCTTCAGGGCATACAAACCTCAAACCTGCTTCATTTAATAGCCGCGAAACGGTTCTGGCGGAGACACGTGGACTAGTTAAGGGTCTGCAGCGACCCGCCCAGAAGTGAGACGTATTTTCCTTTGCCACTAGGGCTGTGTATCGGTCCCCTTGCGGTGTGGTGGTTCGCCAACGACCACGGCGGGCTTATGCTTAGCACTTCCACCTTTTTAGTTCAGAGATGACATTCTTGGTCACAACCACTTCTGTGGCCACAGTAGCGATATTTTGAGTTGAGTTGATTTGAGGGAAGAAACCAAACAGCGAGGACATTGGTCTCATCGGATTAGGGAAGGATGGGAAACGAAGTCGGCCGTGCCCTGTCAAAGGAACCATCCCGGCAATTGCCTGAAGCGCGACATTTTGACCGGCTTCGAGCTGTCCAACTGGTCGCCCACGACCGTAAGCACTCAAATGATGTCTAGCAGACATGTTACCATACCACTCATAATATAGCACTAATCGATTCCACAATAACCATCCTCAAACACCGTACTGCATGACCTGTCGAATACATACAATGTGATCATGCACAGGCTTCGCTGTAGTTAACGCGTCCTGCCTTCTATGTTTCCTTTTAATAGCATTGGCCGAATGTTCCGTAGCAAATTTCGGTTGTTTCGTAACAACAGGCAATTATTCCTTACCAAGTGTCAACTGTTCCCTATCAATTGTCAGTGATATGAGAGGAGAAAAAAGTGATGTATGCCAACTGTCACTTTAGTTCTACAATAGTAGTTGCACTTTTGCAATTTTTTAATAATAAAATGAGAAGACGAAGTGAACAGAAAAAGTTACTGTAAACGTACTTGCCTTACATTACGGCTTTATTATTTTCAATTCACGTTAAAATAGTGACGATACAAGAGGGGTTTCTGAAGATCTCGGTGACAGAAGGGAGAAAGGTTAGAGTTTAAAATCCCGTCGACGACGAGATCTTTAAAGACGGACCACCAAATGATATTGGACAAGGGTGGTGAAGAAAACCTGTTGCGTCTTTTCGTCGGAACCATCCTGGCATTTGTCTTATGCGATTTAGGGGAACACAGAAACTCTAAGTCTGCTTGGTCGAACAGTGATATTCCAGTCTGTCCTGTATGTGAATCCAGTACCTTAACCACGGCGTTAACTCACTCCGTGAGCAGGAATCTGTGAAATATAAAATGTCGTCAAATGGTAACGGGAACTTTTGTTTTTCTTTAAAAAACTTTGTTTGTTCATCAACATGAACTTTGTCCCCTTCAAAGTAATCCCCCTCACAAATAACACACTTGTGTATTTTTCAATCTTTGAAACACTTATGGAACTCACTTCTCTTTATGGTGTTCAGCTCCTTAAGAGATTTTGCTTTTATCACATCAATGGTGGCAAAATGACGTCCTATCATGGTTGTCTTCAGTCTCGGGAATAGAAATAAGTCGCATAACTTTCAGGAAGTGTTTCTTGTTGAACGTATAATCATAAGGAAAGGCCGGGCGGGGTAGCCGCGCGGTCTAAGGGTGTCTTGTCACGGTACGCGCGGCTCCCCCCGGCGGAGGTTCGAGTCCTCCCTCGGGCATGGGAATGTGTGTGGTCCTTAGCGTAAATTAGTTTAAGTTAGATTAAATAGTGTGTAAGCTTAGGGACCGATGACCTCTGCAGTTTGGTCCCATAAGACCTTACCACAAATTTCCAAATTTCAATCAGGCAGCAACTCATGCCGTACTATCCCATTGTAATCAAAGAAAACAATAAGAACAATCTTCATATACGACCGAAAATGTCGATTTTTTTTTCGGTCTTGATTCTTCAGGCAGTTTCCACTAGGACGATTGGGCCTTGATTTCGAAGCCATACCCGTATACCCATCTTTCGTCACCTGTTATCACACTTTACACGTTCCAGATCGTTGTGGATTTCATACATCAATTTCTGAGCGATGTCTACGCAACATCGCCTTGGTCTAAATTCAACAATTTCTGTACAAACTACGCCGGTACAAACTACGCCGCTACACGTTTCAAGCCCAAAACATCCGAAAAATTGCTTGCCATGTATCAACCGATATGCCGACATCATCATCAACCTTTCTGATGAGATTCGGCTATTTTCCAGAACAACTTTCTCTACTTCTTCCACACTGTCGTCAAGGGCGCTGGTAGTCTTCAACGTTTTCTCCACCCTCTTTGACACGTTTATAGCACTATTACACTCTTGTCTTACTCATAGCAGATTTGCTAAAAGCCACAGCCAACTTTTAGAATGCGGAGCCGCACTTCATTCCATTTTTCAAGCAAAATTTAATGCAAATTCTGTGAGCCACCTTTTCCGCAAGTAAAAATTTGTCAAGCACTCGAAAACACGTGTAACAGTTTTTACTAACAACAATAAACTAAATATTCAAAACAAATGAAAATTCAAACATACGTAAGGAACATGTTTACCAACAAGACAAAAACAAAACAAAACAAATAAATTAAAATCTGAGCCGGTCGGGGTGGTTCAAATGGTTCAAACGGCTCTGAGCACTATGGGACTCAACTGCTGAGGTCATCAGTCCCCTCGAACTTAGAACTACTTAAACCTAACTAGCCTAAGGACATCACACACATCCATGCCCGAGGCAGGATTCGAACCTGCGACCGTAGCGGTCACGCGGCTCCAGACTGTAGCGCCTAGAACCGCACGGGGTCGGGGTGGCCGAGCGGTTCTAGGCACTACAGTCTGGAACCGCGAGACCGCTACGGTCGCAGGTTCGAATCCTGCCTCGAGCATGGATGTGTGTGACGTTAGTTAGGTTTAAGTAGTTCTATGATCTAGGGGACTGATGACCTCAGAAGTTAAGTCCCATAGTGCCCAGAGCCATTTGAACAATTTTTTTTTTTTAATCTGATGTATAAAGCCTGTGATATTAAAAAAATTTCCCGTTACGTCTTGATCGCATCTCGTACGCATTCTTTTTTCCCTAGAACGTTTAATAAAGTATTAGGTGTTGCGCAATTGGCGTATATGTAGCTTTTCTGAGTTTAGTTATACAGGGTGATTCAAAAAGAATACCACAACTTTAGGAATTTAGAACTCTGCAACGACAAAAGGCAGAGCTAAGCACTATCTGTCGGCGAATTAAGGGAGCTATAAAGTTTCATTTCGTTGTACATTTGTTCGCTTGAGGCGCTGTTGACTAGGCGTCAGCGTCAGTTGATGCTAAGATGGCGACCGCTCAACAGAAAGCTTTTTGTGTTATTGAGTACGGCAGAAGTGAATCGACGACAGTTGTTCAGCGTGCATTTCGAACGAAGTATGGTGTTAAACCTCCTGATAGGTGGTGTATTAAACGTTGGTATAAACAGTTTACAGAGAATGGGTGTTTGTGCAAAGGCAAAAGTTCTGGACGGCCGAGAACGAGTGATGAAAATGTCGCACGCATCCAGGAAGCATTTGTTCGCAGCCCAGGAAAATCGACTCGCAGAGCTAGCAGAGAGCTGCAAATTCCACAATCAACTGTTTGGAGAGTCCGTAACTACCTGAACGTCAACTACCCGGGGCGATGGATCGGCCGCCAGGCAGCCCGTGACAGAGCACTTCATCACTGGCCTCCAAGAAGCCGTGATCTTACCCCCTGCGAGTTTTTCTTATGGGGGTATGTTAAGGATATGGTGTTTCGGCCACCTCTCCCAGCCACCATTGATGATTTGAAACGAGAAATAACAGCAGCTATCCAAACTGTTACGCCTGATATGCTACAGAGAGTGTGGAACAAGTTGGAGTATCGGGTTGATATTGCTCGAGTGTCTGGAGGGGGCCATATTGAACATCTCTGAACTTGTTTTTGTGTGAGAAAAAACCTTTCTAATAATCTTTGTAATGATGTATAACAGAAGGTTATATTATGTTTCTTTCATTAAATACACATTTTTAAAGTTGTGGTATTCTTTTTGAATCACCCTGTATAACAACAAGCTGACATGCAGAATCAGTAAGACAGATACGTTTTTCCAACGACTAAATATGATGATGCACTCCATATTCGTGTAGGGTCTCTATCGTTAGGAACTAATGAATTCATTGGTGTGGCGTTTTGTGTGTGTCTGTGTGTATACAGAGTCCGGATCATCAGGCAGGCAGGTTGGCCCGTAAGCGCGGCGTTTCCGGCCACTTAGCTGCGACCCCATTTCTGCTAATTGCCAGCCCGTGGTCACACAGTGGTGAATGCGACTTCCCGTCAGTATCTGTTCTCTGCCAACTCCGCAAAACGCTCCCCAAGTTGGCCGACAGCAAGGTAACTATGTTGCAATTCATCCGGAAAAGCCGGCTGCACGTTACCTATTAGCACGGATACCACCACAATGACGTGTACAGGAAAGCGGACGCCGCGAGATTTAAGCGGATGTGCAAATGCGTGCCGCTGCTGTATAATGAAATTGCGGGACAGTTGTCGACTTTCGCGTAGACAGAACTCAGAGGGTTATAAATCAATACTTACCACAGCTCTCTCGTTTCCCGTTTCCGCCATTTCGAGTCGTAACTACAGTTGAACTACATGCTGAAGACAAGTTCACTGTTACTTATCGAAATGGAATAAAGACTAGCGCCCTACAATATTTCTCAACTTATATGTGTGATTCGCCATTTACGTGCAAGCTTAAGCAAAATTTTGTAAAACCTAATAGCTGGCTAAACGTCCTCGTTATCGCTCAAAAGACAAATACAAATTAAATTTTAAATGACAACATTTTATTTGGAACATGTTTTTACAGTCATAAGCTTCTTGTCCACGCTATAAATGCGATCAGACAAGGCAGTTGTGGGAGGCGAGTTGGCAGTGATACTTAATGAAAATGTTCAAGTGTGTGTGAAATCTTATGGGTCATCAGTCCCTAAGCTTACACACTACTTAACCTAAATTATCCTAAGGACAAACACAAACACCCATGCCCGAGGGAGGACTCGAACCTCGGCCCACACCAGCCGCACACTCCATGACCGCAGCGCCTACGACGGCTCGGCTAATCACGCGCGGCTATACTTAATGACACTTATGGCTCAGATTGATACGTTTTCTGCTGGCAGACCTGTAGCCATTTCGTCACTATCTAAATCTACCAAATGAGGATAGACTATGTGCTAAATTAATGGGAAGAAATGTTGTGCTGCAAATATGTGGTAGGTGTTTGAAATAATATCCTCAGACACATCCCACAAAATAACAGATAACATAACATACATCGCACAGTACGTACGTGTGGCTTTTTTTTTATAGAATGAAAGTCTTATGGCACTGCTGACTGTTAAGTCCCCTTAGATTTCAACCGCATGATTGCCCGCACTACTACTTTCGCAACTCATGGCACGCCATTTTTGTGAGCTATCACAGCTGTACCTTAAATGCGACAGTCTCCTGAAAAAAAGTATAGTGTTATCTTTGTGTTGTTAGTGTTAATGAGAGAATGGGGAGAATGAAGTTTAGTATCGGAATACATCTCAATCCTCTACAGAAGTACAGACGTGGCCCAGCTAGCTTGATCTCCCTAGCAAACGAAGAATAGTCAAAGTAAGTATGCACACATACTTTCAATACAACGTGGTGTTTGTATGTAAAAATAACGTAAAATAGTGGTAGATAATCATGCACATCGGGTCTCTGGCTGGGTTAATTCTAACCACCATGTATTATTTTCCATCACCAGAATGAAAGTGAATGTTTTAGTCCGTGATCTGTTTCTGCAGCACACACACGACTCTACTCTGTATTTTAGTGCTCAAATTGGGAAAAAGCAACCACATCATTTCAAATCTTTCTATTTAAGATCATACCAATACAAAGTTAACACAACACAGCATACTTCAGGAACTCCAATTTCATTTATTAATATATCAGCAAAGTGAATACATCCTCAATAGATACATGGCTAACGCAGTATTGCATTCTTGGGAGAAACCTCCGTACCCATATCGAACAAAGGTCTGATTAGGCCTGGAGTGTGTCTGTTCTCTGGTTTTCTGTGTCGGAGCCGACCGGAGTGGCCGTGCGGTTCTAGGCGCTACAGTCTGGAACTGAGCGACCGCTACGGTCGCAGGTTCGAATCCTGCCTCGGGCATGGGTGTGTGATGATGATGTTTGGTTTGTGGGGCGCTCAACTGCGTGGTTATCAGCGCCCGTACAATTTCCCAACCTTAGCTCAGTCCAATTTCGCCAATTTCCTGGATGATGATGAAATGAGGAGGACAACACAAACACCTAGTCATCTCGAGGCAGGTGAAAATCCCTGACCCCGCCGGGAATCGAACCCGGGACCCCGTGCTCGGGAAGCGAGAACGCTACCGCGAGACCACGAGCGGCGGACAGGGCATGGGTGTGTGTGATGTCCTTAGGTTAGTTAGGTTTAATTATTTCTAAGTTCTAGGCGACTGATGACCTCAGAAGTTAAGTCGCATAGTGCTCAGAGCCATTTTCTGTGTCGGAGTTTAAAACCTTCCACGAGTTCTAAGTGACCTAAATGAAACATGTACACAGGGAATATGAACACAGTATGTTCTTCATCACAAGGTGATATCAGAAGTCAATCGTTTACACATACAGGGAATACCTGGTGGACTGGAACGCTTTGATGTCTGGCCACGATAAGTGTAGCTAACGTCCAGTAAATATTACGAAGGTGTGGACCTATGACAAGGAGGAGGCTCACTTTTCTACGTTTTATTGCAGAATATCTTACTAGCATATGCGTATTATTCAATATAAACAGCAATAATACCAGGTTTTCAAAATTATTATTTACAGGTACATCTGTTTCACCCAAAGTTTGACATACTTAGTTGCATGAAACCAAAATCACAAAAGGTTAATGTTTTAAAATCTTGAAAGATAGAGCATATTAATAAATAATAAATTACACATTAAATGATGTTACAAAGAGAGGAACAACATACTTTCGTGTTGTAAACAAGTTGGTCCTAAATCATACTGTCAACTCAAGTATCTTTCTAAAAGTAGCAGGAAGTTTTATGAATCGTCTTTTTAGTTCCCTTTCCTTCTTAGTATAACTTATGTCACAGATGTCAAAATGTTTGCGAACGGGTTGCTAACAAAACTGAAATGAGGTGATTATATCCTAAAAGGCAATTGAGCTTTTCCTAGTTCCGCATGTTTATTCATGCATTCTGCGCCGCGTTCTTACTCAGCGCTGGCCGAGGGGTTCTAGGCGCTACAGTCTGCAACTGCGCGACCACTACGGTCGCAGGTTCGAATCCTGCCTAGGGCATGGATGTGTGTGTAGTCCTTACGTTAGTTAGGTTTAAGTAGTTCTAAGTTCTAGGGGACTGATGACCTTAGAAGTTAAGTCCCATAGTGCTCAGAGCCACTTACTCAGCGCTAGATCGGGTGTACTGCCGACATTAAAAAGGTTCTGCGTTCGCTACCCCGATTTCATACCTTACACCAAGCGACTTATTTCTTTGGGATCTTGATATTTTTTATGCACAACTGTTGTCTACATGCAACCAACAGCTTCACGATCCGATAATGCAATGCAAGCCGCAACAGTAAAATTGCAACATAGCGTCTGTAATGCGACGAATTACCATGTGGATGTGCGTCGTGTGACCCTGAGGGAACGCACTGGAAACTTGCAGATCACACATCGGCAACGCGGACGCTTGCCACTACTAATGCTCTGCTCTAACTAGTGCTAAAGAGTGGAAATGTTACATGGAGGGCTGTATCGGTAGAGACCTAAAACAAATGTTCAAATGTGGATGAAATCTTATGTGATTTAACCGCTAAGGTCATCAGTCCCTAAGCTTACACACCACTTAACCTAAATTATCCTAAGGACAAACACACAAACCCATGCCCGAGGGAGGACTCGAACCTCCGCCGGGACCAGCCGCACAGTCCATGACTGCAGCGCCCTAGACCGCTCGGCTAATCCCGCGAGCAGACCTAAAACCCAACAAAGAAAACAACTAGGAGTGAAATAAGTTTTTATTAATCTGCTAGCTGACAAACCCGGCGTTACCCACGTATTCATTTTGCCAATTTTCTATTACAAACAAAAACAAAAAATGAACTGTATTTGTAGTACAATATCCCTAGAGTTTCTGTACGCTGGACGCGGCTGCTTCACGTGTCTCCAACGCGATTTTGTAAACCTCTCTGTGGCAACGCCGCTTCTTAGCTCTAGAGACTGCTATCGTATTCGCCTACAGCCTTCTGCGTTTCGCAGTTGAAAGCTGAGAAAAGCGCTGCCAGATGTCAGGGATTATTCCATTAAGTTGACTCGACTGCAGGAGTGTGGCAATAATAGAGAACAAATGTTTTAAAACTTCATGCATGATGTGGCATTTTTTTCAAGCATTTCAGTGTTGATGACCGAGAACTGTGTGTCACACAATGATATATTTGTGTAGATATATTCAGCAGCATACAGGTACGTGGTTATTCTCAACAAAATATGTCGCGAACAGAGTTCGTAGGAAAGAAGCAATAAAGTTAAACGTCATGCACACAGATTTAGAGATCCACTTCGGACCACAATGGTGTAAAGAGTCACATCACTGTACTTTCGCGGAAATTCGGAGATTGGGCCCTCCGAAGATGAGGCAAATAGCTTTGTATCCTAAGTTTGTGAGGCACTGATCACTTCATATAACGGATCTCTTCGTTGCATCTGGTAGAATGGGGGCGAAAGACGATGTCGATTGTGATGGAGATTCCGGCGGCTCCGTTGGTGTTTACCTGTCATTTCCGTCCTTTGGCATCTCCCAAACGTCTCATCAAAGTCAAAAACTGGTGCAAGACTAAGACTTACACCAAAGCATTAGATGGATTTGCGACACCTGTCTTATGCCCTTAATGACGCAAATCTTATTGAATATAATAGTACTGGTAATCAACAGTGATGGAGAACAAAGAATTTATTTTCTTTCATATTTGTGACTTTTTATTTATTCCAAATAACACAGGTGAACACACAGGGTGTCTCAGGCGGAATGGTCAATAATCAGGGCTATGACATGAATGATCATTAGAAACAAAAAATTCTATTAGACATATGCCCTAAAATGCATACCTTAACTTTAGCAACACCAACGCATTTTAAGTTACCTGTATGTCCAAGGTGGAGGATACTTTATACCCACCCTAAAACAATTTAGCCGGCCGGAGTGGCCGTGCGGTTCTAGGCGCTACAGTCTGGAGCCGAGCGACCGCTACGGTCGCAGGTTCGAATCCTGCCTAGGGCATGGATGTGTGTGATGTCCTTAGGTTAGTTAGGTTTAATTAGTTCTAAGTTCTAGGCGACTGATGACCTCACAAGTTAAGTCGCATAGTGCTCAGAGCCATTTGAACCATTTTTTAAAACAATTTAATTAAATTATTAATTGTTGTTGACCTATATTAACAACATACCTTTTTAAAGAGGTATTGATGTGTAAGTATGATCCAGAACCCGAACATATCTTTTAGCACACACTTAGCACTACCAACGCACTTTCAATAGCGTACTACTAGCGGTGGTGTACTTTAGCACAAAAATTTTAAAAAATGCAAATTTTGTTAACTGTTGCTAACTTTTATTTGCAACAGTTTTTAAAGATATTCTGATGTGTAAGTGGGATCTTGAATATGAAAATATTGAACAAGACATTCGTTGTGTAAAGTCACATCTACTACTAAGACTTAAAATTTAGGTTAAATAGTTTAACTGATACATTTGAAAACTTTATGGATCTTGGTAAAAGGATTCGTTAAAAAGAATATTTTACTTTATCAAATTTTAAAATCTAAAATATCTGACTAGATTTCAATATTTTCAAACGTTAGGAACAAAGTACCTCCCCCCCTCCCCGCAGTATCGCGAGGGTTAAGAGCTATGAGCACTTGTTCAGTAGAAGAGATGTGATTCACAGCAGCGAAGATGATTAAGTGATCATAGATCGGTATGCACTTTGGGGCGTATGTTTAGTGGATATTTCTTTCTTTTTTTTTGGTCCATAATACCAACACTCCAAATATGAAAAGCAAAGAACTTGCAGTAGATGAGATTTGTTTTAAAGTATCCAAGATGAAGAAGTGCTCATAGCTCTTAAGGTATGTATTTTAGAGCGTATGTTTACTAGACTATCTTGATTCGAATGGTCGTTCCTGTAATATCCCTGAACACTGAACATTCCTCCTGGGATTCAGTGTACACCCATTCTACACAGCTCGAACCTCTCATGAGATACACCATGACGAGGAGACACATCCAGCCATTCTTAACTGGTAAGCCGTTTTCAAGCCGGGATCTCCTGTATTGGAAACTGGATACAAAATCATCTTCCGAGCCGCAAAATTAATGCAGGATGGTCGAGCTTAAATAGCCAATTTAGGCATTTGGAAAGAAAAAGTAAAGTGATCAGATAAGCACTTGTGCAAAATTGACTATCAAGGTCGCGCTTCTAATTTACCGGCAGCCCTCTGCGTGCACTTAAAGTGGGTAAAATTGATTAGTCACGGAGGGGCCCACACCGAAAAGTGCCGTTCCATAATGAGGAATCAACGTGTTCCCAGACATGCCCAAGGCGGTTCTTGATTGAGCTCTTAACGGATAACCCGGAGAAGATTATGCAGGAAGTAATCATTAGGCAAATGGCGCGCATATCTGATGCGGTGTATGAGTACCGTTCTACGACCAGCACGGCAGCTGGTCCTGAACTACTACTGCTGCTCACCTTTAACGCCTAAAACCGGAAACTAATTTCCAGGGATTTGAGTGAAAAAGTATTTACTGTTATATCGTAGTAACTTATGGCATATGAACAAATACACTGACGAAAAATATCGTTAACACCACAAAATTACAAATGTACAGTACTGAAATTTCGGGAGTACATTTGTCTAGGCAATATATGTAAGTGATATGGCAAGATCACTGGCTAAAGCAAGCGCGAGATAGGCCATTGCAAATGCAAAAAATGGTTCAAATGGCTCTGAGCACTACGCGACTTAACTTCTGAGGTCGTCAGTCGCCTAGAACTTAGAACTACTTAAACCTAACTAAGCTAAGGACATCACACACATCCATTGCAAATGCAAAATGCTGGTACATTAGTAACCGGTGTAATAAACAGAATGCTGAATGCAAGCATGCAAACGTGCATGCATTGTGTTATATAGGTGCCGTATGTCAGTTTGTGGGATGCAGTTCCATGCCCTTAGACGGGACAGTTAAGGTTGGTTGTGGATGACGCTGGAATTGTCGTCCGATGATGTCCCCATATGTGCTCGACTGGAGACATATCTGATGATCCAGTAGGCCAAAGCAACGTGTCGACACTCTGTAGACCATGTTGAGTTCCAACAGCGGTACGTGGTCGAGCGTTATCCTGTTGGAAAACACCCCTCGGAATGCTGTTCATGAATGGCAGCACAACGGGTTGAATTACCAGACTGGCGTCGAAACCTGTAGTCAGGGTGCGTGCGACGACCACGAGAATGCTGCCGCTGTAAATACGAAATCGCACGCCAGATCGTAACTCCAGGTGTAGGTCCACTGTGTCCTGCTCACCGACAGGTTGGTTGCTGGCCTTCATCTGTCCTCTTCCTGCCCAACACACATCTGTCCTCTTCCTGCCCAACACACGGCCATCACTGGCAACAAAGCAGAACCAGCTTTCATCAGAAAACACAACAGACTTCCACACTGCCCTCCAATGAGATCTTGCTTGATACCACTGAAGTCGCTAATGGCAGTGGTTTAAGGTCAGTGAAATGCATGCTATAGGGCGTCAGGCTCGGAGATGTCCTTCAAGTAACCGATTTGTAACAGTTCGTTGTGCCATTGTGGTGCCAAACGCGGCTCACATTGCTGCTGCAAATGCCGTGCGACGAGCCAGAACCACGAGCCGGACACGGTCGCCTTCCCTCCCGGTAGTGCCACGTGTCCGTCCGCAGCCCGGTCTTCTTCCGACGAACATTCCCGTGACCACTGCTACCAGCTATCACGTGCAGTGGCTACATTCCTGCCACGTCTTCCTGCAATATCGCAGAAGGAACAGCAATCTTGTCGGAGTCCTATTACACAACCTCGTTCAAACTCAATGAGGCACTGATAATGGCGTCTTTGTCGCCTTAAAGGCTTTATTGACAAACATCAGCTTACCACGTCCAGTTTCAAAGGAAATTAACGCTCACGACCGTTACAGCGTGTATTTAAAGCAAACCTCATTTGCGTCCTAGTGGCGCTACTAGCACCACTCTTATGCGACTGGCACGAAATCTGAATAGATATCATCTTTCGCATGTAGAAACACTCCTACCAACTTTCATTTGTCTTGCACAAATTATTGCAGGTGTTATGACTTTTGTGGTGGCAGTGCGCTGCGAATCCAGCATTAAACTAGAGATCCTATACAATTATTTGGGTTGACTCACTCATCGGCAGAACATAAAGGCGTGCTACTCTTGGAAGATGCGCCTAGTGAACTCTAAGACCTTTTGAGAGAAGATAAAGATGCGACCACGCCACTTCCAAACAATACGTGAGTCCGCAACAATGTGTGTTTTACGCGAGATGAAACAGAAAATATTACGCAAACGACCAATTAATTGTCTTCCTGTATTATATAAGGAAAACGCGTAGACAAAGAACTTGCGGTAATTATTTACTGGTAAACGTTATTATGTCGCAAGAAGAGAAAGCTTGGGAACGACAGTGGACTAGCCACTAGCCACGCCCGTTGAGATGCTGTGACGTCACAATCGAAGCTATCGTACCCAGACGCCACGTGAAAGTAGCGGCGGCCATGTTTCTCTATTGGCTGCCCAGATGTGCGCGCTACTCCAAGATTCTTTAAGAGATGAATAAAGCAAGTTAACTAATCACAGTAATCCAAAAAAAGTTTGTCTAGATGATCCGAGAAAAACTTTCGAATGTTATGACACTTAGGGTGACTCAACTGAAAATCGGTCCAATTTTGTTAGTCGTCTATTAAAGTGCACACCATTACTATATCTCCTCGAAAGAAGATAATTTTCAAGTAGTTGATAGATCGATAAGTATATTAGTAGATAAATAAAGAGAGTTGAGAACATAGCCTCCAAAGAGTTTTTATGGTAATCAAGAAACGAGAAAATACTACTTTCTGAGCTTTTCCTGATAGCTTACGTGGCGGGGAGCGAACGATACACGCTCCTCCCAGCAGACAGACGAACATACTATAATAGAACTGCAGTGTATAGAGCCACCACAACTCTAACAATACACTATAGCAGATGGCATCGTAGCACCAGGCAAACACAACTGGGAGAAAACTTGTGTTTACAAACATATTACTGAAATGAGGAACGAAAATTTTAAAATATGAACGCAAAAGTTAATGATAGGACACTGTGGAATGAGCAAGAGAATAAAATACAGTTCCATTGCGGCGCCGATGTGTGAGAATGGGCCATACGAAGTTGTAAGTGAAACCAATAAACGTTAAAAATTAGTGTAACGTGTGCTAAAATACCTTGTTTTATCCCGACAGTGGAAGGCTAATACCGAAAATTCAAGTCGATAATATGTTGTCACATATCTAGTATTCACATTCTTTCCCCTCTTTTTCCTGGCCTTTATCCCGTATTTTGACGTGGTCGGCATGTTAATCTAGATTTGGCACTGTTAGTGAAAGTGGGTGGCCGAATATACTCTTTCTGGTCCCCCCCCCTCCCCCACCCCCGCCACCAAAGGACGGGATTCGTGGCCCCCACCATCTTCATTAAGGGTTAAACTGACTGTATATCCCGTAGAACGGACAGTTTTATGCCTAACGATCATGACGATGGTAATATTTCGAAGAAGATTTCTGCGACTTCGACAGTCCTGGGGCGCTCTGTTGATACTTGTTCGTTTTTCTTGCACTTTCCTATCAGATCCTGAATCACAACCCTGGGAAGCAAAGCTAAATTTTCGAAGCGGTAACAATAAACGGAGTTCAGTTACAGATGTTGGTGCTTCTTTAATTGGTATGAAAAGTAATTTTTTTAACGTTTTTATATTTTCCCATACGTACAGAGCTGGTGAAGTCAAATAGATACGCTTCTCATTTTCTTTTATAGTTATGATGACGCCCAATGGCGCTCAACAGCTGTAAAAAATATGGAACAGAGTTTGTCACTGCGTCAAACAAAATATTAAGTGTACAATAAAAAAGTAACTCATTCTCCTCAGGGCAAAATGTAATTTTTTTTCTAAAAGTTATGGGTTACCTAAGTCTGTGAATCTTTCATTAGATTACGATGTTTATGAATAATAACCATCAGCCATCTGACATCCTCTGCTGGATAAAAATCGACTCTAGAACTCTCCACGCAATTCCAGTCTTCACCCTGTACCCATCCCCATTGTTCCAGTACATTCTCAAATGTGATCTGTCCATCTTACTTAAGGTCGTCGTCTCTAAATCTTTTTATCCCTTGGAATCCAGCAAACAACTTCCTCGATCCATCTACCATGCATTTCATTTTCACTGCAGTCATAATTACGTCCTCTACTCCAGTCTGTCCCTTGGTCCATTTGGTGGTTTTTCTTCAATAGTTTTCGCATTAAAAGTCGATACATCACTGCCATAAATCACAGCTGACAACACACACTGGCTGTAAACTTACCCTTTCAAATAAATGGACAGTTTAATGGTTACCGCCATATTTGTTTATTGGAAGAACTATTCTCTTTACTTGTATTTTTTTGCTCTGTACTGAGTGGCAGTAGCCAGCGCTTATCATTAGCAGTAACTTCTTGAAATCCATGAATTTAATACAGTGAAAACATATTCCGATAAAACGCAATCGGTAGCGAAGATGCAAAGCAAGCTTTCGTTGATAGAATAGCCGTAAGTACACCGATTCTATAACTGGCATGTATGCGAGATTGTTCGACTTTGATAACACTAAAAATAATTGCAAGGAGCCGAATGAACAAAAGAGTATAGCTTACAACGTGTAGTAGCCAGCGTCTAATATATCAGAATGATATTAATAGGCATTAGGAAATATAACATTACCGCCTGTAATTACGTGAAATATGCTTTATATTCTGAGTCTGATAACCAAGAGCATTAAATGGGTCGTGAAATTATTTATATAAGAAAACTGAGACCTAGTTTTTACTTTTCGTTTAATCTCATTTGTTTTCGTAAAAATAAAGAATGATAATAATAATACTGTTAACCTTCATTTACTTTAAAACTGCAAAATAGCTATGGCCCATAGTTAGCTTGGAAAAATTCGTTTGGTATTTGACTGACCGTGAAACGAACTGGGTTTACTTTCGTAATAATTGCACTTGGAAAACTTATCGCACTTCGAGAATAATACATTACTGCAGGTTCTATGGAATGTAATATGCAAACAGTAATTACATACAAAAGGCTCTTGAAAAAATCAGAACGAAACGAAAAGCTTCCGTATTTAAGTTCCACACTTTTCATGAATGAAATCTATTTTTTCTTTTCATCCAAAATGAAAGAGGATCTTCATATAACGTAGTCGTAATACGCATTTCACCATTTTGTGCTCCAATGAACACTAGTCTACACACCTAAATACAACTCATACAACTCACATTTAGTAACACAGCTTAGCAATCAAATAAGGCCTAATTCCCAACAAGACCTAATCGTTAGAGAAAAAGAGCGCAAGGGAAAGCTGCAGAACAAAAGTGTTTTACACACGTGTACATGTCCTACAGCGTTATCTTTGCATAATTTTACCTATGTACTAGCTAAAACGTTCATGCATCACTGCATTACATAGATGTTGGAATCGGTAAAATTAAATACTATGTCACTTACGCGTTCTAGACACTGTCATTCAGTAATTATTTTTCTTGATAGAGGGAAAATTCGTTGAGGTCTGGTTGTGACACGAAAATATGATTGGTTCATTATTTCTTGTTTTAGAAAAAAACCTACTAAAACAATTGTTTTTGTTTCTGGGTTCAATAATTATTATTTATTCCTGGTCTCTTTAAAAGTATGAGAGATAGGTGCTACAATTAGTTGCAGGTATTGGTAGATATTTCGCTCCCTTCATGGGTAATGGTCTCAGGAAGGGAAACTGTTGGGTTATGACACATGAGCGACATAAATTTGTCGAAATTGAAACAGGAAGCCGGATTAGACATAAAGATACTATTAGACTCCTGCATGAGCGAGTAAGCAAGAACAAAATGCAACGTGGGCCGAGCACAGCCTAACTCGATAGGCTGCCTGCACCAGAAATCGTGGCCGGGCGTAGAAGGCATCACCGAACCCTTGGTAATGTTTGGTTGCGAAGACGTTAAACGCGCGTCCCTCCACGATATAGCCAGCACAGGCTTCTTATTCATAGTTTTAGCCGGCCGGTGTGGTCGAGCGATTCTAGGCGCTTCAATCTGGAACCGCGAGACCGCAACGGTCGCAAGTTCGAATCCTGCCTCGGGTATGGAAGTGTGTGATGTCCTTAGGTTAGGTAAGTCTAAGTAGTTCTAAGTTCTAGGGGACTGATGACCTCAGATGTTAAGCCCATAATTCTCAGAGCCATTTGAACCATTTTTATTCATTGTTTGTGTGTGTTTGTAATCATGCATCGTGAAGAAGCCAGAGCAGTAAGAAGTACGACTGAAGCCAATGCGTACAAAGTGAAAAAACGGGAGGGTCTAAAAAGCGATGTACGAAATTTCTGTTGATTGTGGACGAAAAGCAACTCTAATTAATATGTACCCTGCATAAACTGCTTTACATTACGTGTTTCCATTCGGGAAGGATTCATTTAAAGAAACAATAACTCCTACACTGACACAGCTCCTCCAGAGACAGCGGTACTAGTAATAAATACAAAGTGTGTTAAAATGTGTCCTAAAGACATGAGAGCCTTTAATGCTCTTGTGATGAATGTTTCAAAGAACTACACGAAGATTCAGGTGAAATTTATGGATATGCAGTATTTGAGATGTTATTTGAGACATCATGTCGCGTTTCTCTACTGTAGTAAAGTACACGTATCAAAGAGCAGGTTGTTGTCAATCGAAACATATGCCTTCTGTTATAACGGAAGTTACTAGTACAACATGTGCTGCGAAATTTGATACGTGGACTGATATGCACAATCAGGTGCATTATTTGACGCTTACACCACATTACATTAACACAGACTGGTCTCTTGTGAATAATGTTTTATGTAAAACTAAGTTCCCGGACGTTAAGAAGACGGGAGTAACTAGTACAAAAGGAATAGAAGAAAAGATGGCTGATTGGAACATTTCGCAAGAAATGTTCCGTAATTTTGTTTTACTCTCTGCCGAGAATGCCAATATAATAAAATACTTGGAAAATCACGAAAGGCTTCCTTGTGCTACTGATTGTACAAACCACACTTACGATGAACATGGCATCTTGTTAAATCATGTCCCGAACATCGCAGCGACAATAAATACTGAAAAATGCGTTATAAGGTACATGAAGGAAGATGGCCTCTGGTCGTCTTTGAAATTACTTTTCGAAGCAAGAAGCAAGCACACGTTGGAACACACTGTACATTATGCTAGAGTCGTTACACACTTTGTGTAACGAAGCCACTGCTTCAACGACGAAAAAGAATTCCTCTCGCAGATTGCGGGAATGTGATAATGAGCTTTAAGGAAGAGTTCTGAATTTCTACAAACCATGTAAAGAGGGCGTAGCTGACTCAGAAGACGAAAAAGAAACTGTTATCCAGTTAGTTAGTTTTTTGATTTCAAAAACTTCAGAAAATCTGTAGTTGTAGAATGAAGCATTCGCCTAGCAATACCTTTTCTATTGCCTGACGCGTTGATTACAGAAAGTTGTCCTTGTGATAGCTTTGTAAGCCCGCCAGCAACTGCGCAACATTTGTTGACTAGTGACAGTCCGTGTACTTCTTTCGCCTTCTTCTTTGCGAAGAGAGTAAATCTGGCTTAAGTCCCATAATGGCTGTCACGCTTTCGGACAAAATCCGAAATTCATGCTTTCCACACCTGCTCGACAGCCGATTGGGAAGGAAAATGGATCCGGAATTGCATGTGTTAGGTGCCAAAGATATAATTTCTTACTGTTTTATTGAAGTAGTGTCAACTGAAGACCGCACGAGAGCAACTCAGAGAGAATTCGCTGTCGAAGTTGTGAGAATTCTTTCTTTTAGAACAAAGATGCCATGAACACTATTTTCAATAACATCTGTTCTGGTAACTGACAGCCCACTACTCATTGCAAAAATCTCCTCTAGGATGCCACATTTATATAATGAAATAAGTACAATTAGGGACTCTATGCCTGGCGCAAATAAGTGTTTGTGTGCACAGAATACCATCTTCAATGTCATTCATCCCATATTTGTAGAACCACTTTAGTGAACTTTAAGCACCACGTGATCGTCGGTACGATCCATCGCCTGCGTTTGGTAAATCAAAAAGAATAAACTGACAGCTACGTCGACACGCGGTAGATGAAACACTGCTTCTATTCCAGCCTTTCACTGACGCAGCACCGATCTGGAATGTACCCTACACTTATCAGAGGTCAATAAGGGAGCAAGTACATGTCATTTCCTCCTCGCCATCCATCACATACCCAATGACAACCAATCAATCAACTGGATTCGACCTTTCAGGTTAATGCCATGTGCCATGACCTGACCTTCGATACCGTTCCGTCCTGTCGATTAGTGAACAAAATACGAGCGTACAGAGTATCGGAACAGCTGTGTGACTGGATTGAAACGTTCCTAGCAAACAGAACACAGAATGTTATTGTTAACGGAGAGAAATGTTTCACACTTAAAAATACCTTCGAGCGTACCCCAAGGGCATGTTGCACGACCATTGCAGAATATATAAATTACCTAGTAGATAACATCGAAAGCTCCATGAGGCGGTTCGCGGATGATACTGTTGAACAAAGAGAAGTAACAATGGTAGAAAATTGTAGTGAAGCACAAAGATCTGCAAAGCATCGGTACTTGGTGGAGGAACTGGCAGTTTACCGCACAAGACAAAGAAATGTAACAAACTGCCCACAAATAGGCGAAAACATTCATTTTTGTAATTATGATTACACGATTACCGAACAATCAAGAGGCTAGTCTCATCCATTAAATATTTAGGAATATGTGTACCGAGCGATTTCAACTGGAACGATCGCATGAAACTATTGGGTTGGTGATAAGTTCGTAGCGTTTTTCCATAAATTAGTAAACACAACAGATACACATAACACAGACTTTAGTCATCATTAACATATTCTTCTTCACCATTTCTAAAAGTCTACCAACGCTGCTGTAACTTTTTGATTCCGGGATAGTAGAAATCACGTGGTTCTGAGGCGTAGAAATCGTCGAGCCATGTTTGGAGCACATTTTTATCCGGAAAGGAAGTTCCTCGAAGGTTGTTCGATAGCGGAAATGGTGAAGATCTGAGGACGCAAGAGAATGTGAATAAGGTAGGTGCAGAATCAGTTCCCAACCCAATTCCTGTACAGTGTTTCCTGTCAGCCTAGTAGAATGCGGGCGGGCGTTATCGTGAGTAGCAGCAATCCACTGAGTCCTCCGGGTTGTTCTTGAATTGCGACTGCAAGACGTCTCAGCTGTTGACAATAAATGTCGAGAGTAACGATTACACCTCGGGGAAGCAATTGGTAGTACATCACTTCGTCGCTATCCCGCCAGATGCGTGCAGGTCTTTCTACGGGTAGCTGCTGCTTTGTTTGGGCTCAACCACCACTTTCTTTTCCTTATTTTAGCATAATGACACCATTTCTCGTCACCAGTAACGATACAGGATAGGAATGGTTGGTGTTTTTCACGAGCCAATTTTCGTTTAAAGCATGCCGTACCCATAGAGCCGATTTTTGAACCTTCCCCAATGCATGCAAATGTCGCACGGTGGCGGAATGATCACAGTTCATCACATCTGCCACTTCTAGAGTAAACTGACGTAGACCACTGTCGATTAATGCATTTAAACGATCTTCATCAAACCCCGAAGATCTTCCTGAAAGTGGAGAGTCACTAATGTCAATACGATCCTCTTTAAAACGAGGAAACCATTTCAAATGGCTCTGAGCACTATGGGACTTAACATCTATGGTCATCAGTCCCCTAGAACTTAGAACTACTTAAACCTAACTAACCTAAGGACATCACACAGCACCCAGTCATCACGAGGCAGGGAAACTCCCTGACCCCGCCGGGAATCGAACCCGGGAACCCGGGCGTGGGAAGCGAGAACGCTACCGCACGACCACGAGCTGCGGACAGGAAACCATTTTCTTGCAGTGCTCTGTCCAGTGGCATTATCCTCATACGCGAGACACATATTTCTGGCTGCCTCCGCTGCTGTCACCGCTATATTCAATCCAAACGGAAGAATATGTCGGAAATGTTCCAATTTCTCCACTTGACACTCATTTTCAAGGTCACAGCTCTTCTCACTTAAAATGACAAAATGACGACATGTAAACTCAAACGGCAAGAGTGAACTGCAAATAAAAAGTGACAATTGATAAATAAACTCATAGCAACCGGAATATCAACATGCAAAACGAAAAGGCTACGAACTTGTGCAACAACCTAATAGTTGCAGGAAAGGCAGTCGCCAGACATAGTCATTGAAAGAATCGACAGGAAGTGTAGTCCATCCACAATGGAGGTTGCGCAAAAAATCTTCGCTCGAACAATATTTGAGTATAGCTTATCAGTCTGGAACCAGTAGCACAGAGGACTGATACAGAAAACAGCCCTCTGAAGAAGAGCAGCGCGTTTCGTCATAGGTGCGTTTCGTAACAGGAAAAGTGTCAAGGAGATGCTCGCCGAACATCAGTGGCAGACGCTACAAGAGAGGCGTTGTGCATCACGGAGTGATTTACTGTTGAAATCCCGAGAAGTCAGCCGATATATTGCTTTCCCTTACGTTTAAATGGCGGAAAGACAATGAAGATAAAATTAGAGGTGAGGGTATCATCTGGAGTGCCCCAGGGAAGTGTGGTAGGTCCGCTGTTGTTTTCTATCTACATAAATGATCTTTTGGATACGATGGATAGCAATGTGCGGCTGTTTGCTGATGATGCTCTGGTGTACGGCAAGGTGTCGTCGTTGAGTGACTGTAGGAGGATACAAGATGACTTGGAGAGGATTTGTGATTGGTGTAAAGAATGGCAGCTAACTCTAAATATAGATAAATGTAAATTAATGCAGATGAATAGGAAAAAGAATCCTGTAATGTTTGAATACTCCATTAGTAGTGTAGCGCTTGACACAGTCATGTCGATTATATATTTGGGCATAACATTGCAGAGCGATATGGACAAGCATGTAATGGCAGTTGTGAGGAAGGCGGATAGTCGTCTTCGGTTCATTGGTAGAATTTTGGGAAGATGTGGTTCATCTGTAAAGGAGACCGCTTATAAAACACTAATACGACCTATTCTTGAGTACTGCTCGAGCGTTGGGATCCCTACCAGGTCGGATTGAGGGAGGACATAGAACCAATTCAGAGGCGGGCTCCTAGATTTGTTACTAGTAGCTTTGATCATCACGCGAGTGTTACGGAAATGCTTCAGGAACTCGGCTGGGAGTCTCTAGAAGAAAAGAGGCGTTCTTTTCGTGAATCGCTACTGAGGAAATTTAGAGAACCAGCATTTAAGGGTGACAGCAGTACAATTTTACTGCCGCCAACTTACATTTCGCGGAAAGACCACAAAGATAAGATAAGAGAGATTAGGGCTCGTACAGAGTCATATAGGCAGTCATTTTTCCCTCGTTCTGTTTGGGAATGGAACAGGGATGGAAGATGCTAGTTGTGGTACGAGGTACCCTCCACCACGCACCGTATGGTGGATTGCGGAGTATGTATGTAGATGTAGACGTAGAGAGATTCGAGCTCACACAGTAGTAAACTAACAATCGTTCTTCCTACGTACAATTCGTAACTGGAGGGGGGATTGGGGAGGGGTTGACAGTGGTACGCTCGCGAAGTATCTTCCACTACACAAAGTAACCAGGGTTGCTGAATATACATGCAGAAACTCGTGGGACTGCTTGTGTTTCGCGTAATTAACGCTCGTTCGTTCTCTCTCCCCTCTCTCTCCTTTACGCACTGTGTTAAGGTCCAGCCGCAGGGGAACACTGCCACGAAAGGCATCCGAGCTACCTGGAACGCCGTATGTGGCCCGTGTGAGCGATAACACGCGCCGTGACCAGAGTCCGCACTTAGGCGTCCGACTACAATCGGCCTCCTCCGGCCCAGCCAGCAGCCACGAGCACGCACTAACTCAGCCCCCCCCCCCCCTCTCACCGCCCCGTGGTCCTATCAAGATTACTCCATGCGGTGCCTTCAAGGTCTCCCCGCAAGTCGGCACGGACTACAGGCCCGTATATGAACACGCGATTGTGTACACTGCCTTGTCATCCAAGGATACCATCGGCAGCCTACAGATCATCTCGCTTGTATCACATGAAATTCTTGCCGGCGTGGCTTTGCTGCTTTGTTATATACTGAGATGACAAAAGTCGTGGGATAGCGATATGCACATGTATAGATGGCGGTAGTACCACGTACACGAAGTATAAAAGGTCAGTGCATTGGCGGAGCCGCCATTTATACTCAGGTGATTCATGTGAAAATATTTCCGACGTCCTTTCGGCCACACGATGGGAATTAACAGATTTTCAACGCGGAACAGTGGTTGAAGCTAGACGCTTGGGACATTCCATTTCGGAAACCGTAAGAGAATTCAATATTCCGAGATTCGTAGCGTCAAGAGTGTGCCGAGAATACCAAATTTCAGGCATTACTTCTAACGACGTTTAATGCAGTGGCCGGCGGCCTTCACTTAAGGAGCAGTGGCGTTTGCGTAGAGTTTTCAGTGCTCACAGACACGCAACACTGCGTGAACTAACAGCAGACAACGATGTGGGAAGTACGACGAACGTATTCTGTTTGCGAAATCTGGTGTTGGTGGGCTATGGTAGCAGACCACCGACGCGAGTGCCTTTGCTAACAGCACGATATCGCCTGCAGCACCTCTCTTGGGATTGTGACCACATCGGTTGGACCCTAGACCAATGGAAAACTGTGGCCTGGTCAGATGAGTCCTGATTTCAGTTGGTAAGACGTGATTGTAGGGTTCGAGTGTGGCGCATGCCCCACGAAGCCATGGACCCAAGTAGTCAACAAGGCACTGAGTAAATGGCTCAGAGCACTATGGGACTTAACATCTTGTGGTCATCAGTCCCCTAGAACTTAGAACTACTTAAACCTAACTAACCTAAGGACATCACACACACCCATGCTCGGGGTAGGATTCGAACCTGCAACCGCAGCAGCAGCGTGGTTACGGACTGAAGTGCCTAGAACCGCACGGCCACACCGGCCGGCCACTGAGTAAGCTGGTGATGGTTCCATAATGGTATGGGCTATGTTTACGTGGAATGGACCGAGTCATCGACTGGAAATGGTTAAGTTCGGCTACGTGGAGACCATTTTCAGCTTTTGATGGACTTCGCGTTCCTAAACGACGATGGAATTTTTCTGGATGACAATGCACCATATCACTGGGCCACAACTGTTCGCGATAGATTCTAAGAACATTCTGGACAATTAGTGCGAATGATTTGGTCAGCCAGATTCATCTATATGTACATCTACGTGATTACTCTGCTATTCACAATAAAGTGCCTGGCAGAGGGATCAATGAAGCACCTTCATGCTGTCTCTCTACCGTTCCACTCTCGAATGGCACGCGGGAAAAACGAACACTTAAATTTTTCCGTGCGAGCCCTGATATCTCTTATTTTATCGTGATGATCATTTCTCCCTATGTAGGTGGGTGCCAACAGAATGTTTTCGCAATCGGAAGAGAAAACTGGTGATTGAAATTTCATGAGAAGATCCCGTCGCAACGAAAAACGCCTTTCTTTTAATGATTGCCACTCCAGTTCACGTATCTCGCCTGTGACACTATCTCCCCTATTTCGCGATAATACAAAACGAGCTGCCCTTCTTTGTACTTTTTCGATGTCATCCGTCAGTCCCACCTGATGCGGATCCCCCACCGCACAGCAATACTCCAGAATAGGGCGGACAAGTGTAGTGTAAGCAGTCTCTTTGGTAGACCTGTTGCACCTTCTAAGTGTTCTGCCAATGAATCGCAGTCTTTGGTTTGCTCTACCCACAATATTATCTATGTGATCGTTCCAGTTTAGGTTATTTGTGTGACTTATCCCGTAATCGAAATTTAGCTGATTTCTTTCAGCACTCATGTGAATAACTTCACACTTTCCTTTATTCAGCGTCAGTTGCCACTTTTCGCACCATATAGATATGTTATCTAAATCATTTTGCAAGTCGTTTCGATCATCTGATGACTTTACAAGACGGTAAATGACAACCTCATCTGCAAACAATTAAGACGGCTTCTCAGATTGTCTCCTATGCCATTAATATAGGTCAGGAACAATAGAGGGCCTACAACACTTCCTTGGGGAACGCCGGATATTACTTCTGTTTTACTCGATGACTTTCCGTCTATTACTATGACATGCCCCCCCATCAACCATGGACCTTGCCGTTGGTGGGGAGGCTTGCGTGCCTCAGCGATACAGATAGCCGTGCCGTAGGTACAACCACAACGGAGGGGTATCTGTTGAGAGGACAGAAAAACGTGTGGTACTGCGAACGGCTGAAGGCAAGGGGAAACTACAGCCGTAATTTTTCCCGAGGGCATGCAGCTTTACTGTATGATTAAATGATGATGGCGTCCTCTTGGGTAAAATATTCCGAAGGTAAAATAGTCCCCCATTCGGATCTCCGGGCGGGGACTACTCAAGAGGATGTCGTTATTAGGAGAAAGAAAACTGGCGTTCTACGGATCGGAGAGAGGAATGTCAGATCCCTTAATCGGGCAGGTACGTTTGAAAATTTGAAAAGGGAAATGGATAGGTTAAAGTTAGATATAGTGGGAATTAGTGAAGTTCGGTGGCAGGAGGAACAAGACTTCTGGTCAGGTGACTACAGGGTTATAAACACAAAATCAAATAGGGGTAATGCAGGAGTAGGTTCAATAATGAATAGGAAAACAGGAATGCGGGTAAGCTACTACAAACAGCACAGCGAACGCACTGTTGTGGCCAAAATAGATACGAAGCCCACACCTACTACAGTAGTAAAGTTTATATGCCAACTAGCTCTGCAGATGATGAAGAAATTGAAGAGATGTATGATGAGATAAAAGAAATTATTCAGATGTGAAGGGAGACGAAAATTTAATAGTCATGGGTGACTGGAATTCGAGTGTAGGAAAAGGGAGAGAAGGAAACGTAGTAGGTGAATATGGATTGGGGCTAAGAAATGAAAGAGAAAGCCGCCTGGTAGAATTTTGCACAGAGCACAACTTAATCATAGCTAACACTTGGTTTAAGAATCATGATAGAAGGGTGTATACATGGAAGAACCCTGGAGATACTAAAAGGTATCAGATAGATTATATAATGGTAAGACAGAGATTTAGGAACCAGGTTTTAAATTGTAAGACATTTCCAGGGGCAGATGTGGACTCTGACCACAATCTATTGGTTATGACCTGTAGATTAAAACTGAAGAAACTGCAAAAAGGTAGGAATTTAAGGAGATGGGACCTGGATAAACTGAAAGAACCAGAGGTTGTACAGAGTTTCAGGGAGAGCATAAGGTAACAATTGACAGGAATGGGGGAAAGAAATACAGTAGAAGAAGAATGGGTAGCTTTGAGGGATGAAGTAGTGAAAGCAGCAGAGGATCAAGTAGGTAAAAAGACGAGGGCTAGTAGAAATCCTTGGGTAACAGAAGAAATATTGAATTTAATTGATGAAAGGAGAAAATATAAAAATGCAGTAAATGAAGCAGGCAAAAAGGAATACAAACGTCTCAAAAATGAGATCGACAGGAAGTGCAAAATGGCTAAGCAGGGATGGCTAGAGGACAAATGTAAGGATGTAGAGGCTTATCTCACTAGGGGTAAGATAGATATTGCCTACAGGAAAATTAAAGAGACCTTTGGAAATAAGAGAACCACTTGTATGAACATCACGAGCTCAGATGGAAACCCAGTTCTAAGCAAAGAAGGGAAAGCAGAAAGGTGGAAGGAGTATATAGAGGGTCTATACAAGGGCGATGTACTTGAGGACAATATTATGGAAATGGAAGAGGATGAAGATGAAATGAGAGATACGATACTGCGTGAAGAGTTTCACAGAGCACTGAAAGACCTGAGTCGGAACAAGGCCCCAGGAGTAGACAACATTCCACTGGAACTACTGACGGCCTTGGGAGAGCCAGTCCTGTCAAAACTCTACCATCTGGTGAGCAAGATGTATGAAACAGGCGAAATACCCTCAGACTTCTAGAAGAATATAATAATTCCAATCCCAAAGAAAGCAGGTGTTGACAGATGTGAAAATTACCGAACAATCAGTTTAATAAGCCACAGCTGCAAAATACTAACACGAATTCTTTACAGACGAATGGAAAAACTAGTAGAAGCCGACCTCGGGGAGGATCAGTTTGGATTCCGTAGAAACACTGGAACACGTGAGGCAATACTGACCTTACGACTTATCTTAGAAGAAAGATTAAGGAAAGGCAAACCTACGTTTCTAGCTTTTTTAGACTTAGAGAAAGCTTTTGACAATGTTGACTGGAATACTCTCTTTCAAATTCTAAAGGTGGCTGGGGTAAAATACAGGGAGCGAAAGGCTATTTACAATTTGTACAGAAACCAGATGGCAGTTATAAGAGTTGAGGGACATGAAAGGGAAGCAGTGGTTGGGAAGGGAGTAAGACAGGGTTGTAGCCTCTCCCCGATGTTATTCAATCTGTATATTGAACAAGCAGTAAAGGAAACAAAAGATAAATTCGGAGTAGGTATTAAAATCCGTGGAGAAGAAAAAAAAACTTTGAGGTTCGCCAATGACATTGTAATTCTGTCAGAGACAGCAAAGGACTTGGAAGGGCAGTTGAATGGAATGGACAGTGTCTTGAAAGGAGGACATATGATGAACATCAACAAAAGCAAAACGAGGATGATGGAATGTAGTCAAATTAAGTCGGGTGATGCTGAGGGAATTAGATTAGGAAATGAGACACTTAAAGTAGTAAAGGAGTTTTGCTATTTGGGGAGCAAAATAACTGATGATGGTCGAAGAAGAGAGGATAGTAAATGTCAACTGGCAATGGCAAGGAAAGCGTTTCTGAAGAAGAGAAATTTGTTAACATCGAGTATAGATTCAAGTGTCAGGAAGTCGTTTCTGAAAGAAGTATTTGTATGGAGTGTAGCCATGTATGGAAGTGAAACATGGACGATAACTAGTTTGGACAAGAAGAGAATAGAAGATTTCGAAATGTGGTGCTACAGAAGAATGCTGAAGATAAGGTGGGTAGATCACGTAACTAATGAGGAGGTATTGAATAGGATTGGGGAGAAGAGAAGTTTGTGGCACAACTTGACTAGAAGAAGGGATCGGTTGGTAGGACATGTTCTGAGGCATCAAGGGATCATCAATTTAGTATTGGAGGGCAGCTTGGAGGGTAAAAATCGTAGAGGGAGACCAAGAGATGAATACACTAAGCAGATTCAGAAGGATGTAGGTTGCAGTAGGTACTGGGAGATGAAGAAGCTTGCACAGGATAGAGTAGCATGGAGAGCTGCATCAAACCAGTCTCAGGACTGAAGACCACAACAACAACAACTATGACATGAGTCCTGTCGAACATTCATGGGACATAATCGAGAGGTCAGTTCGTGCACTAAGTCCTGCACCGGCAGTGCTCGCAATTATGGACGGCTATAGAGCCAGCATGGCCTGGTATTTCTGCAGGGGATTTCCAACGATTTGTTGACTCCATGGCACGTCGAGCTGCAGGGCAAAAATAGGTTCGACAGGATTTTAGGAGGTAACTTATTTTTGTCACATTCGTCGCCCTTTGTGATACAATGACTGTTTTTCATATCAAAACGGCGGGTGCTCTAGTTCGCGGAAACTCGTCCGTAGAAAATTCCATGCCTGAAGCAACGATTGAAACAAGAAACGGTAGATATCAATTTATAAGTCTGCCATCTTCTACACGTGTAAATTATTTCTCACATGGACAAACAGAGTCATAAAATTTCCGACCGCCGGATGTCAAACGATTTAGTGTAGTTTTTAGAAAAATTGCGTTCTGCAGCGCACTGTTAGCTGGAACATGCTGTCAGGTTAATGCTGTGTGTCGAAGCGAGATTCGAATCCGGACCCTTTGCCCCGTTTAGTGACTTGAATGTCACGAGGATCATTTATAGGGTGTTTTATGGGTACTTTGGTATAAGAGAGCTGTAGTCTCCGGTTGCTCGTTGCAAGCTAATTTTATTTCATTTCATTTCTTTCTCTAATTCACCTTTGTATCCGTATTGCACTGAATAGATCCGCACAGCAGTGCAAATGTCGTAGTATACGCTATATGACCTGTCTGAAAATAAATTTCTTCTATTTTTTTTATGGGTCAGCAACACAGAGTGGTAGTGGAGGGTCCCCTAACCAGGGCGAACATCGCAGGAACACGGTAGTACGTAAACTTACATTGTTTGTATCGTGTCGCGTGAAACATTGGTAAGAAATCCAGCCAAGTGTGATCCACGTGCTGTGATCCGCTGCCTACTCACGGAAGGAATAACACCTACCGAAATTTTTGAGCGAATTAAAACGGTTTATTGCGAAGATGCTATGAGCAGAACGAGTGTGTTTCAGTGGTGTAGCGAGTGTCGTGGAGGCAGAACTAACGTTCAAGACGAACAGAGGAGTGGAAGACCTTTCATTCTGACATACTGCAAATAATTGAGGAAACTGTTCGTGATGACCGTCGACTGACACTGGATGAAATGTCTGCGATGTTTCTACAATTCTCCAGAACTCCCTTATACGAGACACTCACAGAAACGTTGGGATACCGCAAGGTGCGTGCAAGATGGGTTCCAAAACAGCTGAAAGAGCAGCACAAGAAAAATTGGATCAACAGTGCCCCCGAGTTCTTTGAGCGACTTGAACTGAAAGGTAAGGATTTTCAGATCTCTAGTGTGACTCGAGATGAAATGTGACTGGCTCATTAGACGCCTGAGGCAAAAAGATAGCTGTCACAGTGGCGTTACCCCAATTCCGCATCTGCCAAAAATTCAAAACCACAATTTTGGGCAAAGCAATCATGGCCTCAGTGTTTTGAGATCGAAAAGGCATCATTTTGGTCGAATTTTGGGCAAAGCAATCATGGCCTCAGTGTTTTGAGATCGAAAAGGCATCATTTTGGTCGAATTTATGCCTCAGGCTGAGACCACCCATGCACAATGACATTGTGTGACAGTAAAAATACCAAAAAGGAGCATTCAAAACAAAAGAAGGAGAATGCTGACGAGAAGAGAGCGCTCGTTGTAAAACGCCCGTTCTTACACAGCCTTTGCCACCAAGGCGCACTTGGACTCATTTGGCTGGGATATTTTGAACCGCCTTCAGTATCCCCCTGACATGGCGCTTTCAGTTTCTCATCTTTTCGCCTCCCTGGAGGCATATACGCGTGGAATTACATACTCGACCAACGAGCAGGTGCAGAAAGAGGTTCTGAAGTGAGGGAAGGAGCCGGCGGGAGAGTTCTTCGAGGAGGGTATAAAAAAGATTGTGCCGAAGCTCACCATATGCACTAAACTTGATGGCGATTATGTGGAAAAATAGTCAACAAGTGTATAAACAATATCCTACAATTTTTTCTCATATACTTTTTCTAAAAAACATGAATCATAGTATACTGAACATATCTCGTATGGCAGCAGTGTTACACAGCAGTATGTATATGTTTACTGATGAAAAGTTGAACGATATGCATCTCGTGTATCTGTTCACTGAATCCAATAGAAGAGCGACACAATGACACTATAGTAAGCTGTTCCCACAGCGACGGCAACCGCATCACAGTTGTGATGCATGTTGTTGTTGTTGTTGTTGTTGTTACATTATTCTGTATGTTGTGGTAAATTTTTTTGTGAAAACTTATTACAAAATTGTTTGCGACTGTGACGGTATTTTTCACCGCACAAAGGTAACTGCAATAACGAACAGAATAAATCATAATTATATTATTACTCTGTAACGAGCCCCTAGCCCCAAAACACCCAGAAAACATCCATGAACAAGCTCCGAAATTTTGTCGGTGCTGAACGACTTCACCCTGAATAACCGAACGCTCGCTTGGTGTGTATCGTGTCAACGGGTTCATAAACATATGTGACGATCAAAAAATTCCCGTTCAAATGTCGTACAGTTCAAATAATCCCACCGACAGATAATAGATGGTTCAAATGGCTATGAGCACTATGGGACTTAACATCTGAGGTCATCAGTCCCCTAGACTTAGAACTAACCTAAGGACATTACACACACTCATGCCTGAGGCAGGATTCGATCTGCGACCGTAGCAGCAGCGCGGTTACGGACTGAAGCGCCTAGAACCGCTCGGCGACAAAAGCAACAAATAACAGCACGTTGGCTTTGTTTAGGCACATTTGACGATAATGTCACCATAGTGCACGTTTACGCATTTACTGCACGCTCGTCGGAAAGGCACGAATCCACACTAATCACTTGCCTACATGTCCGTGCTCTTAAACCCACATTGGAGTCGCGCTAAGGTGCATATACGCTGCAGCAACGCTCCCAAACGGAAACTTTTTGATCGCCCCTTACAGCGGGTAATTATAATTAAAGTGCAGTTACTCACAGAGGTCCACAGTGAGCTGTAATTACCGAATGACAGCGAACTTTGGTAGATATTCTAATGTGTTAATGTGGAACCGGTATCCACTGGAAAAAAAATTAGTCTGCCACCAGGTGCAAATCTGGCGCTGTGAATGCAAGAATGACGTATAGAGATGTTTTCACATGTAATGGTTTAGGAACGGAAAACGATCAGAAAAGGTCAAACAAGTGAGAAAGTCACAATGTTGATTTTATTATTAACTGCCACTTACACTATTTGTTCAATATGAGCACCGGAGATGTCGACGATATGCTGTACAGCACCAGATTTGCACCTAGTGGCCAAAATTGTAACTTTTTTTTCATCTAAATCGGTTCCGCACAAACACATTAGTATATCTAGCAAGGTTCACTGTCATACGGTAACTGCAGCCCATAGTGAACCTATGAGTAGCTACACTTCAGTTATAACCACCCGGTATAACAATTTTTCAGTGTAAATGTGGCCACATATTTATTATTTATGTAAGTGAATTTCTAGCATAATCGTTAACAAAATTTAATACATATAATTCAGCGCAATAGCGAGAGAGATGGCACAGTGGTTATGAGACTGATATCTCATTCGGGATGACGGTGCTTTAAATCTCCGTCTGGCCATCCAGGTTTATGCGTTCCGTTGTTTCCCTGTATCGTTAATACAAATGCTGGGAAGGCTCCTTCGAGAAGGATACGACACATTTCCTTTGGCACCCTTCCCCAATCCCAGCTCTAATGATATCGTCGTCTGCGGGACCTTTAACTCCAATCTCCCTTCTCTTCCTCCCAATCGCACTCATTCATCTACTCAATAAATGCAGCTGTCAATCAAAGAAGTTTTCAATCTGTTATTAACATGGGTTTTATTGTCTGCCAGCACCTACGCTTCGTAAAAGGAATTGTCGAACATTTGTATCACTAAATACCATGTAACTTTTTGAAACCGATATTAAACTGAGATATAGAAAGTGGGACTCTTCATACTAATTAATACTTTGTTCTTTCTGTACAAGAGTAAGGTTAATTTGTGCATAGAGGACCATTTTTGTTCTTACTGTTACGTTTATCAGTGCTACTAGATATTTAAAACTGTGACCACTTTTTTACTCAAATTTTATTAGACAGTTAATGTATTTTGACGCTGTTGCTGAAGTACCTAACCTGTGGAGCACTTGCTTGGATCAGGTTAGAGAAAATTTTTGCGCACTGAATACTGTGTGTCTAACTGTAGAATTTCCCCCCAAAATTATTCCAAACGATATTAATGAAGGGAAGTATGCGAAAGGAAGCGAATTTTCTGATGTTTTCATTATCGAAATCAGCCAATCATCACAACCAAAACCGTAATGACAACCGCCGACGGACATCGCACAATGACGGTGCTACGATATAAGTCGGAACTCTGTGTTCACAATAAGAAAGAAAAAAATTAATCAGTTTCCTGTAACCATAAATCTGAATTACTCTACCCAAAATATGAAAACAGAGCCTTTGAACGTTATGGAGCCTGGTGCACCCGGCAGACACTTCATTTTTTTCTATTCACATCGTACAAGTCGTTTCCATATCCGGCCTTTCTCGCCCACTCACTTTATCCTTACCAGGTAACTTTGTCACCTAGTCACTGGTGACCACGTGATGGCATTAATGCAGAATATGTAGTTCTTATATGCGATTTCTCTTTTCATGGCGAAACGAAGGGAGATCAGCAAGTCTAGGAACAGTAATCTTCATTACCAAAGAGTTAGCTAGCTACATACTCAACCAGACGACTTCCTTGTTCTAGTGGTTAACGTCGTTAGCAGCGCACATGGATTCTGCATTGTTTTAAATAATCTAACAGTAGCCTCTAGAACCCTGATCGCTCTTATGTTCGACGTAATCACTTCAATACAGTTCAGCAATAATAACGAATGTGAGAACTTATGGTACTGGGCTGCCAGTACTTAGTGAACTCATTTCCGTCAAAATTGCATCTGACGACCCTCGACATCTCGAATTCGCAGGCTTCATCACCAGATCGAATGCATAGTATTTCAAAAAACGGAAGCAAATATACAAATTTCAATTCACCCAGGAGCCTGCAAAAGCATGCTTTCCGTAAAAAGTTGCGTGAACATGAAAGCCGAAATAATTATCTTCCAAACATCGAACGTATTGTCATAAGTCTGCTCTTTTGTTATCAAAACTTCAATCCCATCAGGAACTTACCGACCGGTAAACTAAATAACCGACTTTATATCAGTCCAGAGTTCACACTTTTTTTCATACTTTTCACTGTGAACTAAGCGTATCTACAGGGAATTGTGTTATAGAGTCAGTTTGGTATCTTACTTCGTTGAAAATTTTTGCTAGCGCTAAACGCAACTTCTTTTAAATCCCGCATTGACACTTTATTACGCGTATATGGCTGAGCTCTGGCTGTTACGCCCGTTCAATAATGAGTACAGGTAGACATTCAGTAATCTTGATTGTTTTGTAGAGGTGCATAATGTATAGTCTGTTCAGACAGCTTCAGGAGAAATGTGCTTTATCATATCTGTTATCAGCTAACTGCAGTCCATTTACTTATAAATCGGCCAACGGTCTTAGCGCACCGGTAACACAGTCAGATCACCAAAGCTAAGAGATGTCGGGCTTGGCTTGCACTTGGATGGGTGACCGTCCGGGTCCGCCGAGGGCTGTTGGCAAGCGGGGTGCACTCAGCACTTGTGAGGCCAATTGAGGAGCTACTTGACTGAAAAGTAGCGGCTACGGTCACGAAAGCAGTGTGCTGACCACATGTCCCTCCATCTCTGCATCCAGTGACGCCTACCGGATGAGGCTGACACGGTGGTCGGTCGGTACCGCTCGGCCTTCTGAGGTCTCTTCGGACAGAGCTTAGTTTTGGTTTATCAACTGGCCTGAAGTGCACGTGTCACACCGTTAGATATTTGTTACGGAAATTTCTAGAACATGTGTATTGGGACCATGTGAACTTCTAGAGAACATTCACATATTATTTAATGGTACGGCGGGAATTTCCCCACTACACGCGGACACAAAACAACGAAAAACTGAATGCTGCACTTGTAGTAGTACAATGCAAAGTATCTGTCATTGTCACTTGAGAGGCAGCAGATAAGTAGTCAGTACGCTCACCATGGACAGTAGTGCACGATCTGCATCTGTTTGTGACACTCAACACGAGTCTCCTTGTACGTCCAGTAGGTATGTTTGTTCCACGCCTCAATCAATGCAATTTGTAGGTCCGAGAGCATCCCACGAATCTTTTATTGGATTCAGATATAGCGAATATGTAGTAGATTTATTCATGCGATGTCCTCACTCTTCAGTACCTCTGCAACGCACGTAGTTCTTGCGTGGACAGGCATTGTCGTCCATGCGAATGAAGTCATAGCAAGTACACCACGGAAATGCTGAAACTGTCCCTCCCCTATCACGAGCAACAGCTGCAAATGAGCTGTTGCTCTCGTTGTCCGTTGTGTGATCCAGTCGCCTAGTCGCCGTGCGCCTGCGGCTGCCTCGCAAGATGAGCAAACGTGTAGGTGCAAGCCTCTTTCACGACATGTGCGCATGCCTGATCCAATTCGCACCTAGACAGAACCACGTAAGATGTTCCGGTGATCAATACAAAATACACAGTTTCTACAACAGCGATGACAGAGTTAGGTCTGACAATTCGAATTCTTGGTACCAGCGGCAATTACCGACCATTTGAGGTTCCAGTTCGAAGTTTGCACTGCATCGAAATCCAACATCATCCCTGAAATTCTCCAGGCTCTCGTGAAATTCCTGCAAAACTAGATTAAGCTAACTCGATTACCACTTAATGTTACTTTGAGAAACGAAAGATGATAAAACTCATGGAAAGCGATATGCACATACCAAGACGGGGGTGGGGGGTGGGGTGGGGGTTGGAGGGTAGAATCGCATACACAAAGTATTAAAGGGGAATGCATTGGCGGAGCTGTCGTTTACTCAGGTGATTCATGTTAAACGGTTTCCGAGGTATTTATAACCGAATGACGAGAATTAACAGACTTTGAACGCTGAATGTTTGTTGGTTCTAACGCATGGGACATTGAGTTTCGAAAACTTAGTGAATTCATTATTGTGAGATCCACAGTGCGAAGTGTGTGTTGAGAATAAGAAATTTCGGGCATCACCTCTCACCAAAGACAAAGCGATGGCCGACCGCCTTCAATTAACGACCGACAGCAGCGCAGTCGCAGAGTTGTCAGTGCTTACAGACAAGCAACACTGCGTGTTCACTATATTGGAGCCGAAGCAATTGATGTCTCTGAAATTCAGAAGAGAATAATTGGCGAGAGGCGAAAACAAAACGGCATACGAATTTTCTGCATCTCAGAAACACACAGATAAACTGGGCTAGAGAGCTTCCACATGCTCCACCAGGCTTAGTGTAGTGATTTTTGAGTCCTGAGAACTCTACCATTGTAACATGTAGTCCGGATACAGCCTCCGCCACAGAAAGTACATTTTCCTGCGGCTACGAAAAAACACACTGCTGGGAGGATATAAACAACGGAATCGTAAGGGCGTTCTATAAGGCTGATGTCTTCAAAGTGTTTCAGAGAATTATAACATGTACAACAATGTTTGAAGATAGATGTTAACAGTTGCGAAGCAAACAACTGGACGCTTTTGCGGTTAGAGTCATGAATGACATCTGAGAGTAATAATTATCCGGTGCCTCCTTCAAACCATTGAGAAAGTTAGTGCACAGAAGAATATTTCTGGAAGTTTGACGCTTTACGTGTGTTAGAGCTCTGTGTATTGCTGCTAATTCCGCAGTGTAGATACTGTAAACCAGTGGTGGTGTTCGAGAAAGAGTACTGTTAATGTATCATATTTCATGACCGTCGATAGGATCGATTTATGGGGGAAGGTGGCTCTCTTCAACCTGTAGTTGAAGGGCCCGTGTTTCCCTTATCTTCCTGGGTAGTTGTTTTGGCACACGAGGCTGGCTCAAGGACGAGGGATTTTTTCGCCATAATGGCCAGTGTCTTCTGGTAGTCACAGATGAACTTCTGGAGATTTGTAACGGGAAGCAGCACTTTAAAGAAGCTCTGTATGTTGGAGCACGAAATGGCCAACGAAAATGTTCACATTTTGCTCCTTATTTTGATGGCTGAAAGACCTAACGTCGAATAATTCCGTGGGACAGTTTTGGAGTTCGGGAAATCGGGAGTTGTACGGCAAACCTCGTGTGGTGTGGACGTCGCGTGCCATCTCAAGCAAAGCTGCCTTTTTAGTAGCGTATTACACAAGTCGCAAGGTGGTGATCCTTAGTCATCAAACCAGTTATTTCGTACATCCAACAGTTGAGAGATTCTGAATGTGCGTTCTCGTGCGCGGGTGTGAAATTCAGGTCGAACAATTACAGTTTTCTACAAGAGTGTTGCAGTTATAGCGGATATGCAGAAGTTAAACTAGGCAGAGGCCTCAAATTACGTTGCGGAGACAGGTAGCTAGCTGGACGATGGTGTTAATGAACGAGACGGACTTGGCGCGGTTTTCACTGAAGCCAATAAGTTACAGTCGTTTCTACAGAAATTTGTGTGTGGTGTTTTTGTGTCACTCTTGTTTTGTTCTTTTGGGGAATAACGATGGAACTTGTCAAGAGGCGTTTGGAGGCCATGTATGAACTATTACTGTTGTACACTATCTGGTTAACAGTATCTGGACACATATTAGGGGACATTAATATGGGGTGTGTCAGCTCATCGGTCTTAGGACGACTTGATCTCTGCTGGGGACGCTTTCAATGAGGCGCCTGAATGTCTGTGGAAGAAAGGCAGCCCATTCTACCTCAAGAGACGAAACAGAAGGTAGATATCGTCAGGAGTCTTGGAACTCCAATCCATAATAGGAATGTTGTCCACAACATTTATCTCTCAGATGCTGCTTTATGACACAGTGCATAGTCATGCAGATCCAAGCAATCATCGTCTCCGAACTGATCGTCAACTGTACGCAATACACAATGCCGTAAGATGTGTTCATGTTCTTCCGCCACCGTAACACCATCTCCTCCGTACTCCACTGCCGGCAGTAGACACGATGGCAGTCAATGTTCTCCTGACATTCGCCAAACCTAAATCATTCCATCGGCTTGCGATAGGTTATAGCGTGCTTCATCGCGCCAATCACTCGTTTCCAACAACCACTGTCCGGCCAGTGGAGTAGCTCATTGCTCGACCTCCAGCTAGTACAAATATTCCAGTTATGTAGCACTGACTACAGAAATATGTGGCTCATGGGGAGCAGCTCGACCACAATACCACGTTCTTTCCAACTCTCTTTGCACAGTCACTTAGACAACTGGTAACAGTTTTCAGTGCACGAGTGATTCCTTCCGCTGGTTTTTACAACCGTCCTCCGCAATGCTCGACGGTCCCTGTCCATCAGTACAAGCCGTCTGTGTGATCTTCGTTTCGCTGTGGCTGTTCCTTCAACTTCCAACTTCACGATCACGTCACCAACAGTCGACACAGGCAACTTTAGAAGCGTTGAAATGTCCCTGACGGATTTGTTACTGAGGTGACATCCAATGACCTGTCCATGTTGAAAGTTACTGTGCTCTCCTGACCGATCCCTTATGGTGTCACCGCTTCTCTAGTCACAACACAACACTCACCGCCTCCTTTCATGCTGGCGGGTCCGCCTGTCGTGGCATCTAGTGGTAGGTACCGCATTACATAGGGGTGTCCGAATACTTTTGATCAGAAAGTGTCAACACTCCAGTCCAGTAGTCGGACCTCGGGAGGTTTCTGAAAGTAGGTAGTCTTTTAATTATTTACCTTGGAGTAGCGAGAATTTAACCGTATCTCGCGAGTCAAAGCCTTGTGTTGACCATTATTTACACTGATTTTATATACGTAGCAGAGTAGAGAACTAATCTGGGACCGGCAATAAACGTTTGCAATTAATCTGCGAGCCAGTAAGTCGCGTAGTTCGTCTCGTGCGTCACACATCGCCAAGGGTGGGTGGAGCTTGGTCGCGGCCGCAGTGCGATTTCGCGCTGAAAAATGTCAAAAATGAAAATCCGTAAGTTACTCTTACATCCTTTCAAACGTGTTTACCTTCAAGGTCGATTACCTGCCCGTTTTTCGCAGCCAGAACCTTTCCCTCCGCTCACACCACCTGTTGCACAGCCAATTGCCAACCAGACGTAATTAGTAATACATGCTCGTTCGTGAAGTCTTGGTTCTAACATTTGTTTCTCTCGCTTTTGTGGTTACATTAGATGAGAACACCTACTGAATATGGAAATGAAATATATGTACTTTACCTTATATCATACGTTTATTGTTTTAATTGTAGATTTATAGACAGCATGAGTATTTTTGTAACCTAAAACGTTTTTAGTCACCTGTCGGGTCTTGGCGAGATATATTTCTTTTATAGGCATGACATTTAGACAGATGCAAGTATTTCAGACAGTAAAATTGTCCGCACTCATCCGCCGTTTTCTTCTTTATTCATTCAAAGTGAAATGTTAGATCAGTTACTCTATTTCAAATACCAATTTTCCATTTATTCCGTTGTAGATTCGTTCAGAGCAATCAAGAAATTTACCAGAAGAGCTTTGTACATCAGAATCCTCTTCTCGAATCGCTGGCTTCAATGTGGATTGAAATAAACGATCCAAATTAATCTTGGAAGTACTTTCCGGGGCAACAGTATAGATACTGAAAAATTTGACGCCTTTAATCGTGAAACTGAAAAATATACAGATATTTTTGGATGGTGCCCTATGTCACCAACTCGTCATAAAATTTTAGTGCACGGTGCCTAAGTCGTGTCTAAAGCAATTCACCTACCGGCCAATTGGGGGAGGAAGCAGCTGAGGCCCGCAACGAGCAGGTACGGCAATACGGAATAAATTTTTCTCGTAAGGTTTCACATGTTTATTGTAACAGAGATGTACTACGCAGATTGTTACCAAATTCAGATGCATTTCAAAGTTGTAGCAGACCAAGGTATTATAAGAAAAATGGTCCATTCTCTCAAGAGGCAATCAGTCAGAAGGTTGCAAGCACACTGTCTTTACCCCTAGATGAAAATTATAGCGACGAAACTATTGAGGCAGGCGAAGATGACGGTGTGGCCGTGCGGTTAAAGGCGCTTCAGTCTGGAACCGCGTGACCGCTACGGTCGCAGGTTCGAATCCTGCCTCGGGCATGGATGTGTGGTTCAAATGGCTCTGAGTACTATGGGACTTAACTTCTAAGGTCATCAGTCCCCTAGAACTTAAAACTAGTCAAACCTAACTAACCTAAGGACATCACACACATCCATGCCCGAGGCAGGAGTCGAACCTGCGACCGTAACGGTCGCGCCGTTCCAGGGGCATGGATGTGTGTGATGTCCTTAGGTTAGTTAGGTTTAATTAGTTCTAAGTTCTAGGCGACTGATGACCTCAGAAGTTAAGTCGCATAGTGCTCAGAGTCATTTGAACCATTTTTAAGGTAGTTCCTCATGTGAAAAAAACGAAAATGTCCGATGAACATATGTCCGATTTTCGATCGTTACGGAACTGTAGCAGGTTGAACACTATACACATCTATGAGTGAGGCTAGCATTGCTGCCTCTGGATCACGGGGTCCCGGGTTCGATTCCCGGCCGGGCTGGGGTTTTTCTCTGCCCGGGGCTGTGTGTTTGTGTTGTCTTCATCATCATCATCATCATCATCATCATCATCATCATCATCATCATCATCCGTGACAGTGGCTACATTGGACTGTGTAAAAAATTGGACTGTGTAAAAATTGGGGTTTTGTAAGACGCTGATGACCGAGCAGTTGAGCGCCCCACAAACCCATTACCATCATCATCCATGAATGATTATGAATACAAGTGTCAACATTTCATACCAAAACGTTTTTTAGGCGATGTGGTGGACAGGGTAATTAATGATGGGACAGATGACTGATCCCTCCTATAAAAGGTGTTTAAAAAGTCGCCCACCCATCTCAATGTATTTGTCAACGCGTTGGAGGATGTGTCGCACATCGACATGATCTGGGTGGGCTCTAAAGCGGGGAACAGCGTCGGAGATACGAGCGACAAGTTCTTCATGTGTATCCTCCTTCGCAGGGCACACATCCCGCTTTAACCAGCCCATAAGCAGAAGTCTTATGGGGATGGGCTGGGTAATGTGGCAGGTCAGTTAATGGGTCCGCCGTGGCCAATCCATCATTAAGGAAATGTGTTATTCAGATACTGGGATACTTGTCTCGTACAGTGAATCAGTCATCCATCATGTTGCAGGTACATTTGCAGCCGTTACTGTTATGTCCCGTCTTCCAAAAGTGCAGGTAGGTCTTCTATCAGGAAATGTGCATATGCTGAAGCTGTCATGCGATTTAGCAGGAACACAGGCCCTATCAGCAGGTCATCAGTCATACCACACCAGACGTTCACTGAGAACCTGACTTAGAACCTTGTGTCATGTGCGTTTCACCTATGTATGAGAACTGCGGGTGTTCATGGTACCAATGCGTGTAAATGTAGCCTCACCTGTAAATAAAGTGTTTTGCACGACATCTCTGTGTACAGCCAAGCATTCACAAAATTGTTGTCTGCTTACTGAATCACCTGGATATATACTACTGACCATTAAAATTGCTACACCACGAAGATGACGTGCTACAGACGCGAAATTTAACCGACAAGAAGAAGATGCTGTGATGTGCAAATGATTAACTTTTCAGAACATTCACACAAAGTTGGCGCCGGTGGCGACACCTACAACGTGCTGACATGAGAAACGTTCCCAAACGATTTCTCATACACAAACAGCAGTTGCCCGGCGCTGCCTGGTGAAACGTCGTTGTGACGCCTCGTGTAAGGAGGAGAAATGCATACCATCACGTTTCCGACTTTGATAAAGGTCGGATTGTAGCCTATCGCGATTGCGGTTTATCGTATCGCGACATTGCTGCTCGCGTTGGTTAGCCGAATATGTAATCGGTGGGTTCAAGAGGGTAATACGGAACGCCGAGCTGGATCCCAACGGCCTCGTGTCACTAGCAGTCGAGATGACAGACATCTTATCCGCATGACTGTAACGGATCGTACAGCTACGTCTCGATCCCTGAGTCAACAGATGGGGACGTTTGCAAGACAACAACCATCTGGACGAACATTTCGACGACTTTTTTTTGTGGTTTTAGGGCGCACAACTTCAATGGTCATTAGCGCCCTGACTACTCTAAGAATGCACCGCGAGGCACAAATGGACAACAACAACTAAAAGGGAAAACACGATAAAAGACAGACTGACAGGCATAGGATTAAAAAACAGCATCATCAAATGTCCTGAGAGAGGTTTGTCAAATTGATAAAACGAAGAACACGAGCAACAGCTCGTGGGTCATCCGCTAAAATGGCATCGAAAGTACTTGGCAGGTTAAGATCTAGACGCAGTGTGTTAAAATATGGACAGGACATTAAAATGTGTCGAACCGTCAGCAAGTGCCCACATGGGCAGAACGGCGTTGGCGCAGCCGTCAGCAGATGGCGATGGCTGAACCGGCAGTGTCCAATTCTTAACCGGGCCAAAACTACCTCCTCCCGCCGAGAAGGGCGTGAGGAGGACGTCCAAGCCACGGGAAGAGGTTTTAAGGCCCGAAGCTTGTTGTCTGTAAGTGCAGCCCAATCGGCATGCCACAGCGACACAATGCGCCGACAAATGACCCTGCTAAAATCGGACGAAGGGACACAACAAGAAGCTGTCCGAGGCTGGAGGACCGCAGCCTTGGCCGCGGCATCTGCAGCTTCGTTCCCAGGGATACCGACATGGCCAGGAACCCACATAAAGCTAACCGGAGAACCGACGTCCACCAGCTGCTGAAGAGAGCGTGGTACGAAAGGGTGAACCGGGTACGGATCACTGAGGCTCTGGATGGCGTTCAGGGAATCTGAGCAGATGACATAAGCAGAATGTCGGTGGCGGCAGATGTAAAGAACAGCCTGGTAGAGGGCAAAGAGCTCAGCTGTGAAGACCGAACAATGGCCATGGAGCCGGTATTTGAAACTTTGTGCCCCGACAATAAAGGAACACCCGACCCCGTTATTGGTCTTAGAGCCATCGGTATAAATGAAAGTCAAGTTGATGAACTTCGAACGAAGTTCCAAAAAACGGGAGTGGTAGACCGAACCGGGGGTAACCTCTTTTGGGAGAGAGCTGAGGTCAAGGTGAACGCGGACCTGAGCCTGGAGCCAAGGTGGCGTGTGGCTCTCGCCCACTCGAAAGGTTGCAGGGAGTGAAAAATTAAGGTGTTGAAGGAGGCGACGAAAGCGAACTCCAGGGGGTAGCAGGGCAGAGACATACAACCCGTATTGACGGTCGAGAGAGTCGTCAAAAAAGGAACGATAAGACGGATGGTCGGGCATTGACAGTAGCCGACAGGCATACCGACAAAGCAGTATATCGCGCCGGTAGGTGAGTGGCAATTCGCCAGCGTCAGCATGAAGACTCTCTACGGGACTAGTATAAAATGCTCCGATCGCAAGTCGTAAGCCCCGATGTTGTATGGAGTTGAGGCGGCGTAAGATGGATGGCCGTGCAGAGGAGTATACGAAGCTCCCATAATCCAGCTTGGAGCGGACGATCGACCGATATAGACGAAGTAGGACGGTTCGATCCGCTCCCCACGACATACCACTGAGAACACGGAGGACATTTAAAGAACGGGTACAACGGGCGGCCAAATATGACACATGTGGAGACCAGCTAAGTTTCCTGTCAAAGGTAAGGCCTAAAAATTTGGTTGTCTCCACGATTGGGAGAGCAACGGGACCGAGTCGTAAGGACGGTGGGAGAAACTCTTTGTAGCGCCAGAAGTTAATACAGACCGTCTTCTCGGCAGAAAAACGGAAGCCATTGGCGACACTCCAGGAGTAAAGACGGTCAAGAGAACGCTGAAGACAGCGCTCCAGGACACGTGTACACTGCGCGCTGCAATAGATGGTAAAATCGTCCACAAAAAGGGAGCCTGATACATCAGCTGGGAGGCAATCCATTATTGGATTGATCGCGATGGCGAAGAGAGCGACGCTCAAAACTGAGCCCTGTGGCACCCCATTCTCCTGGCGAAAGGTGTCGGACAGGACAGAACCCACATGTACCCTGAACTGTCGATCCATTAAAAAGGAACGAATAAAAAGAGGGAGGCGACCGCGAAGGCCCCATGTATGCATGGTGCGGAGAATGCCCGCCCTCCAACAGGTGTCGTAAGCCTTCTCCAAATCAAAGAACACAGCCGCGGTCGGGCGCTTCCGCAAGAAGTTATTCATAATGAAGGTCGACAAGGTAACCAGATGGTCAACAGCAGAGCGGCGCCTACGAAATCCACATTGTACATTGGTAAGTAGGCGTCGAGACTCGAGAAGCCAAACCAATCGAGAGTTAACCATTCGCTCCATCACTTTACAGACACAGCTGGTAAGCGAGATAGGTCGATAACTGGAAGGCAAGTGCTAGTCCTTCCCCGGCTTAGGAATCGGGACAACAATAGACTCGCGCCAGCATGCGGGAACATGTCCCTCAATCCAGATGCGATTGTATGTACGAAGAAGAAAACCTTTACCCGCAGGAGAAAGGTTCTTCAGCATCTGAATATGAATAGAATCAGGCCCTGGAGCGGAGGACCGTGATCAGCCAAGTGCGTTTTCGAGTTCCCGCATGGTGAATGGGGCATTATAACTTTCACAATTCGAGGAGCGGAAGTCAGGTGGCCTAGCCTCCTCTGCCTGTTTGCGGGGGAGGAAGGCAGGGTGGTAATGAGCGGAGCTCGAAACCTCTGCGAAAAAGCGGCCGAAGGCATTGGAGACAGCCTCAGGGGCCACAAGGACGTCATTCGCGACCTTCAAGCCAGAAACTGGGGAGTGGACCTTAGTGCCAGATAGCCGGCGCAGGCTACCGCAGACAACAGAAGAAGGAGTAAAACTGTTGAAGGTGCTTGTGAAAGCAGCCCAGCTGGCTTTCTTGCTTTCTTTAATAATACGACGACACTGAGCACGTAATCGTTTATAATTAATACAATTCGCCACTGTAGGGTGGCGTTTAAAGGTGCGTAAAGCACGTCGACGAGCACGTAAAGCGTCTCTACATGCTGCGGTCCACCAGGGGAGCGGTACGCGACGTGGAGAAGAGTAGGGTGAGGGATGGAATATTCAGCAGCAGCGAGAATGACTTCCGTGAGGTGTGCGACCTGACGATCGCAGCTTGTGAAGGTTTGATCCTGAAAGGTCGCCCTGGAAGAGAAGAGCCCCCAGTCTGCCTTGGAGATGGTCCAACTAGAGGAGCACGGAGAGGGAGTATGCTGCAGGAGATGGATAACACACGGGAAGTGGTCGCTCGAATATGTATCAGCAAGTGCATACCACTCAAACCGGCGTGCAAGTTGGGGAGTACATATAGAGAGGTCTAAATGGGAATAGGTGTGAGATGTGTCCGAAAGAAAAGTAGGGGCGCCAGTATTGAGGCAGACAAGATTGAGCTGGTTGAAAAGGTCTGCTAACAAGGAGCCCCTTGGGCAGGATGCTGGAAAGCCCCAAAGGGGATGGTGGGCATTCAAGTCTCCAGTTAACAAAAATGGTGCAGGTAGCTGAGCAATAAGTTGCATCATGTCTGCCCTGGTAACGGCAGATGACGATGGAGTGTAAACGGTACAAAAGGAAAACGTAAAAGTGGGGAGAGTAATGCGGATGGCAGCTGCCTGCACGCCGGTGTGCAACGTGATGGGATCGTAGTAAATATCATCCCGGACCAGCAACATAACCCCTCCATGAGCTGGGACACCTACCACAGGGGGTAGGTCAAAACGCACAGAGGTGTAGTGTGCCAAGGCAATTTGATCGCATGGGCGTAGCTTCGTTTCCTGGAGGGCTACGACGAGCGGACGGTGCAAGCGGAGCAGCAACTTCAAGTCCTCTCGGTTGGAGCGAATGCTGCGAATATTCCAGTGAATAAGTGCCATCGTAAGAAAAGGAAGATGAAAAAAGGGGTCACCTCGAAGGCCGCTGAGGGCATGTCTTCGAGCGAGCACCGCCGCCGCTATCAGTAGGCGGACAGTCATCGTCCATTGGGTCCATAGGTTCATCGGCCATCTCGGGAGGATGGCCGGGAGGGGGAGCTTCCTCCGCCGGTGAACGGCCAGATGTACGGCTACCAGCGGTGCGGCCAGGCGAAACGGATGACGGCCTGGGGCGGCAACCGCTGGGTGGCGCAGGAGAAGAAATGCGCCGTGGCGGAGAATGAGAACTGTGCTTCCTATGAGCCTTTTTGGAAGGACGTTTGGTGGAAGTACCGGTCGAAGGCTGGGAGGTCGAGGAACGTAGGAAGTCTGCACGGGATGGTTCCTTCTTGAAGGCCCGTGCATCTGACTTCGGGGTCTTCGTCTTAGCAGAAGCTGATGAAGGGGCTTGTGTCTGTGGGGTGATGGGAGGAAGAGGAGACGTCGACCGCGCGATCTTAGCACTGGCCGAACGGACGACCGTGGTGCTGAAGGTCAGATCGCATGTCTGGGTTGCTACCTCCCTGGTAGTCCGAGGAGAGGCGAGGACAGTACTGTATTTCCCCGCTGGGAGCAGCGCGGGCTTCCTACTAGCCAATAGCTTGCGAGCAGCCGAGGTGGACACTTTCTCTTTGACCCGAATTTCTTGGATACAGCGTTCTTCCTTATAGACAGGACAGTCGCGGGAGGATGCGGCATGGCCACCCTGACAGTTGACACAACGAGGAGACGGAGGTGGACAGTCACCCTCATGGGCATCCCTGCCACAAGTGACACATTTAGCCGCATTGGAACAAGACTGTCGAGTGTGATTGAAACGCTGACACTGGTAGCAGCGCGTAGGTGTCGGGACATAGGGGCGAACAGAAATAACCTCGTAGCCCGCCTTGATGCGCGATGGCAGCTTAACACTATCGAAGGTCAAGAAAAGTGTCCGGGTCGGTACAAGGTCATTGTTGACCTTTTTCATGACCCTATGGACAGCCGTCACGCCCTGCTCAGCGAGGAAAGATTGAATCTCCTCGTCAGTCAATCCGTCGAGGGAGCTAGTATAGACTACACCACGAGACGAATTCAAAGTTCGGTGGGCCTCCACCCGGACAGGGAACGTGTACAGGAGTGTGGCCCGAAGCAGTTTTTGTGCCTGAAAGGCACTCTCAGTTTCTAGTAATAAGGTGCCGTTACGCAACCTGGTACAAGATTTGACAGATCCGGCTATGGCATATACGCCCTTCTGAATAACGAAAGGGTTGACAGAGGAAAAATCCTTTCCGTCCTCAGATCGAGAAACTACGAGGAACTGTGGGGCAGGCGGTAGTACTTTTGTCACTGTTGGCTGGTCACGTTTCCGTTTTTGGGTCGAAGTTGAGAGAGATGGAGTAGAATCCATTGCGGAGGAATCCCCCATGATTGCCAGCGTCTCCGATGGCGCGCTCCTTCCTTGTGGGGACCCTCTCAGAGGGCACTGCCGCCTTAGGTGAATGTTTACACCTCAGGTCACACCTCCCGAGAAACAGACGGAGGGACCAATCGGCATGGTCAGAAGGTATCAGCTCAGGCAATCACCCCTCCTCGGGCCTGGCCTTTACCAGGGGGTACGCGCGTGCCTTACATGTCTACCCAGGGCGGGGACTTACGCGTTACCCCGTCACCGGCTACGCGTGCGAACGCGTGGGTCGGCCTTCAGGCACGCACAGGGAGGAAGGAAGAAGAGGAAAAAGAAGAGAGAGAGGGAGAAAGAGGACAGACTGTCTCAAACGCCGAGGCGGAGACCAGAGAAGGCAAGGAGAAGAAGGCAATGAGAAAGCAAGGAGAAGAAGGCAATGAGAAGGCAAGGAGAAGAAGGCAATGAGAAGGCAAGGAGAAGAAGGCAATGAGAAGGCAAGGAGAAAAAGGCAATGAGAAGGCAGGGAGAAGTCAAGGGAAAGAGTAAGGAAGACAGTGAGGTGGAGAAGAGCAAAGAAAGGAACCAACAAAAGGAAGGAAGAAACGAGAAGTGAAAAACCAGAAAGACCACAATTATAGGTCGTGGAACCGTCCGTCTCCGGACGCAGGCGCTAACTACCCCCGTGAGGGGGATGGACTCCTTTTAGTCGCCTCTTACGACAGGCAGGAATACCTCGGGCCTATTCTAATCCCCGGACCCGCAGGGGGGATTTCGACGACGTTTGCAGCAGCATGGAATATCAGCTCGGAGACCATGGCTGCGGTTACCCTTGACGCTGCATCACAGACAGGAGCGCCTGCGATGGTGTACTCAACGACGAACCTGGGTGTACGATACGAACGGCAAAACGTCATTTTTTGGAATGAATCCAGGTTCTGTTTACAGCATGATGATAGTCGCATCCGTATTTGGCGACATCGCGGTGAACACACATCGGAAGAGTGTATTCGTCATCGCCATACTGGCGTATCACCCGGCGTGATGGTATGGGATGCCATTGGTTACACCTCTCGGCCACCTCTTGTTCGCATTAACGGCACTTTGAACAGTGGACGTTGCATTTCAGATGTGTTACGACCCGTGGCTCTACCCTTCATTCGATCCCTGCGAATCCCTACATTTCAGCAGGATAATGCACGACCGCATGTTGCAGGTCCTGTACGGGCCTTTCTGGATACAGAAAATGTTCGACTGCTGCCGTGGCCAGCGCATTCTTCAGAACTCTCACCAACTGAAAACGCCTGGTCAATGGTGGCCGAGTAACTGGCTCGTCACAATACGCCAGTCACTACTCTTGATGAACTGTGGTATCGTTTTGAAGCTGCATGGGCAGCTGTACCTGTACACGCCATCCAAGCTCTGTTTGACTCAATGCCCAGGCCGTTATTACGGCCAGAGGTGGTTGTTCTAGGCACTTATTTCTCAGGATCTATACACTCAAATTGTGTGAAAATGTAACCACATGTCAGTTCTAGTGTAATATATTTGTCCAACGTATACTCGTTTATCGTCTGCATTTCTTCTTGGCGTAGCAATTTTAATGGCCAGTAGTGTACATGTTGCACAGCCTGCACATGGAATGGCTACAAGCCATCAGAATTAATGTAAGCCACACTCGCGTTTCTGAAACATCGAGCTGACGCTTGATGTGCCGTGTACTGGTGGTAGGACTCAATTCTACCATAGCAATAATTTCTTCCCTTTCCTCAACTGACTGAATGGCCTCACGTTCTGATGTTACATGTATACCCGGTAGTTTAATACTTGAAAAACCGTGGGGGTCGTTGACACGCACATGGTATCACGACTGCTCACTGATCCAACCCACCATTGCACACTGGGTGTACCTGCAGCTGTTGCTTCAGTGCGATATGACTGTGTTGCCATATGTTGGAGAACCCACACACCTCTTGTACGAAGAATCAGTCAACTGTCCCACCATTATTCTGTCCACCACAGCGCCTATGCAGCATTTCGGTAAGTAATATTCGCACTTGTGTTCTTATCCATTCATGGACGTGTGTAGTCTTCAACCCGCTCCAGTTCCGTAACGATCGAACATCGGGCACATGTTCATAGGACTGTTGCTGTTGTGGTCTTCAGTCCTGAGACTGGTTTGATGCAGCTCTCCATGCTACCCTATCCTGTGCAAGCTTCTTCATCTCCCAGTACCTACTGCAACCTACATCCTTCTGAATCTGCTTAGTGTATTCATCTCTTGGTCTCCCTCTACGATTTTTACCCTCCACGCTGCCCTCCAATGCTAAATTTGTGAACCCTCGATGCCTCAGGACATGTCCTACCCACCGATCCCTTCTTCAAGTCAAGTTGTGCCACAAGCTCCTCTTCTCACCAATTCTATTCAATACCTCTTCATTAGTTATGTGATCTACCCATCTAATCTTCAGCATTCTTCTGTAGCACCACATTTCGAAAGCTTCTATTCTCTTCTTGTCCAAACTATTTATCGTCCACGTTTCACCTCCATACATGCAGCTCTCCATGCTACTCTATCCTGTGCAAGCTTCTTCATCTCCCAGTACCTACTGCACTCCATACAAATACTTTCAGAAACGACTTCCTAACACTTAAATCCATACTAGATGTTAACAAATTTCTCTTCTTCAGAAACGCTTTCCTTGCCATTGCCAGTCTACATTTTATATCCTCTCTACTTCGACCATCATCAGTTATTTTGCTCCCCAGATAGCAAAACTCCTTTACTACTTTAAGTGTCTCATTTCCTAATCCAATTCTGGCAGCATCACACGATGTAATTCGACTACATTCCATTATCCTCGTTTTGCTTTTGTTGATGTTCCTCTTACATTCTCCTTTCAAGATACCGTCCATTCCGTCCAACTACTCTTCCAGGTCCTTTGCTGTCTCTCACAGAATTACAATATCATCGGCGAACCTCAACGTTTTTATTTCTTCTCCGTGGATTTTAATGCCTACTCCGAATTTTTCTTTTGTTTTCTTCACTGCTTGCTCAATATACAGATTGAATAGCATCGGGGAGAGGCTACAACCCTGTCTCACTCCGTTCCCAACCACTGCTTCCCTTTGATGTCCCTCGACTCTTATAACTGCCATCTGTTTTCTATACAAATTGTAAATAGCCTTTCGCTCCCTATATTTTACCCCTGCCACCTTCAGAATTTGAAAGAGAGTATTCCAGTCAACATTGTCAAAAGCTTTCTCTAGGTCTACAAATGCCAGAAACGTAGGTTTGCCTTTCCTTAATCTTTCTTCTAAGATAAGTCGTAGGGTCAGTATTGCCTCACGTGTTCCAACTACTTCGGTTTATTTTCAAATGTAGAATCACGTGATAAATTATGCGACACTTCTCCAGAATCACTCTGTATAGTGTAACAGTTTGCATGTCAGATTTGTGTATTTTGTAAATAAACATACAATTAGGGTCAAGTAATGTATTACACTTGATTCCATTGCGGGAAGATAGACATAAAATAATTTTGACCAGTTTTTTAGTGCCACGGAGCTGCGAGGTCAACGTTTCTTCACGAGCTGGGAAATAACAAGTGCATTAGGAACGTGGTGATGTCGCGGCGTGCACAGAAGCGAGTGGCGGTAGCCGACTTACCCATGACGCCGAGCTGCTGCGGAGTGAGTCCGGCGGGCGCCTCGGAGGCGGAGGGCAGTCCGAGGCCGAGCGAGGCGGGCAGCGAGCCGCGGTCCGACGACAGCACGGAGCCCTGGCGCGTCAGCGGGCGCGCGCCGCCCGGGCTGCCGCTGCGGCGGCCGCTCTGCACGCTGCCCGCGTCTGCAACGCACGGGCACACTTTCAATGTCGTTCCAGTCGCTTCAGGGAATGGCCCTCACAACCAAGTGCAACATTCACTAACACGAGAGTAATTTAATAGCACACCGCCCAACAAATAATATTAATAATAAGAGTAAGAATAATAATATCCGGAATATCTGCAACTCAACAAAGAAAAAAATCATCATGCAAATTAATCAGGAAAAATCAACAGACTGGAAGAAACTAACAGAGAAAATTCAGAAAGCCCTCAAATTAGGCCAACCCCCTCGCAACAGGAATCATCGCTGGTGGAATGCAACTTGTGATGAGGCAGTCGACAACCGAATAACTGCATGGAAAAAATTTAGCAGTCACAAAACTGAAGAAAACTGGGAGAACTTTCTTAAAACCCAAAAACAGACCTCAAAAATAATTAGAAAAGAAAAACGGGGATATGACAACAACAGACTCTCTGAAATCCAGCAGGATTTCATCAAAAATAATACAAGAAATTTTTATAAGACTTTCAGAGAAAACTTACAGGGATACCAAGCGCCTAGCTTGTGCTTCAAGAAACCCGATGGCTCTTTGGAAACCAACACGAAAAATAACTGCAAAATCTTACCCCAATATTTCAGTTCCCTCCTCAACTGCGAATCACCCCAAGAAAAACTTGTCTTCTCTTCTCCAGTATTCACACACCCAGACTCACATGCCCCGGATCTTGAAGAAATTATGGAGATAGTCGAGCAGTTGAAAAATAACAAAGCACCAGGAGAAGATGGGATCATTGCTGAGTTCTGGAAACTAAACGATCCTATACTTATGCAGAAATTACACCATATAATGTCAGACATATGGATAACGGAGCAGATACCAGAGGACTGGAAATGCGCTCTAATTCACCCGCTACACAAAAAGGGCGACAAGACAGACATGAAAAATTACAGAGGAATTTCCCTGCTCCCAGTCGCTTACAAAATCCTTTCCAAAGCGCTTTTAAACAGGATAGAATCCCAAGCAGATACACTAATTGGTGAATACCAGGCCGGATTCAGAAAAGGACGCTCATGTGCGGAACAGATCTGGTGCTTAAAGACAATATTACAAATGAGGAAATGCAGAAACACAGTAGTTACATTCATCGACTTCAGGAAAGCATATGATTCATTGGACCGTGGAACCCTGTTTAAAATCATGGAAGAATTTGGGATCGACCGAAAGACACGAAAAATCACAGAACAGACACTTACAGGAACAACGGCCAAAGTGAAATTCATGGGCGAAGTATCAGAACCCTTCGAAACCAAATCTGGAGTCCGACAGGGGGACGGACTATCCCCAATCCTTTTCAGTATTGTTCTAGAAAAGATAATCAGGGAATGGGAACCTCACGTAAAGGGTATCCAAATTGGTATCAAGAAAGAGAACCGAATAAAGTCAAGTGCCTTGCTTTCGCTGACGATATTGCAATTATCATCAATAACAGAACAGAAGCGATTCACGCAGTCGAAAAACTACATGAAATTTCACAAAAAACCGGACTACAGATATCTTATGAAAAAACCCAATATATGGAAAGGCAGCCAGAAAATAAATCTCCTTTAATAACAAAATATGGTAAAATTGCACAAGTCTGCCATTTTAAATACCTCGGTGAAACTATACAGTCCTCAGGATTAAATCGAATTGCCAATGAACAAAGAATCACCAAGCTCCAGAAGGCCTAAAAGCTAACATGGACGCATTACAACAAGAAGTGAATTTCGACAGACGCAAAATTAAGGCACTATACAACAGTGATTCTTCCAGAAGCAATCTATGCAGCTGAAACAATGGTGATTGATGGTCATTCAAAAATTAAGGAAATAGAAAAGCAGGAAAGAAAAATTCTCAGGAAGATTTACGGTCCAATCAGCATAAATGGCATTTGGATGAAGAGACCACAAAACGAACTCTATAGAAAGATCAACATAGTAACAGATGAAATCATAAAGCGCCGAACCAAATTTTATACACACATCTACAGGATGGATGACTCCAGAACAGCAAAGAAATTATTCAATATTATAACAAGGAGTAAATGTGGCACAGAATGACTGAAAGAAGTCCAAAGGGATCTAGAGCAGATCAACATAAAAAATCTCGAAGATCGCACCGAGTGTCGGCATAAAATCACAAGTGTGAAGTTTGGGGAAAGAACATCGCGTCAGCCTGGTAAAAAATGGACAGAGGAACGGAAGAAGGAGCATTCTGAGAGGATGAGGAGGTTTTGGGAAGCAAATGAGAAAAACATCCGAAGATGAAATTATGAATTCTAGTTCAATCGCTCTCCTAAAGGGGAACAATCGTTATAATAATAATAATAATAATAATAATAAGAAGAAGAAGAAGAAGAAGAAGAAGAAGAATAGGCCTCCGGTATGTTCTGCCAGTCGTTAAAGGCGACGAAAAGAACAAACCACTAATAGGGCTAATCCCCCTTTTAGTGTGATTGGTTGGTTCAGGACAGAACTAATGAAGCCTCGAACAAGCGCTGTCATGGTCGGGGACGACGCTTGAACCCTATGCCCGTCCAAAATGGTAACGACACTGCTAGCCACACGGAAAATGATTTAAATCCAAATAGAGGTGTTTTGCAGGTTATGTTTCTTGCAACCACTCTAGAAGGAAGACAAAGACAGAGGATGAGATGGCCACATGAAGTTAACCGACACCTCATGTCCTGTTATTACCAAGCAACAAACTTAGGAACCAACACAACTGGATACTGATCACAAGTATACACAACATTTATTACCAGATACCCAGAATTAAAATTTTTAACAGAACAACGACTAGCTGATCAGATCCGTGTAATAATCAAAAATAACAGGATACCCCAGTCAGAATTAGAAAACATCAAACAACAAATACTGGAACAAAATAATGTGCAATCAGAAGAAGAGGAAAATACAGTAATGGACTCAAACATCCCAGAGCAAACAAACAAAGAACAACACGCATCAATTAAACAATCAGAGGAAAACGAAATCTTAAGACAGCCATCACAACAAGCACAAATAGAACACAAAGTGACACACATGTTAGATATAGAAGAAAAATTTCAGCTGACATATATAGAATACAAAGACACAAATACAGACATTAGACCATTCCTGCATAGACCATCAAATAACCCACAAGTCGAGACAACAATAACAACTATCAACATAATCATACACAACAAAATAAATGAAAATACAACTATGGAAGAGTTACAACTACTGGTTTTTATAGGAGCACTCAGTACACTAAATATACACACTAGGCAGAGATCAGAACCAACCAACACACAGAAGAAACCCACAAAACCAGCGTGGCAACACATGCTACAGATCAGAATAGAAAAACTGAGAAAAGACTTCGGACAGCTAACACAATTTATAAGAAATGAAATGTCAGAAAAAAAACGAAAAAGGTTAGGTAAGATCTCACAAGAAGAAGCGATAGAGCAATTAGATGAAAAGAAGCAGAAATTACAAGCATTGGCCAAACGACTTAGAAGATACAAAAAAAGTGAAAATAGAAGGGAACAAAACCAAACATTCAACACAAACCAAAAGAAATTTTACCAGACAATAGATAAAACACACATTAAAATAGACACTCCACCAAACATAACAGACATAGAACACTTCTGGAGCACATATGGTCAAACCTGGTAGAACATAACAGACATGCACGGTGGATACAAGTAGAAACAGACACATACAAGATGATACCACAAATGCCTGAAGTGATAATTTTGCAATATGAAGTCACACGAGCCATTCATTCTATTCACAATTGGAAAGCCCCTGGAAATGATAAAATATAAAATTTCTGGCTAAAGAAGTTCACCTCAACACATTCACATCTAACTAAATTATTTAACAGTTACATTGCAGACCTATACACATTCCCTGATACACTTACACACGGAATAACTTATCTGAAACCTAAAGATCAAGCAGACACAGCAAACCTAGCTAAATATCGCCCATAACATGCCTACCAACAATACATAAAATATTAACTTCAGTAATTACACAGAAATTAATGACACATACAACACAGAACAAAATTATAAATGAAGAACAAAAAGGCTGTTGCAAAGGAGCACGAGGATGTAAAGAGCAACTGATAATAGATGCAGAGGTGGCATATCAAGCTAAAACTAAACAAAGGTCGCTACACTACGCATACATTGATTACCAAAAAGCTTTTGATAGTGTACCCCACTCATGGTTACTACAAATATTGGAAATATACAAAGTAGATCCTAAACTGATACAGTTCCTAAACATAGTAACGAAAAATTGGAAAATCACACTCAATATCCAAACAAATTCAAATAATATCACATCACAGCCAATACAGATTAAGCGTGGAATATACCAAGGAGACTCATTAAGTCCTTTCTGGTTCTGCCTTGCTCTGAACTCACTATCCAACATGCTAAATAATACAAATTATGGATACAATATGACTGTAACATACCAACACAAAATCACACATTTGCTATACATGGATGATCTAAAACTACTGGCAGCAACAAATCAACAACTCAACCAATTACTAAAGATAACACAAGTATTCATCAATGATATTAATATGGCTTTAGGAACAGACAAATGTAAGAAAAATAGCTTAGTCAAGGGAAAACACACTAAACAACAAGATTACATATTGGATAACCGCAGCGACTGCATAGAAGCGATGGAAAAAACAGATGCCTATAAATATCTAGGATACAGACAAAAAATAGGAATAGATAATACAAATATTAAAGAAGAACTAAAAGAAAAATATAGACAAAGACTAAAAAAAATACTGAAAACAGAATTGACAGCAAGAAACAAGACAAAAGCTATAAATACTTATGCTATACCAATATTGACCTACTCATTTGGAGTAGTGAAATGGAGTAAACAGACCTAGAAGCACTCAATACATTTACACGATCACAATGCCACAAATATAGAATACATCACATACATTCAGCAACAGAAAGATTCACATTAAGCAGAAAGGAAGGAGGAAGGGGATTTATCGACGTAAAAAACCTACATTATGGACAGGTAGACAATTTAAGAAAATTGTTTATAGAACGAGCTACATCCGATGTATTTCTATGAGTGATTGCTTTGTGTATTTTGCTAGTTTCTACTAGCAAAATACACAAAGCAAACACTCATATAAATACATCGGCTACACCACTGCAATTTCATAACCACTTCTACAACACTTTAGATCACATAACATCAACAGATACAAAGAAAGTAAATTGGAAAAAGAAAACACTACATGGCAAGCAGCCGTATCATCTAACACAGCCACACATCGATCAAGACGCATCCAACACATGGCTAAGAAAAGGCAATATATACAGTGAGACGGAAGGATTCATGATTGCAATACAGGATCAAACAATAAACACCAGATATTACAGCAAGCACATTATTAAAGATCCCAATACCACAACAGATAAATGCAGACTTTGAAAACAACAAATAGAAACAGTAGATCACATCACAAGCGGATGTACAATACTAGCAAATACAGAATACACCAGAAGACATGACAATGTAGCAAAAATAATACATCAACAACTTACCAATCAACATAAACTAATAAAACAACACGTTCCCACATACAAGTATGCAGCACAAAATGTACTGGAGAATGATGAATACAAATTATACTGGAACAGAACCATTATAACAGATAAAACAACACCACATAACAAACCTGACATATTCACCAATAAAAAGAAGAAATTAACACAACTAATCGAAATATCCATACCCAATACAACAAATTTGCAGAAGAAAACATGACAAAAAAATTGAAAAATACATCCAACTGGCTGAGGAAGTCAAGGACATGTTGCATCAGGATAAAGTTGACATTACACCATTTATACTTTCAACTACAGGAGTCATACCACACAATATCCACCAGTACATCAACGCAATGCAGCTACATCCAAACTTATATATACAACTACAGAAATCTGTAATTATTGATACATGTTCAATTACCCGGACGTTCCTAAATGCAATGTAACATTACCGTACAGTTAAAAGGAAGTCACGCTTGACCAAGGTCCGCGTCACTTTCCATTTTTAACCAGACATAACGTCTGAGAAAGGAAAGAAATAATAGTAATGTTCTTGTTGTGATCTTCAGTTCAGAGGCTGATTCGATGCAGCTCTCCATGCTACTCTATCCTGTGCAAGGTTCCTGATCTACTGCAACCTACATCCTTCTGAATCTGTTTACTGTATTCATTTCTTTGTCTCCCTCTACGATTTTACCCCCACGCGGCCCTCCAATACTAAATTGGCGATCCCTTGATGCCTCAGAATATGCCCTACCAACCAATCACTTCTTCTAGCAAGTTGTGCCACAAACTCCTCTTATCCCCAATTCTATTCAATACCTCCTCATTAGTTATGTGATTTGCCCATCTAATCTTCAGCATTCTTCTGCAGCATCACATTTCGAAAGCTTCTATTCTCTTCTTGTGTAAACTATTTTTCGCCCACGTTTCACTTCCATACATGGCTACACTATGGGACTTAACATCTGAAGTCATAAGTCCCCTAGACTTAGAACTGTTTAAACCTAACTATCCTAAGGACATCACACATATCCATGCCCGAGGCAGGATTCGAACCTGCGACCGTAGCAGCTGCGCGGTTCCAGACTGAAGCGCCTAGAACCGCTCGGCCACATCGGCCGACTACAAATACTTTCAGAAAAGACTTCCTGACACTTAAATCTATACTCGGTGTTAACAAATTTCTCTTCTTCAGAAATGCTTTCCTTGCCATTGCCAGTCTACATTTTATATCCTCCTTACTTCGACTATCATCAATTATTTTGCTCCCCAAATAGCAAAACTCATTTACTAGTTTAAGTGTCTCATTTCCTAATCCAATTCTGGCAGCATCACCCGATGTAATTCGACTACATTCCATTATCCTCGTTTTGCTTTTGTTGATGTTCCTCTTACATTCTCCTTTCAAGACACTGTCCATTCCGTTCAACTGCTCTTCCAGGTCCTTTGCTGTCTCTCACAGAATTACAATATCATCGGCGAACCTCAAAGTTTTTATTTCTTCTCCAAGGATTTTAATTCCAACTCCGATTTTTTGTTTGTTTCCTTTACTGCTTGCCCAATATACAGATTGAATAACATCGGGAATAGGCTACAACCCTGTCTCACTCCCTTCCCAACCACGGCTTGCCTTTCATGCCCCTCGACTCTTATAACTGCAATCTGGTTTCTGTAAAAATTTTAAATAGCCTTTCGCTCCCGGTATTTTACCCTAATAACAATAATAATTCCCAGAAAAAGTGGAAAAATGAAATTTAATTTCACCGGTTGAGAGTATACACTGAGGTGACGAAAGTCATGGAATAGAGATGCACACAGACAGGTGGTAGTAGTAACGTGTACACAAGGCACAAAAGGCCAGTGCATTGACGGAGCTTTCATTTGTACTCAGGTGATTCATGTCAAAAGGTTTCCAGCGTGATTATGGCCGTACGACGACAATTAACGGACTCTGAAGACATTGTCAAGAGTGTTTGTTTGTTTGTTGGTGTTTTTGTTTGTTTCATACACGCCCATGTGAAAAACGTAGAACACAAAGACAAAGGAGTTAAAAGCGACAACACGTTAAGCCCAATCGGCGGAAAGAAAGGCAGCTAAAAACAGGGACTTTCTCTTCGAGAAAGGTTCATAACATACGTCATACAGACAACGGCCGTCCTGAACTAACGATTAAGCATCCCTCGCCATATTGCTAGGACGGATAAAAAGTGGAACGCGGTCAACAGCCGCGCGTCGTTAGCCAAAACGGCCGATAGCTCAGGCGCAAAAATGTGGAGTTCATGGGCTACGGCAGCAGGCGACGTACGCGAGTACTTTCGCTAACAGCACGACATCGCCTGCAGCGCCTGCCTGTTCTTGGCTCGGGGGCATGTTGGTTGGACCTTAGTCCTTGGAAAACTGTGGCCTGGTCAGATGAGTCCTGATTTCAGATAGTAAGAGCTGAAGGTAGGGTTCGCACGAGGCGCAGACCCCAGGAAGCTATGGACCCAAGTTGTTAACGAGGCACTGTGCAAGCTGATGGTGGCTCCATAATGCTATAAGCTTTGTTTACATGGAATGGACTGGGTACTCAGGTCCATCTGAATCGATCAGTGACTGGAAGTGGTTTTGCTCAACTGCCTGGAGACCATCTGCAGCCATTCGTGGACTTCCGCTTCCACGACAATGTGCCATGTCACCTGGCGACTGCTGGTAGACAATTCGGAAAGTGACTAGGCCACCCAGATCGCCCGACATCAACTCAATCGAACATTTATGGGACATAATCCAGAGGTGACTTCGTGCACAAAGTCCTGCACCGGCAACACTTTCGGAATTACGGATAGCTATAAAGGCAGCACGGCTCAATATTTCTGCTGGGAGCTTCTAATGACTTTATTGAATCCATCCCACGTGAGTTGCTGCACTAAGCTGGGCAAAAAGAGATCCAACACGATATCAGGAGGTTCCCACGATTTTTGTCGCCTCAGTGTATTTCAGTGAGTATAATATCGAATCAGCTCCTCAAAGAACTTGGCAGAATGAGCCCAGTTATTAGTATGACGTTGCACCCACTATGGCCTGGACACATTCACTTATTCGATTCGGAAGAGTGTTCATAAAGCGATTGTATCATCTTTCGAGGCAAACTGGCCCACAAGTGTTCTAACTGGTCCTTGATATCCTGGATGCTGGCACTGCGAAGGAGTGACGTCAAAGCTGGTCCCATAGAAGTCCTGCCGGGTCTGATCTGGGGATCTAGCTGGCCACGGAGGTATCTCAACATCACGCAGACAGTTAACGGAGACACGTGGCACGTGTGGACGAGTATTTCCCTGTTGAAAAATGGCAGCACAATACTGTGGCATGACAGGTAACACATCAGGATGCAAGATACCCGTAACGGCCGTTATGCCCACAGAGTGCCCTCCATCCCTACCATCTGTGACCTGAAGTCATAACCAATGGCTCCCAATATAGTGACGCCAGAAGTAACACTGTGATGGCTCTCCAACATTGGAAGATCTCCCCAAGTCGTAGCCATACTCGCTGACGGCTGGTTTGGGGGATTAAAGGGACCAGACTGCTACGGTCATCGGTCCCTTTTTCCAAAACGTGAAAACACCCACACAATAAAAACGAATAATGGAGACAACAGACGACACAGGACAAGAAATACTCAGACAGAGATCAGACAAAACGAATTAAAATCACACAGTGTGACAGTGGTTGGTCGACCATAGAGACAAAAAAGGAAAAGCCAACCACCATGAAACACACTAAAACTCAGTCTAAAATCGTAGGCCAAAGGCCAGACTCAAAACACAACCAACACTCAGATTAAGTGATAAAAAACCCCTGCCCGAATAAAACGCAAAACTAAACCTGCCATAGCAGAGTCATCAGTTAAAAGAGCAGGGAGCGTAGCAGTCAGCGCAAACGTCTGCCTGAGCACAGTTAAAAGGTGACAGGTCAACAAAATGTGGACCACTGTCAAAGCCGACCCGCAGCGACATAGAGATGGGTCCTCATGGAGCAGTAAATGGCTGTGTGTCAAGCGGGTGTGGCCAATGCGGAGCCGAAAAAGGACTACTGAGTCCCTGCGAGTGGCTCGCATGGATGACCGCCACACATCGTAATCTCCTTGATAGGACGGAGTTTGTTTGGTGTGGTCAGGTTGCGCCATTCAGCGTCCCAAAGCGCGAAAACTTTGCGGCGTAAGAATGCTCGCAAATCAGTCTCCAGGAGGCCAACGTCCAGAGATGGTTTACTGGTGGCCTGTTTGGCCAGGCGGTCTACATGTTCATTGCCTGGTATCCCAACATGGCCTGGGGTCCACACAAAGACCACAGAGCGGCCGCAACGGGCAAGAGTATGGAGGGGCTCCTGGATAGCTAGCACCAGACGAGAGCGAGGGAAACGCTGCTCGGTAGCTCGTAAACCGCTCAGGAAGTCGCTACAGATAACGAAGGACTCACCTGAGCAGGAGTGGATATACTCTAGGGCACGAAAGATGGCGACCAGCTCAGCAGTGAAAACGCTGCATCCAGCTGGCAATGAATTTCGTTCGCAGTGGTCCCCTAGAACGAGAGCATAACGGACACGACCAGCAACCATCGAAGCGTCTGTGTAAACAACGCCAGAGCCCTGATACATGGCAAGGATGGAAAGAAAGCGGCGGCGGAAGGCCTCCGGAGGGACTTAGTCCTTCAGGCCCTGTGCCAATTCGAGCCGAAGGCAAGGGCGGGGCACGCACCACCGGGGTGTACGAAGAGGGACCCGGAAAGGAGGTAGAAGAGGGAAAACCTCAAGCCCTGAGAGAAGCTCTCTAACGCAGATCGCGATCGTACAACCCGACCGAGGCCGACGTTCTGGGAGAGGGACGACTGACTGAGGGAACAGGAGACGATAATTCGGATGCCCGGGCAAGCTACAAACATGTGCAGCATAAGTGGCCAGTAAACGTTGGCGCCGTAACTGCAGTGGAGGGACACCTGCCTCCACAAGTAAGCTGTTCACAGGGCTGGTCCGGAAAGCACCATTGGAAAGTCGTATTCCACTGTGAAGGATTGTGTCCAGCACCCACAACGCAGAAGGAGATGCTGAACCAAAGCCAGACTCCCATAATCCAGACGGGACTGGATTAACGCCTGGTAGAGCTATAAGAGGGTAGATCGGTCAGCGCCCCAGCTGGTGTGGCTCAAGCATCGCAGAGCATTAAGATGCCGCCAACACATATGTTTAAGCTGCCGAATATGGGGGAACCAAGTCAACCGGGCATCAAAAACCACACACAAAAACCGATGGGTCTCCACCACAGCAAGAAGTTCGCCGGCAAGATAAAGCCGCGGCTCAGGGTGAACTGTTCGTCGCCGGCAGAAATGCATAACGCAGGTCTTGGCAGCCGAAAACTGGAAGCCATGCGCTACAGCACAAGACTGCGCCTTGCGGATAGCGCCCTGCAGCTGACGTTCAGCACCTGCAATGCCAATGGAACTATAGTAGATGCAGAAGCGGAGACAGAATTTCCCACCGCCGCAGCGAGCCCGTTAATTGCAATTAAAAACAGGCAGACACTTAGGACAGAGCCCTGTGGTACCCCGTTTTCTCCTGAACTCGGAAGGAACTATGGGAGGCCGCGACTTGCACGCGGAAGGTACGATGTGACAGAAAATTTCGTAGGAAAATTTGCAGTGGACCGCGAAGACCCCAATCATGAAGCATAGAGGGGATGTGATGGCGCCATGTCCTATCATACGCCTTTCGCATGTCAAAAAAGACAGCGACGAGGTGCTGACGGCGGGCAAAGGCCGTACTGATGGCTGACTCCAGGCTCACCAGATTGTCGGCGGCAGAGCGGCCTTTACGGAACCCACCCTGAAACGGAGCCAGAAGGCCCCAGGACTCGAGTACCCAACTCAACCGCCGGCTCACCATGCGTTCGAGCAACTTGCAAAAAACATTGGTGAGGCTAATGGGGCGGTAGCTGTCCACCTCCAATGAGTTCTTGCCAGGCTTCAAAACGGAGATAACAATGCTTTCCCGCCATTGCGACGGAAACTCACCCTCGACCCAGATACGGTTGTAAAGGTCGAGGAGGCGTCGCTGGCAGTCCACTGAGAGGTGTTTCAACATCTGACAGTGGATGCTAACTGGCCAGGGAGCTGTATCAGGGCAAGCGGCTAGGGCACTGTGGAATTCCCACTCACTGAATGGCACATTGTAGGATTCAGGATGACGGGTGTGAAATGAAAGGCTCCGACGTTCCATCCGCTCTTTAATGGAGCGGAAGGCCAGTGGGTAAATCGCAGAAGCGGAACTCAGAGCAAAATGCTCTGCAAAGTGGTTTGCAATTACGTCGGAGTCAGTACAAACTGCTCCATTCAGTGAGAGCGCAGGGACACTGACAGGGGTCCGATAGCCATAGAGGCGCCTAATCTTGGCCCAAACCTGCGATGGAGAGATATGGAGGCCAATGGTGGAGACATACCGTTCCCAGCACTCCTGCTTGTGTTGGCGAATAAGGCGGCGGGCCTGTGCACGCAGCCGTTTAAAGGTGATGAGGTATTCTATTGAGGAATGTCGCTTGTGACGCTGGAGCGCCCGCCTGCGATCTTTAATCGCCTCGGCGATCGCAGGCGACCACCAAGGCACAGTCCTTCGCCGAGGAGACCCAGAAGAACGGGGAATGGCAGATTCTGCGGCAGTAACGATGCCGGTGGTGACCGAGTGAACCACCGCATCAATGGCTTCATTAGAAAGAGGCGCAATGGCGCAGTGGAGGAGAACAAGTCCCAGTCAGCCTTATTCATAGCCCATCTGCAAGGGCGCCCAGAAGAGTGACGCTGTGGCAGTGACAGAAAGATCGGAAAGTGGTCACTACCACACAGGTCGTCATGCTCAACGGTGGCGCCTCGACCTGTTGACACTGACCCACCCCACAGAGGGTTATGGGCGTTGAAGTCGCCCAATAACAGGAAAGGTGGCGGAATTGGGCTATCAGCGCAGCCAGGACATGCTGCGGGACATCACCATCCAGTGGAAGATAGAGACTGCAGACAGTAACAGCCTGTGGCGTCCACACCCGAACAGCGACAGCCTCTAAAGGTGTTTGTAGAGGGACACACTCGCTGTGAAGGGAGTGAAACTCGTAGATGCAGACGCCACCAGATACCCTTTCATAAGCTGCCCGGTTCCTATAATAACCCCGTTAGCTACGGAGGGCGGCGGTTCGCATTGCCGGAAACCAAGTTTCTTGAAGAGCAATGCAGAGGAAAGGGTGAGGGCTGAGAAGTTGTCGGAGCTCAGCAAGATGGTGGAAGAAACCGCTGCAGTTCCACTGGAGGATGATATTGTCCATGGCTGAGAAAGGCGTGAAGGGACTGGGGAGGCAGATTACGCCGCTGGGTCACCTGCTGCCTCCGATTGAGCACCTGTACAAGTGCTATCCATCGCGTCCAAGGGACCGGCGAGGTCCTCAGCAGACGCCAGAATCTTGACCTCATCCTCAGACGCTGAGCTCGAAGGGTGCGGTGGGGTGGGTGCCACTGCAAGTTCTTTGGCCTTAGAGGTCTTTCTCTTGGACTTCTCTCACTGAACCTTGGGTTTCACCAGCTGGGAGGGCTTCACCAATTCAGTCTCCGGGACGGAGGAGGATCTCGAAGCCCTACGACCAGCCGCTGGCGGGAACTTATGCCACTGTCAGGTGTCATCCTTCCCGCTGGTGGAAACCTGGGGAGGGAGGGACCCAAGGGAACCATTCCGAGCGAGAGTAGCTGAAGAAGTTGGACGCTTCTCTGGCTGAGAAGTGGGGACGGATGCCCCCAATGGGTGGGAGGATGTTGCTCCTGAGGTAGGTGGCGCAGGAGCAATGGGGTTGGGAGAGTCCCCCACGGGCAAGGGGGCATGGGGAGTTGTACGGCTCGTCGATCCGCCTGGAATTCTCGGAACTGATGGGGCTAGCACGATTGTTGCAGCAGCGGCGTAGGAAGATGTCATTCTCACAGGATGTAGTCGGTCATACTTCCTCTTAGCCTCACTATAGGTCAGTCGGTCCAGGGTCTTACATTCCATGATTTTTCGCTCTTTCTGTAAGATCCTGCAGTCTGGCAAGCAAGGTGAATGGTGCTCTCCACAGTTGACACAGATGGGAGGCGGGGCACATGGTGTATTGGGATGTGATGGGCGTCCGCAATCTCGACATGTGAGGCTGGAAGTACGGTGGGAAGACATCTGGCCAAACTTCCAGCACTTGAAGCACCGCATTGGGGGAGGGATATAGGGCTTGACATCGCACAGGTAGACCATCACCTTGACCTTCTCTGGTAATGTATCACCCTCGAAGGCCAAGATGAAGGTACCAGTAGCAACCTGATTATCCCTCGGACCCCGATGAACGCGCCGGCGAAATGCACACCTCGACGCTCTAAGTTGGCGCGCAGCTCGTCATCAGACTGCAAAAGTAGGTCCCTATGAAAAATAATACCCTGGACCATATTTAAACTCGTATGTGGTGTGATGGTAGGTTAACATCCCCCAACTTGTCACAGGCAAGTAACCTTCGTGACTGGGCAGAGGATGCCGTTTTTATCAAAACTGACCCAGAGCGCATTTTGGGCAAACCCTCCACCTCCCCAAACTTGTCCTCTAAATGCTCTACGAAGAACTGAGGCTTTGTGGACATGAAAGACTCCCCATCAGCTCTCGTACAAACTAAGAATCGGGGCGAATAACTGTCACGGCCAACCTGAGACTTACACTCCTCCCACGGTGTGGCCAGGGAGGGGAACGTTTTCGGATCGTACTTCTGAGCATTAAATTGAGCCCGAGAACGCTTAGAGACTGCCGGCGGTTGGCCACCAGCGAGAGATGATGTACCACTCTTCATTGCGGGTCATCCGCCCTGATGCCACCCACTCCGACCAAGGGCCCTCCCCACGGGCGCCACCCAGCCTCAGCAAGGGCCACCTGGCAGGATGGCCATTGCCGGGATTCCCGATGCCCCAGAGAGATAGGCATCTACTCCTTGGCATACGTTAACGGCGCAGGTATCAGCCGAGTGATCCCTGTGTTGTCACGGAGCTACAACCAACAGGGTACATGGCGGCCCCCGCACAACGCACTGGCTACCGTGTTGGATCTTAGGTGCAAAAATGTCCAACGTCGTCTCAGCAAAAAGCACACAGCATGTTGTTCTCAATGGAGAGACGTCGACAGACGTTAAAGTAACCTCTGGTGTGCCACAGGGGAGTGTTATGGGACCATTGCTTTTCACAATGTACATATAAATGGTCTAGTAGATAGTGTCGGAAGTTCCATTCGGCTTTTCGCAGATGATGCTGTAGTATACAGAGAAGTTGCAGCATTAGAAAATTGCAGCGAAATGCAGGAAGATCTTCAACGGATAGACTCTTGGTGCAGGGAGTGGCAACTGACCCTTAACATAGACAAATGTAATGTACTGCGAATAGATAGAAAGAAGGATCCTTTATTGTATGATTATATGATAGCGGAACAAACAATGGTAGCAGTTACTTCTGTAAAATAGCTGGGAGTATGCGTGCGGAACGATCTGAAGTGGAATGATCATATAAAATTAATTGTTGGTAAGCCGGGTACCAGGTTGAGATTCATTGGGAGAGTCCTTAGAAAATGTAGTCCATCAACGAAGGAGGCGGCTTACAAAACACTCGTTCGACCTATACTTGAGTATTCCGTACCAGGTCGGGTTGACATACGAGATAGAGAAGATCCAAAGAAGAGCGGCGTGTTTCGTCACAGGGTTATTTGGTAAGCGTGATAGCGTTACGGAGATGTTTAGCAAACTCAAGTGGCAGACTCTGCAAGAGAGGTGCTCTGCATCGCGGTGAAGCTCGCTGTCCAGGTTTCGAGAGGGTGCGTTTCTGGATGAGGTATCGAATATATTGCTTCCCCCTACTTATACTTCCGGAGGAGATCACGAATGTAAAATTAGAGAGATTCGAGCGCGCACGGAGGCTTTCCGGCAGTCGTTCTTCCCGCGAACCATACGCGACTGGAACAGGAAAGGGAGGTAATGACAGTGGCACGTAAAGTGCCCTTCGCCACACACCGTTGGGTGGCTTGCGGAGTATAAATGTAGATGTAGATGCACAGTGCATACTGGTAATCGCACCCAGGAAGGTATCCTCGCCCAAGAGATGGAAAACGAGGGGGACAGCATTGCGACGACGAGAAAGCCGGCTAAGGTCTCAACGCACGACGAATACAGTGCACCATGTAAGGCGCCCTTCCCCAACTGGCTCGCTCTTCGGAAGAATTTAGAAAGATGGAGGTCAAACCCGAGAGGGGACCATCACATAAGACCGAAACTTTTGGGACTCCTTTTAGTCGCCTCTTACGACAGGCAGGAATACCGAGGGCCTGTTCTAACCCCTGAATCCGCAGGGGGAAACTCGCTGACGACGAGGGCCATCCGGTAGAGTGCAATTCATCACTGAACACGAGATACATGTTTGCCTAGGCAGTTTGCTTGCAATAAAACAGGAGTGAGAGTCACCTTGTGTTGTGTGTTTCTATTTGTTGTTCCATTGCCGGTTTTAAGCCGATCTCGGTTACCTTCGGACGGACTTGCTTATTATTATTAGCAAACTAACATCACATGTTACTTTCCAGGTCGACTTAAAACTGGCAGTGGAACATCAAAGAAAAAAGGTAAACCAAACGTTGATTGGCTGCTCTTTCTTTAGAACACACTGTCTTGAAATCTTAAAAAAAATAGTTGACATGTTTCTAATGCAAACTGTACAGCGGAAGCAGAAATGTAATTACGCTGGAGGGAAGCGTATAACAAGACCGCTAATGTTCTCAGTACCTTAAAAGAAATTGTCAGGCGCAGTCGGCAGAACCGTAAGATTGTTCACTGATGATACCTTTATTTAAAAATAGTTGTAGTATGATTGAAAAGAATTGCATAATGACATAGTGCAATAAATGAAATCTAAGGATACGTGTAAGGTAACGCCCAGTAAAATGAGACACAACTCGATTGTGTTCTATTGCAACAATAGTGCCACATATTCGGAGCAATACTAAAAAGCTACACAAAGTGGGACGAGCACACTAAATCATATGGGACGATCAAAAAGTTTCCGTTCGATGGCCGTACAGGCCACAACCGATACGCCAATCAGGCAAAATCGCCGTGAGCATTGAGGCAGCCATCCCACCGACGCACCAGGTTGAAGATAGCCTTTTAGTAAAACAACGTGTCCTGCTGCGTGAAGAAGTCCGTAACCTCTCAACTGCACATACTCATCTGACAGGAGTCGTCGACCCTTCGAGGCCTTTTTTAAGGGACCGAAGGCGTGGTAATCGCTTGCGGAGGGATGAGGACTATAGGGCGGGTGCTCGGGTGTCACCCCTTGAGTTACCGTAACTTCTGCGTTACGGGGATGTGCTTTATCACGAAGAAGCAGCGCCCCTTGTCACAATTTTCTCGAACATTTCGCTTGCCCCATATACACTCCTGGAAATGGAAAAAAGAACACATTGACACCGGTGTGTCAGACCCACCATACTTGCTCCGGACACTGCGAGAGGGCTGTACAAGCAATGATCACACGCACGGCACAGCGGACACACCAGGAACCGCGGTGTTGGCCGTCGAATGGCGCTAGCTGCGCAGCATTTGTGCACCGCCGCCGTCAGTGTCAGCCAGTTTGCCGTGGCATACGGAGCTCCATCGCAGTCTTTAACACTGGTAGCATGCCGCGACAGCGTGGACGTGAACCGTATGTGCAGTTGACGGACTTTGAGCGAGGGCGTATAGTGGGCATGCGGGAGGCCGGGTGGACGTACCGCCGAATTGCTCAACACGTGGGGCGTGAGGTCTCCACAGTACATCGATGTTGTCGCCAGTGGTCGGCGGAAAGTGCACGTGCCCGTCGACCTGGGACCGGACCGCAGCGACGCACGGATGCACGCCAAGACCGTAGGATCCTACGCAGTGCCGTAGGGGACCGCACCGCCACTTCCCAGCAAATTAGGGACACTGTTGCTCCTGGGGTATCGGCGAGGACCATTCGCAACCGTCTCCATGAAGCTGGGCTACGGTCCCGCACACCGTTAGGCCGTCTTCCGCTCACGCCCCAACATCGTACAGCCCGCCTCCAGTGGTGTCGCGACAGGCGTGAATGGAGGGACGAATGGAGACGTGTCGTCTTCAGTGATGAGAGTCGCTTCTGCCTTGGTGCCAATGATGGTCGTATGCGTGTTTGGCGCCGTGCAGGTGTGCGCCACAATCAGGACTGCATACGACCGAGGCACACAGGGCCAACACCAGGCATCATGGTGTGGGGAGCGATCTCCTACACTGGCCGTACACCACTGGTGATCGTCGAGGGGACACTGAATAGTGCACGGTACATCCAAACCGTCATCGAACCCATCGTTCTACCATTCCTAGACCGGCAAGGGAACTTGCTGTTCCAACAGGACAATGCACGTCCGCATGTATCCCGTGCCACCCAACGTGCTCTAGAAGGTGTAAGTCAACTACCCTGGCCAGCAAGATCTCCGGATCTGTCCCCCATTGAGCATGTTTGGGACTGGATGAAGCGTCGTCTCACGCGGTCTGCACGTCCAGCACGAACGCTGGTCCAACTGAGGCGCCAGGTGGAAATGGCATGGCAAGCCGTTCCACAGGACTACATCCAGCATCTCTACAATCGTCTCCATGGGAGGATAGCAGCCTGCATTGCTGCGAAAGGTGGATATACACTGTACTAGTGCCGACATTGTGCATGCTCTGTTGCCTGTGTCTATGTGCCTGTGGTTCTGTCAGTGTGATCATGTGATGTATCTGACCCCAGGATATGTCAATAAAGTTTCCCCTTCCTGGGACAATGAATTCACGGTGTTCTTATTTCAATTTCCAGGAGTGTATATTCTCGATTCTCCGATGGATGTCTAGCGGTGTTTGTTCTTCGACAGATAAGAAAAAAATAACAGCACGTTGGTCCTGTTTGTACGCATTTGGTAACAACGTCGCTATACTTCACCTTTCCGCATTTCCCGCACGCACGTTTGAAAGACACGAATTCCACACTGATCCCTTGCCGGTGGTTATATACCCTCGCCAGAGTCGCGCTGCGTTCCATATTCGCTGTAGGAAAGTCCTCAAATGGAAACTTCTTTATCGCCCCGTATAGTATAGATGAATGGAAGATTTAGATTTGTTACAACGATTCTGTAAAATTGCAGTGTGTCTGTAAAGGAAATCACATACAAGCCTTTGCACTCGTGCGACCAGTTCTAAAACACTAATTGTCTGGGACCAGTTTTCTCCTCCCACAGTTTTGCATTAAGCTGTGACCCCACATGTAAAATTAAACGAAAAAAGCGTTAAGAGGGTAATCCCAAACGTAAAACGCTGTTCTGAAAGTTATGAACCTCTTCTTTCACCTCGTCGTCGGAGCTGAATCGCTTTCCGGCCAAATGTTCTTTTAACCTAGGGAACAGGTGATAGTCACTGGGCGCCAAGCCAGGACTATAGGGTGGGTGGGTGATTATGTCCCACTGAAACTGCTGCAGGAGAGCAACTGCTTGCCGAGCGATGTGTGGGCGAGCGTTGTCATGGAGAATGTGTACGCCCTTGTTCAACATTCCCCCTCTCCGGTTCTGAATTGCCCGTTTGAGTTTTTTCAGAGTCTCACAGTACCTGTCAGCGTTAATTGTGGTCCCAGCGATTCAGCTCCGACGACGAGGTGAAAGAAGAGGTTCATAACTTTCAGAACAGCACGGCGGCGAGCTGGTATGACATGGACATACAAAAACTGCCACAGCGTCTACAAAAATGCTTCGACAGAAATGGTATTACGTCGAAAAATAGGTAAATGTTCAAGCTGTAAACTTATGTAAACCACTGTAGAAATAAACAGGTCTATATACTTATAAAAAAATAGGAGAGCTTACTTTTGGGATTACCCTCGTACAAACATACGTGTCGCTGACTTTTATCATATGTAATGAATGTGTTAAGAGAAGATTCTCATACACTTCTCCTTTCCTTAGGGTTTATCTTGTCTTGTACGGGGTGCGCGATTTCAGGAATGGCAGGTTTTATTATTTAAGTCTCTGGCTGGATGTCCTTTCTGCGCCACAATCGTCAAGGTGACCAAGGGAGGGAAGTAGTGTGTGCCATCTGTCTGTGGACCGAGTAAACTTTGATCTGTGTGTCGTCGTATTTTAATTGTTTATGTATCTTATTCTCTCAATCGTAGTTTGAGGAACAGCGCAGCATCGGCCTGAATGAGCGTGGGAAACCGCCTAAAAACCATACTCAGGCTGGTCTGTGTACCAGTCCACAGACGAATGTGCCGCACGGATTCGATTATGGTCTTGCCACCTTCCAGTCTCGCAAGCTAGTGCACTACGCGTTACGCTATAGGAGGGATTCACTAGATTCTGATACAATGAGGAGTCCAATATTATGACCACTGGTCACCGCGAGGACGAATGCCGCCCTGTGGCGGAACGGGACGCGGTAAGGAAAGATGTAAGAGGAACAGACACGAATGGCAAACCATTCTAGGGACGATGCTTGTCATGGAGACATCCACTGACATAAGCGGCTCTGACGAAAGACCAAATTGTTCAGTCTGGTGCCTGGAAAGTAGCATCTCGGAAACGGCGGAACTGGTCAGATATTCCCGTGCTACTGTCGTCAGCATGTATGCCAAGTGGTTGAAGGACGGTGAAGCCACAGGCAGGTGGCAAGGTGTTGACCCATCCACATCGTCAGTTCCGACCGTGGATCAATGAAAACGTGTAGCCTGGTAGATGGAACCACGTTTCTTGTTACACCATGTAAATATTAGTGGCAGATAAGCCATCATCCACGCAAAGGGCTGCTCGAAACGAGCACCGCGTCACGTAGGCAGGCCGGTGGAGGCAGAGTTATGCTATGCGGTACAGTCACCTGGGGTGCAACAGGACCAGTGGTGACCCCTTGACAGCTGCGAACGACGTGAAGTTTATCGTGGGCCACCAGCACTTCTCGATCCCTGATCTCTTTACCGCTGGCGATGACACCTTCCCAGTGGCGGCTCGTTCAAAATTTTACCAATGCCCTACTATGTGGTGCCGTCTAGCCTTTTGATTTACTAGGCTAGTAACCGTAACTAAATCATTAATTTTACGCATGTAAATTGAACTGTTTAAGTATACTTAAATTTTATAATTAATAGTTTAAAATTGGGAGGAAAAACAAAATGAAAAAAATAGTAATGGCAGCAATCGAATCCGTATCCACGAGTTGCCGTCTGTGTGTTAAACCACTCCGCCACGGCACGATTACGACAATGGTTCCTCAAAAATCCTTCGTACTCTACGCTTAAAGGCTTAGAGAACGTTTTATTTTTTCCTACGGCCCACTCACGCGAATATCCTAGGAAGTTTAAAGGGGTATCAACCTGCTTCAACTCATATAGTTTTATTTTATCTATAGTTTCTAATACTTGAACCCATGGCCGTTTGGAAACCAACAAACCTCTTTTGAATTCAGTAATCTGTGGCAAACCGACTGACTTCAGACTAAATATTTGTTCGGAAAGTGATCTCCCTTTCCTAAATCTACATTGATATTCACCTAAATTACGCTCCAGAGTTGTTTCTACGCTGTGTAGTTTAATCTTGGTAAATACGTTATATGCAACTAGTAGCATCTAGTTTATTACCTTTCTTATTTAGTGGATGTATCAAGGACACCTGCTATTCTCCTGTGAGTTTTTCCTGTTTTCCAGTTTTTCTCAAAGATAAATTGTAGCTCGTTTTTATTTTTGATGGGTACCATTTCAATACTTCTGCTGCAATAGCGTCTTCTGTACTAGCTTTGTAAGGTTTTAGTAACTACTTCAATTTCTTTCGTAGCTGGGGGTGTCATCATCATCTAGATTTTCGTCAGTACTCGAGTATTCGAGCTTATGGATCCGTTCTGGGCAATTAAGAAGCTGATCAAAATATTTTGCAATTTTCAGTGGCCAAATCGGTGAGCCTCGTCCCACGCTCCTCTGTTGTTAGATTTACATCTGAATTAGATCTATCTAACTCTTTAAGTCTCACTTTCTCCAGCAAAGATCTACTTGAAAAGGGTCTGTTTAGCAGATCATCTACAGAAAACAGTTACATACTAAATTACCTCGTATATTCGCTTTTTTCACCACCATTTTGCCTATAGCCTTTTGACTTACAAGGTTAGAAATCAAAATTTTACTGAATACATTAATTTTACATATATAACTTGAATGTTTATATAAATTTAAATTTTATAATCAATAGTTCAATACGGCGAAATAGAAAATAAAATGGAGAAAAATAGCGGGAATCGAACCCAGGTCTGTGACTTGCCAGTCTCTGCGGTGAGCCACTCTGCAATAGCGCCGCTAGGGCAAAGGCTCCTCAAAAATTCCTCAAGCTCTATGCTTGCAGACTACGCTACACACAGTTTCAAAGAAATCCTGACCTAGTGCTGTGAGCAACGTGGCGTTTGTAGTGCCAGAAAGGATGGAGCATCGACAGTTGAAAAGACAGCTGCATTCCTTGTCTGGGTTGATCGTAGCGTAACTGACCGTCATTTTAGTATTCGACACTAGTTGCTAGTTATTGCAGAGACAACGCTTCAAAACATGTTTTCGTCAGTTTGATTTGCATACTAGCACGCATTCTAAGAGAACTGGTTTAACTTTAGTGCGATTTTCGACTCGCATTCGAGGAGAAATGGTGCAATGTTAGTGCGATTTCCGGGTCGCATTCAAAGATAAATGGCGTAATTGTAATGTTATAGTGTTTAGTAGCACATTAGCACATGATAACTGACTGCCACTGCGTCTTCCAGTCGGATAACAGTCGGTTTATAAGCCTAGAATTGTGCTACAACGGTTTGAGGAGTGTGACTGAACTAACGTTGATGTCTTGGTGTCCAAATTCGCCTGATATGAACCCGATGGAACACATCTGACACGTTATCGGTCGCCAGCTCCGCACCAACAAACTAGCCATCGGATTTTAATGTATGGGAACTGCATGACGTGTGCATAGATACCTTGTGCCAGATACCTGCGGATACCTAACAAGGAAATTTCGAATCCATACCACGCAGAATCGCAGCTGTATCGAGTTTCAAAGATGGACCAACATGCTATTTAATCAATAAGTTGGTCGTAATATTTTGGCACATGAGTGTATGTGTGCAAATTATTTCCATGAACATTATGTAGTTCTGAAGTCAAGGACTGATGTCGGTAAGAACTGGAATTCACTGTGGAAACAGAGAGGACTGAGTACTACTGTAGTCCTTTAACAGCACGTCACAGCGAGATGTAAGCCAACAAAAAATAAAACTTGTAACCTACATGTTTAAAGAGTACAGTATAACTTACATACAATGTACAGGCACTAATAGTCGAATGTCACAAATAAGAACAAAAAAAATGATTTTTTTTTTTTTTGCTATGTTGTATGACAAGACATGTTAGCACTGAGCAGTAACATATCACTGTAATTACATTTACTAACTGTTCAAAAAATGTAATTTATGTATGTTTGGAAAAAAATGTGAGTTACGGACGTAAAAGTTGCGTGTAAATACGAGGTGGACTGCAAATGTCTTCCTCAATGTCCTCGTACAACTGAGTTATCGCTTTATTTTGGAGAAATAAAAAGGAGAATAACAAAAATTTTTTAATCTGATGAATATAATTTGTAGAGTTACAGTTGATACTGAAATCTCCATCATTTGTTCACTACTGCAAAAAATATTGCGTACAGTGAAGGAAGCTTTGTAGAAAGTAGAAAAAAGGTATATATTCATTTCTTTAGTGTTTTAAAGCACACAGTGTTTATTGAATTTTACGGTTTTTAAATCATAATAACGTGGTTCGTCAATATTATCCTACATCGCCTAAGATTGTTGTTTGAAATGGGATATTATGGATTAGCAGCCTGTCAGAAACGAAATGCAAAATGAGAAGCAGAGTTTCTACGTAGTGACAGTGTTGAGCTATTTACATGTAGCTGACATGTTTTATTTTAGGTGGTCAGCATTCAAATAGATAATAAGCGCCCTTCCACATTACATATCAGTGCTAAAGGATAGCTTTTAAGTCAGACATTTATATACAAAAACACATTTGATGCCTTTCTAAAAAAATATTTTTTTCGTGTTGCTGGCTAACGCCGCGAGCGTGAAAACATACAACAAAATTTACAAGAGGCGTTCGAAAATGATTTACAATAGCAGGTTTTTATACGTTATTTGTAAATGAACATGAGTTATATACGAGGTCGTTCAATTAGTAATGCCCCATATTTTAAAAAAATCATTAATATACATAGACAAACGTCCTTGGTAGTCTTTTACATCTGATGTTTGTTCTGTGCGTCGGTGAAGTTTCAACCGTTCTGGCAGAAGGCAGAGCCGTAGTACAGCGTCAAAATGGCGTCTACATACGACTCACGTTGCAAGACGCGTGCTGTTTTTGAATTCTTATGTGCAGAAAAAGAAACCGTGGTGAACATCCATAAAAGTTTGTGGGCAGTATATGGCGGTGCTGCAGTTGATAGGAGTAAAGTTGGGCTATGGGTAAACAAAGTTAGAGCCTCAGGAAATGCAGGGAAACAGCTCCATGATCAACCACGCTCGGGGCGTCCTGTCACAGCCACTGCTTCACACATGCTGAGTCGTGCGGATGCCATGATTCGTTCTGACCTGCGCATCACAACTCGACGACTGGCTCTACAGTTTTCGGTCCGCACTGGAAGTGCGTCTGCAATGATCGAGACTCTCGGATATTCAAAGAGGTGCTCACGATGGATTCCACAAATGTCATAGCGGACCACAAGATTCAAAGAAAGGACGTTTCATCTGAATTGTTGGAGCGTTTTGAGACCGACGGCGAGGCCTTTCTGTCACGGATCGTTACGGGGACGAAAGATGGGTGCACCACTTTGCGCTGGGAACAAAAAGGCAGTCCCTGGAGTGGCATAATCCTCATTCACCACAAAAGTCATGGTGACAGTCTTCTGGGATTGTGATGGCATCATACCTGTCGATCTGTAGCCACGAGGATCAACCAACAATTCAAAGGCATGCATGAAGACTCTGAATAAACTCTAGAACCGTTTCCGACGTGTTCGATCAGTCAAGAATCCAGCAGAAATCTTGCTCCAACACGGTAGTGCACGCCCACACACAGTCTGAGAAGCCGGGAATGCATCGCCACATTGGGATGGAGATCGTTGCCTCATCCATCCTACAATCCAGACCTGGCACCCCCGGACTTCCATCTCTCTGGGCCGCTTAAAGATTCTCTACGGGGAGCACACTTTGAAGATGACGAGAGCGTCAGCCATGCAGTGGAAACACGGTTACGCCAACAGGACAGGAGCTTTTACCAGCAGGGAATACATGCTCTTCCACAACGTTGGCGTACGGCCATAGAGCGTGATGGAGACCACGTAGAAAAATTGGACACGGACAAGACACGTCGATGTATATTGTCACCAAATTCTGACTTTTAACAACAAATACGTTCTGAGAAAAAAAAATGTGGGGCATTAATTATTGAACAACACTTGTAAATCGCTACCATCTGCCTGGCAATATCAGCACTGCGTCATGGAACAATTATTTGAGGGTACTATATACACACTCGTGGACAGCTGGCTGCAATTCTTCGTTGTTAACGAACCTCTTACGCTAGTGCGCGTCCTTCGTTTTATCGAATAAAGCATAAGTATGGCCACATCTTTCTCTACTTAACAACAAACAGCCGTTTTTTTCCTCAGTGTTTACAACTGCCATCTAGTGTCTGCGCGGTGACATTGACTCAGTTGATAGCCCAATGAGAGTATATGCAATATCATTTCCGAACGCCTCTTCTATTGTAGGCTAATTGATGATGTTTTTCGATAAACTCTGGTGTTGTGTAGAAGCTAATTTCTAATAGCAGGGGACTGATGACCTCAGTAGTTAAGTCCCGTAGTGCTCAGAGCCATTTGAATTTCTAATAGCAGCGGTTGGTTCGACAATATTAGCAAATATCATTGATAACACATGGATACGGAAGTCATATGAATTGGCCAAGCAGCAGCAACTTTTCCGCTGCTGCCCAAAACAAAGTACCGCATGATATTGCACTTCATCAACGAGTTGCGCCAGTGGCGTGGTACGATACTGTGGTGCGGGGATTTCAGTCTATACTAGTATTGCAGACACGTACCCACAAATATACGAAAGATTAATTACGTAACTTTATTCTTCGAGATGTCTACACTCTTCGTAAAACAAAAAACCGTGCCTTCAGAAAGGAGATATTTTTCGGATCCTAGAAATGAGATGAATTTGTAATTTCATATTCTGCTCTAACGTGTTAAAAAATCTATACCTCTTCGCAGTCTCCACACAATCATGTTGCAGGGGAGGGGAGGGAGAGAGGGGGAGAGAGAGGGGGGGGGGGAGAGAGATGGATAATGTAAAATGTTATCGGCTGAGTCTTCCAAATACACGATGAGGGTGGTGGCTCATTGACAAAATATGTTCACCTTCATAATGCTTTTCGGGGTTGAGTTGACGACATGTTGCCACATAGTTGTGCCTTCTACTATTCTACATAGTAAAATCGTAAACGCACTCATTACAGCTACACAACATGCTTTGGTAAGGGGTTCATTGTAGAGAGAAGGTATAAGGATGGCATAACAAAGGAAAAGTTGCTCAGCAAGGATATTAACACTGACAATCCGAGCATGGAACAGAAAGTATACAATAGTAAACGGAAACGCATCTACTAAAGACAAGAACAGGAAAGAGAAGACAGTTGTGCACTATTTATGAGGGGGAACTACACGATACACGCAAAAGCTCAGCCCACAGACGAGTAAAGTCACTCGCAGGTTATTATAATGCACATACAGGAAGGAGAACCACATAATAAGGGAATGGTAGGCGAGTACTTAGCGCACCAGAGGGCAAACAAGAACGGAGGAAACGTTAATCGCACTGTGTCGACAACACAAAATGACACTGATGATAACTTACTTCAGAACCAAAACAAGTACGAAAACGATGTAGGTAAGCCCATGCACCAGCCTTGAAAAATTTCAATTGGACGTAAGGGCAGGCACAGACGAATTAAGACGCAGTCGAACCAAATACGAGGAAGGGCTCAAATGATTATAAGAAACTGAACATAGGGAAAAGGCTGAACTATGGGGAAAGGAAGAAAAGAAGAGGCACTGGAGGTGGAGCAAGGACTATGAGGAGGCGGTAGGGGCGATGTACATTTACCGTAACGATCACAAAGATAAGAGAAATTTGAGCTCTTACGTAGGCATATAGACAGTAGTTCTTTTTCTCGCTCCACTTGCGAATGGAAAAAGAAAGGAAAAGACTAATAGTGCAATGAGTTGCTGAATATGGATGTAGATTTGCATGTATATTTAGATGTAGATGAACCGTAGGAAAGTGTGCAGAGACTAAAGCAGCAAGAAGGACCCGGCAAATGGAGGGTTTCCTATAAATTTGGAAACACGGCAAAATAATAAGATGGGACAGAAAACAGACGATAGAGTCGGAATTGGACGCGATGAGAAAATTTTTAGGAAAAACAACAGTTCGGGAAGCTCAAAAAGTATCTAACTGGATACGTGGGCAGAGAAATGTTTATAAGCGGGACGAAAGAGAAAATTGGCCGTTAGTGAGAAAGAAAACTGTGGGATACTTGCAGCGCACTTTTATGAGTAGCTTAAGTGCGAAGCACCTGAAAAACGAGCTGGAACTGAGCGAAGAACAGAATAGAGATAGTCACGTTTCCCGAACAGGGATGAGGTCGCAGTGGCCATAAGCGATCTAGGCAACTGGAAAATATCGAATAATAGCCGAGATGATAAAAATGTGGAGGCCAAAAGCGGTGAACGATACGATTCACTTTATCTGCCAGGTTTGGAGAATAAGAAAAAAACCAGAAGAAGGGAAGAAAGCGATCACAGTGATAATACATACGAAGTGGAACAAGAGAAATGCAAACTATTACACAGGAATATCACTACTACAAGTCAGCTACAAGTTGCTGTCGAGACTCCTCCTCAAGACATTAGAAGAAGAGATAGGAAGTTCAGTTAGATACTGTTAAGCGGAATTTACGAATGGAACAGGAAACGTAGAACAGATATTCATCATGAAACAACTTACAGATTGTAGTGTCTTAAAGAACGTAAAAGACGGCAGTAACTATCGTTGACTTCATGAAGAAGTATGACTCCATCGACAGACAGACTCTTCGAAGAATCTTGAAAAATAGAGGACCAGACAGCACTACACAAGAACTAACCATGGAAATTCTGACAGACGCAAAAGTAAGGATGAGATTCAGAGGATCCCTGTCAGAAGAGCCCAAAGGGACTGCCTAGCCTTTGCGGACAACATAGCGATAGTGACATGGAAGAAGACGCAAAGCCACAACTCGATAACAGTAGCAAGATAGCGAAGAATGGGACTGAGGATCGCTACAAGACAAAGGTATTGAATATCACTGGGGATTGGGAAACACCAGAAGGCACCATGCAAAAGGGGGTCAAATTTGTATACCTGCGAGAACATATAACAGCAAGAAAGAGGAGCAATGAGCGAACAGAGAGGATAAAGACGATAAAATCAGCCTTCAGTATGACCAGATTATAGAAAGTAAAAGTAATGCAAAGGCCAGACACTACTAGACAACGGCGAGGAATTCGGTATTACATGCTGCTCAGACGATTAACACTAAGAAGAAATGGTGCAGAACAACGAGAGAAAAATACCGAGGACAATACTAGGCCCTCAAAGAGGCGATGAGAGATGGATGCTAAGACTTAAGGAAGAACTGTACCGGAATATGAGGACCAGATCAGGAATAATCAGACTGAAAAGGGAAAGGTTTGTCGGATATGTGAGCAGGATGAGTATGGATAAATGACGAAGAGAGTATGGGAAACAACAGGGAGGACAACGAGGAAGACAGGAAACAAGTGGGTTGTTGAACTCCGGAAGGAGAGCGGGGGGTCAAGACGGAAGGAAAGAAAAATAGAGAAGAAAGTACACACCGTCCAATATGGCAGAGATCGACGACAGAGAAGGATACAGGAAAAGCACTGTCACCAGTGGAGCACACAAGAGAAGAGAATGCTGTAGATCTCCGAAGAAGAACGGGAGAGAAGAAGAGAAAGCATGAAAAGGTTGTGGGAGGAGAAGAGGAAAATACAATTCATGAAGGGGCTACATGTGGTAACGCAAAAGCAAGAAGGTGTAAAATTTTCATGGTAGTTGCGCCTCTGACGCAGTATTACAGCCATTAACGACATAACATGCAACATTCAAACGTCTTACTGCGCACTTCTGCGTCAGAGGAAATGTAAGCAGCTTACGCAACACTGGTTTTCTGCGTTATCCAGCTCGCATTTTTATTATCCATTTGGCTACGACTCGTAATGACTTGATAATGAATTCTCTTCGAGGGACGACGACGACAATATAATACGATAAATAATGGCATACAAGCCTGCGAACGTAGAAAATTCCTTTCGCGGACTCGTGGCGCATTACGTCGTTAATACTAGAGATACGTACATAAAAAGCAGAACAGAAAGAAACACGTTTTCTGGAAATATCAAGACGTTAACTTCACAATGGGCATCTTACCCAACTTATATCTGGTATTATTTCGTTTTCTTGTTCTTCTCACTTATAGCTTCCGGAACTGGTGTGGTAACGTAGTGGCTTTACAAATAATTAGTCAAGCGCTGCAAATGTAGATGACCAAATAACGTCTATCTTGCATTCAAGGTGTGATGTAACAGGGTCTACCATATTCGTCGTTTTTGTGAGTGACTACCAAGGATAGCTGTCAAATGAATTAGCTATTCAGTGGTCTTACGCTTCTACAAGATAAAAATTAGGAAACAAATACGACACTGCCATTGCATATCAGAGAAATACAATGGCAAAACATAAGCTCATTAAAACGAATTTTGTCGCTGCGGATACTGTAAACCACTTATTGAAAATTATGATACAGTTAGAAGAATCTGATTTCTTCGCGCGGCACGGCGGCTTCACTTCACCGGATTAAATCTTCACCTGGTCGACGCCATGTACCACAAGAAGCAGCCAGAAGCCCTGCCATATCCCCTCCGGCTCTTATTACTAATAATACAACAAAAATGAATTAAAGAAATTGTAATGTTGAAAGTAATGTTGATATCAGTTACGTTCTACCCACGTTAAAGTCTACATACATGTTTTGCATCACTGAAAGATGTTTTAATAATTTTGCACTCAGTAGTGAAAAATAAACCAAATTAAACTGTTCGTGAATAAAAAAATATTCTTTCAGTTCTGAATATTTTTGGAAGTATATATGAGGAATTAATCGAAAATGTGTCTTTTGGATGATAACTCATAGGTAATGACATCGAAATTATATTGTCTTGGGGAAAGCGATCAGTTTGTGGGATGGAGTTCCATGTCTGTTGCACTTGATCGGTCAATACACAGACGATTAATGCTGTTTGTGGATGACGCTGGAGTTGTCGTCCAATGATGTCCCATATGTGCTCCATTGGAGACAGATCTGGTGAGCGAACAGTCCAAGGCAACATGTCGACTCTCTGTAGAGCAGTGGTTCCCAACCTTTCTCAGACCATTATTCCTTAGTGCAGTCAGACATTAGCTAGCAACCCTGCCGTTCCCCTTTCCCTGACGTCTGTTGCCCCCACCTCCGTTCACCACATTATCACCAAATTTAGTACCTAACTAAACTCCTGGAAAACTTTTATTTTTAAAATTATGAAAGATGACAGATATCTCGTCTCTGTGTGTGTGTGTGTGTGTGTGTGTGTGTGTGTGTGTGTGTGTGTGAGAGAGAGAGAGAGAGAGAGAGAGAGAGAGAGAGAGAGAGAGAGAGAGAGAAGGGGGGGGGGGGCGGGGCGCCCTACAACCCCATTTAAAGTCAACGAAGTTAAAATGTGTGCCCTATACTTACTGTTCGTAAACCACTTGATTGGTGCACTTCGTAATTCTGAACTGGCAGAATTGGAATACTTCAGGCTGTTAATCCTTTGTGTCTGACCACAGCCACTAGTAGTAGTAGTAGTAGTAGTAGTAGTAGTCATACTGCGAACAAAACTACAGTAGCCCTTATGTAGTTACTGCTGCATCGTGCTGTCAATTAACTAGTTTATCTGTTTTGAAGCCAGAAGTGAAGCAATGTCTGGACTACTGCAGGTATTGTCTACAAACTGGAGAAGATATTTTCTTGAGTCATTTAGCACTTCTTAAGAATATGTCCCACTTTTATCATCAGCGATGTACGAGACAAAGCACAACATATGTGTTTAGTGGGTGGCCTATGTGAGGAACCTATAATGCTCACCGCATTAATGCTGTTAACTGAGGAAAAGTAATTACTGTTAACTTATATAATCAATATTAGAGTTTTATAAAATTGTGATAACACTAACTATCTTTCGAAAATAATTCAGTTTCGTGTCTGAAACAGAATCGAATCGTTTAGTTTTTACCCCTCAGAAAGATTCATGTTACTCCTTAGGTTGGTAACCAAAGCTGTAGAGCACGTTGGGTTACAACTGCTGTGTGTGGCCGAGCGTTATCCTGTAGGAAAAAACCCTTGGAATGCTTTTCATGAATCGCAGCACAACAGGTCGAACCACCGGGTTGACGTAAAAATTTGCAGTCAGAGTGCGTGCGATAACCATGAGAATGCTTCACCTGTAGTACGAAATCGCACCCCAGACCATACGGTAATTCCAGGTGTAGGTCCAGTGTGTCCAGCACACCGACAGGTTCGTTGCGGGCCTTCAACTGGCCTCCTCCTAATCAAAACACGGCCATCACTGGCATCAAGGCAGAACCAGCTTTCATTAGAAAAAACAACATACCTCCACCCTGCCCTCCAACGAGGTTCTCGCTTGACACCACTGAAGGCGCAAACGGCGGTGATTTGGGGTCAGTGGAATGCAAGCTACCGGGCGTCTGGTTCGAAGCCGTCCTTGAAGTAATCGATTTGTAACAGCTCGTTGCGTCATTGTGATGCCAACTGTTGCTCATATTGTTGCTGAAGATGCAGTGCGATGCGCCAGAGCCACACTCCGAACGCGATGGTCTCCCCTCTCGGTAGCGACATGTGGGCGTCCGGGCCCAGATTTCTTGCGACGGCATATTCTTGTGGCCACCACTGCCAGCAATCATGTGCAGTGGCTACATTCCTGTCAAGTCTTTCTGCAGTACCGCAGAAGGAACCTCCAGCTTCTTGTAGCCCTGTTCAACGACCTCCTTCAAACTCAGTGAGGTGTTACTAATGGCACCTTTGTCGCCTTAAAGGCATTATAACATCAAGTCACAACATTCAGTATCAAAGGTGACTAACGCTCACGACAGTAACAGCGTGTATTTCAAACAAACCTGATTTGCAGCTTCAAAATCGCTACTAGCGCCACTCTTAAGCGACTGCCGCGAAATTTAAACAGACATTATACACTCCTGGAAATGGAAAAAAGAACACATTGACACCGGTGTGTCAGACCCACCATACTTGCTCCGGACACTGCGAGAGGGCTGTACAAGCAATGATCACACGCACGGCACAGCGGACACACCAGGAACCGCGGTGTTGGCCGTCGAATGGCGCTAGCTGCGCAGCATTTGTGCACCGCCGCCGTCAGTGTCAGCCAGTTTGCCGGGGCATACGGAGCTCCATCGCAGTTTTTAACACTGGTAGCATGCCGCGACAGCGTGGACGTGAACCGTATGTGCAGTTGACGGACTTTGAGCGAGGGCGTACAGTGGGCATGCGGGAGGCCGGGTGGACGTACCGCCGAATTGCTCAACACGTGGGGCGTGAGGTCTCCACAGTACATCGATGTTGTCGCCAGTGGTCGGCGGAAGGTGCACGTGCCCGTCGACCTGGGACCGGACCGCAGCGACGCACGGATGCACGCCAAGACCGTAGGATCCTACGCAGTGCCGTAGGGGACCGCACCGCCACTTCCCAGCAAATTAGGGACACTGTTGCTCCTGGGGTATCGGCGAGGACCATTCGCAACCGTCTCCATGAAGCTGGGCTACGGTCCCGCACACCGTTAGGCCGTCTTCCGCTCACGCCCCAACATCGTGCAGCCCGCCTCCAGTGGTGTCGCGACAGGCGTGAATGGACGGACGAATGGAGACGTGTCGTCTTCAGCGATGAGAGTCGCTTCTGCCTTGGTGCCAATGATGGTCGTATGCGTGTTTGGCGCCGTGCAGGTGAGCGCCACAATCAGGACTGCATACGACCGAGGCACACAGGGCCAACACCCGGCATCATGGTGTGGGGAGCGATCTCCTACACTGGCCGTACACCACTGGTGATCGTCGAGGGGACACTGAATAGTGCACGGTACATCCAAACCGTCATCGAACCCATCGTTCTACCATTCCTAGACCGGCAAGGGAACTTGCTGTTCCAACAGGACAATGCACGTCCGCATGTATCCCGTGCCAACCAACGTGCTCTAGAAGGTGTAAGTCAACTACCCTGGCCAGCAAGATCTCCGGATCTGTCCCCCACTGAGCATGTTTGGGACTGGATGAAGCGTCGTCTCACGCGGTCTGCACGTCCAGCACGAACGCTGGTCCAACTGAGGCGCCAGGTGGAAATGGCATGGCAAGCCGTTCCACAGGACTACATCCGGCATCTCTACGATCGTCTCCATGGGAGAATAGCAGCCTGCATTGCTGCGAAAGGTGGATATACACTGTACTAGTGCCGACATTGTGCATGCTCTGTTGCCTGTGTCTATGTGCCTGTGGTTCTGTCAGTGTGATCATGTGATGTATCTGACCCCAGGAATGTGTCAACAAAGTTTCCCCTTCCTGGGACAATGAATTCACGGTGTTCTTATTTCAATTTCCAGGAGTGTATCTGAAATGTAGAAACATTCCTACCAACTTTCCTGTAAGTCGCAAGACTCCTTCTTGGTGTTGCGATTTTTTTCCTTTAGTTGCTTACGGAATGTGTTAAAGTGAAAACTATTGAAGATTACCTTGGAATGATAGCGCAGAATGCAGAGATCATGTTTCTTTAGGTGAGCGCTACGTTAAACACAATCGCTGGTTGTCTATGCAAAGTAACAATCAACATCTATACCACGATGATTTTAATACAAAATTTTAACAAGAAGGCATTATCCTTTGTCCCCACTATTCTATCTCAAGTAAAAAAGAACCTGCACACTAACAAATATAATAAGCGATGGAGTGCACATAGCTGTACGCGATCTAAATAAAGGTCCAATAAATTATACGTCGTAACAAAATATCGTCGGCCGAAGTGGCCGCGCGGTTCTAGGAGCTGCAGTCTGGAACCGCGAGACCGCTACGGTCGCAGGTTCGAATCCTGTCTCGGGCATGGATGTGTGTGATGTCCTTAGGTTAGTTAGGTTTAACTAGTTCTAAGTTCTAGGGGACTAATGACCTCAGCAGTTGAGTCCCATAGTGCTCAGAGCCATTTGAACCATTTGAACAAAATTTCACTGCTACATGTAATATCACCATCACTACAAAAAACCACCAATAGTTCAACAATTAAAACGATAAGACAATGTCTTCAAATTTCAAATAAAATTCTGAATGTCGTTGATGACTCCGTTATACGTTGTAATCAGCTCTGGGCAATCACTGATCAGACTGAGCATTTGTTAAAAACATGTGGTACAAGAAGAAGTCGGTTTTCTTCAGCAGTTCTACGCTGTGGATGCTTGGATTTGATTCACTGCTGTATAACACATTTTACAGTTTAAGAAGAGCTGCCGAAAAGGTACATTTTTCTTCGAAGAGTTATATAAATGAAAAAGTTGAAACAAAAACTGCCGCTGTTTCGTGGATGCACTTCCTTCTCCAAAATAATGTAACTCAAATTATTCGCATATCTCGGTTAATCAATAGACCATTACTATCTTTGAAAGTTTTAATTCGACCTTCGGTTCTCCCCCCCCCCCCCCTGCTGCCACCGTCCTCCATACGACGGTTCAGACCCATGTTCGGCCATCCTGATTTAGGTTTTCCGTGATTTCCCTGAATCGCTTCAGGCAAATGCCGGGATTGTTCCCTTGAAAGGGCACGGCCGACTTCCTTCTCCATCCTTCCCTAACCCCCGATGGCACCGATGACCTGCTGTTTGGTCCCTTCTCCCAAATCAACCAACCAACCAACCAACCAACCGTGTTCAGCCCAGTTGACCATCCTCGACGAATAGGGCTTCAACACTGGCGAGAAGACACGTTCTTCCAATGTTATGGAGAGGAATAGTTAGGCTACGGGCGTCATTGTGTGGTGAGCCAAGGGTGAGACTTAAAGTGATGGCTGGTACTGATTGAGGGAACTCTTGACAGTACCTCGGTACGTTACGGACATGTTGCGTCCCCATGTGTTACCTCTCGTGCAACAGTATCGTGCTACTGTTCTCAGTAGTGTAGTGCTGGTCCACACATGGTACCTATCTCTATGAACTGTTTACGTGATATTGAGGTACTCCCATGACCAGCAAGATCCGCAGATCTGTCTGCGATAGAACGTGAGCGGGACCAGCTCGGACGTCAAGTCTGTTCCAATACCATTAGACAAGATTTCAGGAACCAGATACGACAGTCGTGGTCCAGTTGCCTCAGGGGTTGATACAACGGCTTTGTGATGCCTTTCCAACGAATCAGTGCATGCAGCCAGGTTAGAAGGGCTGCAACGTCATGCTGATACGTGTGCTCATACTGCCCAGCTCTTTGCGAATGTGACTTGATTTTATAATCATTGAAATAACAACACATACCTACTCAATCCATGAAGTTTCGTTTTGTTTCCTCCTTCCCTTCTGGGTGCTTCTTTTTTTTTTTTCAATCAGTATGTTGGGTAAGTCGAAATAAAATGAATAGTTCGAAAACAAATTCACCCATGGGCTGGCCGTAATTAGACGGACTGGCTATTAATCATTAATTGGCTTCCTCTGTTTGATGTTAGGAAGATTATTGTTAAATAAATATGTTCAACGCTATCCTTGTTTGTTTAGTAGTGATCAGCTCCCTGAACACTATTTAATTATTAAATATTAATCGAAATTAGTAAAGGGGAAGTTTTAATCAACAGGTTGGGTCTCATAACAGGCCTTCAGCCAGATCCAACGACCCGATCCAGTAGGCAAAGTGAACAAGTAAAAGCATTCTTGTTAAAATCCCCCGACATTTGGCTGACCTGCCTAGAGTCCCTAATCATCATTTTATTGGAAGAAACCCCTTCTACGTGGCTGACCCTGCCTAGGATGTGTAGACAGCTGTAATCTTCTGATCAGTAATCACGGCGGCAGTTATTTGTGCGCGGTAAATTCTTTATATTTGTGTTTGTGTATTTATGCTGTGTATTTGTTTCATTGTTTGTATGTATTGCTGGCGCGTCATTAATTTGTTGTTGTTGGGATTACTGTGTAAGTAGGCTGTTTAGGTTTTTTTATTGGTAACGCCACGTAGCGCTCTGTATGAAAATCATTGGCTGTTCTGTGTGCAGTCTGTGGCTGGTTTGCATTGTTGTTTGCTATTGTAGTGTTGGGCGTTGGCTGTTAACAGCGCGTAGCGTTGCGCAGTTGGAGGTGAGCCGCCAGCAGTGGTGGATGTGGGGAGAGAAATGGCGGAGTTTTGAGAGCGGATGATCTGGACGTGTGTCCATCAGGGACAGTAAATTTGTAAGACTGGATGTCATGAACTGCTATACATATTATGACTTTTAAACACTGCTAAGGTTAATACATTGTTTGTTCTCTATCAAAATCTTTCATTTGCTAACTATGCCTATCAGTAGTTAGTGCCTTCAGTAGTTTGAATTATTTAGCTAGCAGTAGTGGAGCTTGTTGTATTGCAGTAGTTCGAGTAACGAAGATTTTTGTGAGGTAAGTGATTTGTGAAAGGTGTAGGTTAATGTTAGTCAGGGCCATTCTTTTGTAGGGATTACTGAAAGTCAGATTGCGTTGCGCTAAAAATATTGAGTGTCACTTTAGTGAATGTGTAAGTACGTTCAGTTTTGCTCAGTTGTTTGAAAAGCAAATAATGTGAGAGGTTTATCAGCACAGTAAGGGGACGTTACAAATGTGTTGTTTCGTGTTCTCTGTTTTGTCACAGATTGAATAAATATTTTGGATTAGGGAAATAATGAGAGTAATTGGTTAGGAATAGGATCCGCAGAGATCGGGAAGATTTGTGGGATTTGTTGGGTAACCTGTTTGTGAATATTGTAGAGGTATTTTGGGAGTTAATGATTATAGTGTGTATTTTGTGTGTAAAGTTTTGTTAATGTATAACGTTAGTGGGTAAGGTAACATAGATGATTACGAGGGCTAAGGCGCGCTTAATAGAGACAGTTCAGGGCGCAATAGGGGTTGACAGAATGGCAGTCATGAGAGGAAGCAGCGACAGCTTACACGAATTAGCGGCAGCGGAATTCGAAAGAGAAAACAGCTATTTTCGGGAACGACCAGAGCGCATGACGTCACCGGACAACATGGAGCATGATGCAGGGATTGGTGGGCCATTGGCGAGTCCAAGAGGTGTAATCAGGCCCATTGAACTGGTGATACGCGCGAGTTCGGCAGTGTGTCACCGCGGTGGCAAACGTCGCCCACGAGAAGCATGAATGGGTTATGTACAGGAGGATCGGAACGGAATAGTCCGACACTGTCGTACCGAGCAGGGTTTGGACCTTACTCGACAGGAGACGGAAGAATGAGCAGGGGATCACCTGCAAGTTATGACAGTAGTTATCATGCGGAAAGGGGAGACTTGGCAGTAGACGGTTCAGGTATCGCTGGATTCTTGGAGTGTATGATGCAGAAGATAGACGCTAGTACGAAAGTGATGCAGGAAAGAATTGAAATGTGTAGAAAGGAGAGGCAAGCTAGTCTGGAAAGAATCAGCTAAGAAACACACAGCAGCATACAGGAGTGTAGAAAGGAAACCCGGGCGCAGCTTGCCATCATAAAGCGTGAAACATGCGGTGTGAAGGATGAAGTAAAAGGGTTGCGCGAGAAGTTAGAGCGAGAGATAGCCGAAGCGAAAAGAACCGCCAATGAGGCGAAATTAATTGCGCGGTGAGCCAAGAGAATAGCGAGAGAAACGAAGGAGGTCACAGAGAACAAGACCAAGGTCGCAAAACTGTTATAAATAAGCTGCAGACACGAGTGAAAAAGATTGAAGAAACCGTGTCGAGCAGGAAGGAGGAAGCCGGAGAGGCACCACTGATGGCAGAATTTGCCGAATTTAAACGACAAATCGAGAGCAGGGTAGAGGCACTGTCAGTCGACAGAACTTCTACAAGTACAGGACAAACTGGAGCCGATATTCAGACGGTATCCACGGAAGAGGTAACCTCGGAAGTACGGCAACGGGACACAGTATCTGTCACAGGATTTGTGAACCGACGTAATAATGAAGCACGCATGCTGGAAACCAGACCGTTAGAACGTCAGGGCAGCTATGAACCGCGAGTCACACGTACGGAGGTAGCGCGTGTAGTAAGTGATTTGTCGGAGGCGGAGTTCAGTAGCAGAACAACTGGCGCAAGCAATTGCTACCCGCTTAGGCGATCCACCTCGCACTTGCAAGAGCCACAGGATATCCAGGAGGAGCACACGGAGGTAGTTTATGAAAACATCGAAACGCCACCGCAGAAAGATGAAACTAGGCAGTTTGATTATAAACATTTTCTGTCGGTACACAAGTTCCAGCACTATAAGGATGATGATAATACGTCACATCCAAAAACGTTCACTGGACAGTTTGATCTAACGTTACCACCTCAGTGACCGTTAATGTACAAACTTGACTTTGTGTGTGCGCACTTGGAAGGTGCATCAGCGGAAAGTATGCGTAGTGTTGCTAAAGGTTGCAGAACATACCAAGAGTTCCGCGACGCATTTATGAGCAGATATTGGTCAAAGGAGACCCAAAACAGAATTTAACAAGAAATCCTTATGACACGCGACTTCGAGAGCTCAGGTTTCCAAAGTGTTGTGAAATTTTTTGAGAACATGCTGAAAAAGAATCAGTATCTTGACGAACCGTGCAGCCCTGGGGAGATTATACGCGTATGCTATATGAAGTTGCCACTTACGTATCAGCAGACGCTAGCTGGCAGATGCGGAAATGAAGTAGAAGCATTTAAGGGCATTCTTAGGGAACTGGAGTTTGCCTATAACGAGCAGCAGGTGCGTGAGAAGAAGAAGCAAATGGAACCGCATGAGGAAGGCCAAGACGCGAATATAGAGAGAAACAGAAACCAGATGAGGAATAACTATGCTGGTAACGGTAACAATAGGGGAAACAACCCACAGTGGCGCGATAATTGAGGACAAAAATTTTCCGCCACAGGAACGTAGGTGGAATCAGGGTAATAATAACTGGAACCCAGCCAATCAAAATGGAAGGGATCAATCAGTGCAGAAATGGAGAGCGAGTGAAGACCGCAATCCAGAAACTGCACAAAAAATCGAAATACGTCCGGCGAACCCTGGCCGTACGCAAACTGTGCAAAACAGACAAGAAAGACTAGGGCGGCACACTCGGCAGCGGAAGAACGCGGCCGGGAACAAAGTAGTGTATAATTAGATTAGATTTTTGTGATTTGTTGGCGATGTTTATTTCTATTAGTATAGGCAGTGCTTGATTTGTGTTTTGTGATTATTTGTTTTATGTTGTGTGTATTTATTTTCCTATTTTTCATGTGCTTGTCTTATTTTGGTATGGATTGTGTGTCTATTATGTGTTTGATGTTAAATTTTGTTGTATGGGGACCACTGGGTCGCTTAGTATAGAAAATTTGCTTCAGCTGTGACACAAACAATATTTAGAAGTATTAGATTAATTATAGAAGGGGTTATCTTATGTAGATAACTTCCTATACAAAATTTTATGGCAAGGCTATTGGACAGGAGAACTTTCAGGACAAAATCTGGATCTGTGGTGGATGGATCTGGGGTGTGTTGAGCGTGTTTTGATGTGGTAGGTGGATATTGCTTCCCACCGAATGTGTTGCGTTTCTTGAGACGAGTGCAGGGTATAATGTCCGACGCGGCAGTGTACAGGATCCACGCGTTGCGTTATCGGCGTATGGCGATTGTGGGTGTTTCGGGTGATAATTATGAGGTGGTCTATCCGACGCAGTAGTGTTCGAGACGCACCTGGTATCTTAATTGTGTTGATAGTGTGAGTACGGTGATCAAAACGATTATCCGGTGGCCAGTCAATCGAAATTAGGCGATAGGGACGCACCAAACATGGATAATTCGTAATGGGTGCGATGAGGATGTTGTGTGAAAAGGCGAGTTTTGAGCCGTCATAGAAAGACATAAATCAGGTGGCTGGTCGCACGCAATAGCGTGATCGACAGAGCTTATTGATGATTTGGGCCGTAGGAGTGTTGTAGAGACGTATTAGCGACGCTAGCCGAGTCTGGGCTTAACTATTTGAGTTAAGCAGAGACGCTAAAATAACATGCCAGTCAGTTTAAAGGATGATAATGAAGGTCACCACAAAAGATAGATGCTCTCAAGTCCAGCCATGAACCTTGACCACTATCACTGATTTTTACTTGCTGTAACGTGCAAAACTAACTCTTGTTTTGTTCAACAGATAAGCATGACGTTGAATTGAGCCTACCGTTACAGACAGAAGCAGACTAGGAGCGGAAGACCAATGCCATAACCAGTCAAACAAGCACAACATCAAAGGGGTATCGGAGAAATTCGGAGTTACAGTAACCTACAATAATGTGAAACAAATGTTTTTAATTGTTCACAGATAATAGCAGCAACTGAGCGACGCCAGGGAAAGGAGTTTACTATAAAAGGTCACGGCATGTAGTAGTAGCATGTTGACGTCAACTGTAGAAAGTACAGGGTGTTTCAAAATGACCGGTATATTTGAAACGGCAATAAAAACTAAACGAGCAGCGATAGAAATACACCGTTTGTTGCAATATGCTTGGGACAACAGTACATTTTCAGGCAGACAAACTTTCGAAATTACAGTAGTTACAATTTTCAACAACAGATGGCGCTGCGGTCTGGGAAACTATAGTACGATATTTTCCACATATCCACCATGCGTAGCAATAATATGGCGTAGTCTCTGAATGAAATTACCCGAAACCTTTGACAACGTGTCTGGCGGAATGGCTTCACATGCAGATGAGATGTACTGCTTCAGCTGTTCAATTGTTTCTGGATTCTGGCGGTACACCTGGTCTTTCAAGTGTCCCCACAGAAAGAAGTCACAGGGGTTCATGTCTGGCGAATAGGGAGGCCAATCCACGCCGCCTCCTGTATGTTTCGGATAGCCCAAAGCAATCACACGATCATCGAAATATTCATTCAGGAAATTAAAGACGTCGGCCGTGCGATGTGGCCGGGCACCATCTTGCATAAACCACGAGGTGTTCGCAGTGTCGTCTAAGGCAGTTTGTACCGCCACAAATTCACGAAGAATGTCCAGATAGCGTGATGCAGTAATCGTTTTGGATCTGAAAAATGGGCCAATGATTCCTTTGGAAGAAATGGCGGGCCAGACCAGTACTTTTTGAGGATGCAGGGACGATGGGACTGCAACATGGGGCTTTTCGGTTCCCCATATGCGCCAGTTCTGTTTATTGACGAAGCCGTCCAGGTAAAAATAAGCTTCGTCAGTAAACAAAATGCTGCCCACATGCATATCGCCGTCATCAATCCTGTGCACTATATCGTTAGCGAATGTCTCTCGTGCAGCAATGGTAGCAGCGCTGAGGGGTTGCCGTGTTTGAGTTTTATATGGATAGAGGTGTAAACTCTGGCGCATGAGACGATACGTGGACGTTGGCGTCATTTGGACCGCAGCTGCAACACGGCGAACAGAAACCCGAGGCCGCTGTCGGATCACCTGCTGCACTAGCTGCGCGTTGCCCTCTGTGGTTGCCGTACGCGGTCGCCCTACCTTTCCAGCACGTTCATCCGTCACGTTCCCAGTCCGTTGAAATTTTTCAAACAGATCCTTTATTGTATCGCTTTTCGGTCCTTTGGTTACATTAAACCTCCGTTGAAAACTTCGTCTTGTTGCAACAACACTGTGTTCTATGCGGTGGAATTCCAACACCAGAAAAATCCTCTGTTCTAAGGAATAAACCATGTTGTCTACAGCACACTTGCACATTGTGAACAGCACACGCTTACAGCAGAAAGACGACGTACAGAATGGCGCACCCACAGACTGCGTTGTCTTCTATATCTTTCACATCACTTGCAGCGCCATCTGTTGTTGAAAATTGTAACTACCGTAATTTCGAAAGTTTGTCCGCCTGAAAATGTACTGTTGTCCCAAGCATATTGCATCCAACGGTGTATTTCTATCGCTGCTCGTTTAGTTTTTATTGCCGTTTCAAATATACCGGTCATTTTTATTAGTAGTTAGAGACCATGTGGTGATGGGATGACTAAATTAATAAACGTTTATTTTATCCACAGGAATATACCATCATGATTGTTTTCTATAATTTTGTTTTGAAAATTTTGTTTAAGAAATGTATTTCTGTAAAATAATTGTAATGTATTGTACGTGATGACGTAAGAAGAAGTGGCTTAGACAATAAGTAATCTCGTATAAAATATCGTATCCTTAGTGAGTGCAGTTACACTTTGTGGCGGTGACTGGCCAGCTGACGACGAGCGGGACAGCAGACGAGAACCACGAGGGAACTTCGTCCACGTGAGCACGTTTGCTGCTGCTGCCACTGGCGGATCGTGAACGCTTCATTTTTGCACGTTTAATTACGAAGACGTGACAAGTACTGGACGAACGAAGTATACGAGCAGTGTGAGAGTGAGGTTGGCCGTGCACTGATTTATATAGGTCCTGCCTAGCGCGTGTATGTAGGCGCGGGGTTGTGACGTAGAGAGATGACGCTATCTCTCTCTCTCGCACCGCGCCACGGCAATAGGGACGAGACACGCACCACGTGGTGGATACACTGGGTGCGACCTTGTTGTTGTCGAATAACGGTGCTTTGGAATGGTGGCGGTGTTATGAAAACATTTCATGTCTAGCGCGTAATGTAGGCGGGAGGGGGGGGGGGGTGTCTCTGACGTCATGGCCGCTGATGTGTTGGCAGAAGAGCCAACACCGTGTTGCTAGAGCAGGCCGAAATGCACACGTTTAAGCTCACGCAAACTGGCGTGAGGTCTGGAACAGTTATAGGAGTTTAGTCTAGTAACAAAGTACGGATCTTCTGGAATACTTAACTTTAATCCATAATAAGTGTACATCGGTCTTGTCTGTACAAGCTTCACAAGATAAATAGCAAAGGATATGGCGCCTTGCTAGGTCATAGCAAATGACGTAGCTGAAGGCTATGCTAACTATCGTCTCGGCAAATGAGAGCATAATTTGTCAGTGTAGCTTCGCTAGCAAAGTCGGCTGTACAACTGGGGCGAGTGCTAGGACGTCTCTCTAGACCTGCCGTGTGGCGGCGCTCGGTCTGCAACCACTGACAGTGGCGACACGCGGGTCCGACGTATACTAACGGACCGCGGCCGATTTAAAGGCTACCACCTAGCAAGTGTGGTGTCTGGCGGTGACAACACAGCCGCCATCATGGATAACGGTACTTTGGAATGGTACCGGCAATGGAATGGGACCGGCCTTGTTCCAATACTCATGCGCTGTTCCGGAAGCTCTGAAAAACACCCTCTACGACTAGCATAAGGTCTTCGCTGGACTCTGAATGTTCCAACAATTGCTGCTTCAAATCCCTCAGTATTCCCACTGGCAAAAAAAAAAAACCGTTTTCGGGCAGTTTCATTTGGAAACTAACTACATTTACCAGATTCACCACGTGTCGGGACGCAGAGGTACGCGCCAATTCAAGACATCTACCACAGAGGAAGTCAGTTAATGATTAATAGCCAGTCCGTCTAATTACGGCCAGCCCATGGGTGAATTTGTTTTCGAACTATTCATTTTATTTCGACTTACCCAACATACTGATTGAAAAAAAAAAAGAAGCACCCAGAAGGGAAGGAGGAAACAAAACGAAACTTCATGGATTGAGTAGGTATGTGTTGTTATTTCAATGATTATAAAATCAAGTCACATTCGCAAAGAGCTGGGCAGTATGAGCACACGTATCAGCATGACGTTGCAGCCCTTCTAACCTGGCTGCATGCACTGATTCGTTGGAAAGGCATCACAAAGCCGTTGTATCAACCCCTGAGGCAACTGGACCACGACTGTCGTATCTGGTTCCTGAAATCTTGTCTAATGGTATTGGAACAGACTTGACGTCCGAGCTGGTCCCGCTCACGTTCTATCGCAGACAGATCTGCGGATCTTGCTGGTCACGGGAGTACCTCAATATCACGTAAACAGTTCATAGAGATAGGTACCATGTGTGGACCAGCACTACACTACTGAGAACAGTAGCACGATACTGTTGCACGAGAGGTAACACATGGGGACGCAACATGTCCGTAACGTACCGAGGTACTGTCAAGAGTTCCCTCAATCAGTACCAGCCATCACTTTAAGTCTCACCCTTGGCTCACCACACAATGACGCCCGTAGCCTAACTATTCCTCTCCATAACATTGGAAGAACGTGTCTTCTCGCCAGTGTTGAAGCCCTATTCGTCGAGGATGGTCAACTGGGCTAGTTCTGAAGCACGATTCATCGCTGAACACAGTTGGTTGGTTGGTTGGTTGATTTGGGAGAAGGGACCAAACAGCAGGTCATCGGTGCCATCGGGGGTTAGGGAAGGATGGAGAAGGAAGTCGGCCGTGCCCTTTCAAGGGAACAATCCCGGCATTTGCCTGAAGCGATTCGGGGAAATCACGGAAAACCTAAATCAGGATGGCCGAACATGGGTCTGAATCGTCGTCCACCCGAATGGCTGAACAGAGTGCGGCGCAATTCATCAACAGTCCTTGCTTCCCTTTCACGGCACCATTTCAAACGCAGAATGTAGAGCGGAATAAATAGATTTCTGAAGTCAGGAGGAACTGAAATCCGCAACCTTATTTAAGTTGGTAGCATTCAGAGAACTAACTTGCTTATAATGGCGGTGAATGTTAAAAAGTATGTATGGCTACAAATGACTGTCTCTGCCTTGTGAATGCGCAAAGATGCAGGAACGACTGTTTTCGACCGGTGGAAATGAGGTACAATGAGAAACCAGTGTCTGGACGAGACACTGTCAGTTCTCTATGCCGCAACTTTAAAATCGCGATGTAACCGCTATCCGCCTCCATCAGCGTCCTAATTAATTAGGAAGTCCTTAGATGTAGGTAGTAAGCCGATTCTTTCCACAGTTGACACTCAGTAGGATATTAAATTGAATCTCAGCAGCGTGTTAATGTTATCCGTCCTGTAGGCAAGAACAAGTCCTGTAGAAACTGTCGTCTGGCAGTGGCTGCTACAACAGGAGGAAGTTAAACATTGTCCTGTCTAGATCCATACTCCGCAAGCCATCTGACTGTGTGTGGCAGAGGGTACTTTGAGTACCTCTATCTCTCCATTCTACTCCAGTCCCGTATTGTTCGTGGAAAGAAGGATTGTCGGTATGCCTCTGCGTGGGCTCTAATCTCTCTGATTGTATCCTCATGGTCTCTTGGCGAGATATACGTAGGAGGGAGCAATATACTGCCTGACTACTCGGTGAAGGTATGTTCTCGAAACTTCAAGAAAAGCCCGTACCGAGCTACTGATCGTCTCTCTTGCAGAGTCTTCCACTGGATCTTCTTTATCTCTTCTATCAACCCGGTCTGGTACGGATCCCACACTCGTGAGCAGTATTCAAATAGTGGGCGAACAAGTGTACTGTAACTTCCTTTGTTTTCAGATTGCATTTCCTTAGGATTCTTCCAATGACTCTCAGTCTGGCATCTGCTTTACCGACGATTAATTTTATATGGTCATTCCATTTTAAATCACTCGTAAGGATCTTTCTTTATATGTATTCGCAGCACATTACACTTGTCTATATTGAGATTCAATTGCCATTCCCTGCACCATGCGTCAATAATTCGTTGCAGATCCTCCTGCATCTCAGTACAATTTTCCATTGTTACAACCTCTCGATATACTTCAGCATCATCCGTAAAAAGCCTCAGTGAACTTCCGATGTTATCCACAAGGTCATTTATGTGTACTGTGAATAGCAACGGTCCTACGACACTTCCCGGCGGCACACCTGAAATCACTCTTACTTCGGAAGACTGACACAAACACCTTTCCTTGCTATCGCCTGAATTAGGAGGCTTATTGCTTATTTGGTTTAATTAATTAAAAGAATATGAAGCAATTTGTATAAAGAATGCTTTTCCCAAACTTTCTATAAAAAAGTCTGCTATCAAGACATTGCTTTTGTTCAATTACTTTATTTATGACTGAACGTTTCTAAAACTGAAGACACTCGTCCGTGCTCTGCACTGCAGTCCAGCTCTGGCAACGTCGTTCTCTGTTCATTGGCTGACTGTTTTGTGACGTCAGATGCGCAGAACGAACCTAAACTCGGCCGCCGTCGTAAATGACACGCACTTTAGTCGCACAAGCTAAGGGTGAAAAATTTCTGTCTGATGCCCGGAAAAGAAAATAGAATGCTGATGAATTACGGCCCAGACGGAGCTTTTTTTAATAAAAAATAAAAAATAATAAAAAAGAAGAAAGAAAGGAAAAATGCTCAGGAGCAGCTAGCCGTCTGGGGCTGACTATAAGCCGAAAACGAGCAAGTATTCAAAGTGCTGTTGTTGAAGTAAACATTTACACTTTGCCGTCGGTACCGTATGTGGAGAGAGGGCGAGCCGGCGAAGCCTCTCGCCGCCACAGGGGCCACGCCTTCCTGGCAAATACCGCGACGCTCTGGCGGGGACCGCAGCGGCAGCCGCGGCCCCCGGCGGCCCGTATCCGCCCACCGAGGCGTGCCGCGTCCGGTCCCACCGGCCCTTCAGCCTTTCCGCTTCCTCGCAGGTGTTCCGCGGCCGCGTGACGTCACACTAGGACGGTCGCGCCTCGGATGCACTCGTCATACTAATAAAACACTGGCACTGGACAGTACTGCTATTTACCTTGCTCTCACAAACGGAAACCCTCAGGCACAACATTTTTCCTTCCTCCAATCCTATCCGCAGATTATTCGGTTCGCCATAGTTATTCCTGATTTTCTTTTCTAGCCACAACATGCAATATGCATCAGACATGAATCTGTCAAGAACTCCTAAAGGAGTTGCTGGTATTTAAGTGGTTGGTCGCAAGCAGTTTAGGCAATACTCAGGCTACACAAATTAGCAATAATTTAAAGTAATTTACTAAGGGAAAATCCACTGAAGCGACAAAGAAACTGGTATCGGCATGCGTATTCAAATACACAGGTATGTAAACAGGCAGAATACGGGGCTGGGTCGGCAACGCCTATAGAAGACAAGTGTCTGGTGCTGTCGTTAGATCAATTACTACTGCTACAATGGCAGGTTACCAAGATTTAAGTGAGTCTGAATGTGGTGTTATAGTCGGCGCACGAGCGATGGGACACAGCATCTCCGAGGTAGCGACGAAGTGGGGATTTTCCCGTACGACTATTTCACGAGTGTACCGAGAGTATAAGGAATCCGGTAAAACATCAAATCTCCCACATCGCTGTGGCCGGAAAAGGATCCTGCAAGAACGGACCAACGACGACTGAAGAGAATCGTTCAACGTGACAGAAGTGCAACCCTTCTGCAAACTGCTGCAGATGTCAGTGCCGGGCAATCAACAAGGGTTTGCGTGCAAAAGCATTCAACGAAACATCACTGATATGGGCTTTCGGAGCCGAAGGCCCACTCGTGTACCCTTGATGACTGCACGACACAAAGCTTTACGCCTCGGCTGGGCCCGTCAACATCGACATCTGATGACTGGGAACATGTTGCCTCGTCGGACGAGTCTCGTTTCAAATTGTATCGAGCGAATGGTCGTGTACGGGTATGGAGACAAACTCATAAATCCGTGAACCTGCATGTCAGCAGGGGACTGTTCAAGCTGGTTGTGTCTCTGTAATGGTGTGGAGCGTGAGCAGTTGGAGTGATATGGGACCCCTGAGACGTCTAGATATGACTCTGACAGGTGACACGTACATAAGCATACTGTCTGATCACCTGTATCCATTCCCCATTGCGCATTCCTATGCACTTGGACAATTCCAGCAGGACTATGCGATACTACATACGTTCAGAATTGCTACAGAGTGGCTCCAGTAACACTCTTCTGAGTTTAAACACTTCCACTGGCCACCATACTCCCCAGACATGAACATTACTGAGCGCCACCCCCTCGTACTCTTACAGATTCATGGGCAGCCCTGCACAATTCATGGTGTCAGTTCCATCCAGCACTGCTTCAGATATTAGTCAAGTCCATGCCACGTCATGTTGCGGCACTTCTCCGTGCTCGTGCGGGTCCTACACGGTATTACGCAGGTGTACCAGTTTCTTCGGCTCTTCAGTGTATATATTACGTATCGCGAGCGTGCGTGACCATGTTATTAACAATTTCCTTGCACTAATCTAACTTTCAACACTTGTCTGCTCCCAAATCCAGTGAATAACTGAATAACTGGAGCTGGGCTCTTCTGGAAGGTGACCGTTACATTAACTATTAGATACACTTTGCTTGAGTGGAGCAGTGATGCCGATTATATCGCTATTTGGCTGATGAATGTTTACTTGGGAAGTATTTGCGTGACGCAAGGGACAAGCATAACACAGTGTTGTGTGCGGCATCTGTGGTGTCTGGCCTTTACCAGGTGTACCGGTATGAAATGAGCGTTAAGATGCAAATGTGTCGATAGGGAACATTTGTTGTGAACGAGCCTTAATTTTGTTTTGTTTGGTTGGTATTACATCTGTCAAAGATATTTAGTAGACATCAAGTCATGGAACAAACAACATCATGTTTTCATCGTGTTAACAATGTCGAATTTTGTACCAGAAAGTGATGATTTGCGAAAAGCATTAATATTTTGTTTTCATTTGAAAAACAAAAAAAACAAAAAATTGCTGCAGAGTCGCATCGAATGCTAGTCGTGGCATATGGTGATCATGCACTATCAGAAGCAACATGCAAAAGATGGTTTCAACGGTTCAGAAATAATGATTTTGATGTAAGAGCCGGCCGGAGCGGCCGTGCGGTGCTAGGCGCTACAGTCTGGAGCCGAGCGACCGCTACGGTCACAGGTTCGAATCCTGCCTCGGGCATGGATGTGTGTGATGTCGTTAGGTTAGTTAGGTTTAATTAGTTCTACGTTCTAGGCGATTGATGACGTCAGAAGGTAAGTCGCATAGTGCTCAGAGCCATTTTTTATGTAAGAAATGAAGAACGTGGAAGACCATCAAAAAAGTGGGAAGACGCCGAATTGCAAACAATATTGGATGAAGATGATACTTTGAGTCAGAAGCAAATGGCAGCAATGCTAAATGTTGCACAACAAACAACTTCTGACCGTTTGAAAGCTATGGAAAAGATCCAAAAGTGTGGAAAATAGGTGTCACGTGAACTGAATGAAAGATGGATGGAAAACCGAAAAACCATTTGTCAAATTTTGCTTCAATGACATGAAAGAAAATCAGTTTTGCATCGAATTGTTACTGGCGATGAAAAATGGACTTATTTTAAGAATCCTAAACGGGAAAAATCATGAGTTAATCCGGGACAACCATCAACATCGACTGCAAAACCAGATCGATTAGGCAAGAAGACAATGCTCTGTGTTTGTTGGGATCAAAAAGGTGTGGTGTACCATGAGCTTCTAAAACCCGGTGAAACAGTGAATACTAATCGCTACAGACAACAAATGATCAATTTGAACTATGCATTGATCGGAAAAAGACCAGAATGAGCCAGAAGACATGGCAAAGTAATTTTTTTACACGACAATGCACCTGCACGCAAAGCAAAACTGGTTCAGGATACAATCAAAACACTTGGCTGGGAGCTGCTACCCCACCCGCCGTATTCACCAGACTTGGTCCCTTCCGACTACCATTTGTTTTCATCAATGGGACAGCATTGGGTGAGGAACACTTCGATTCCTACGAAGAAGTCAAAAATTGGGCGTCTGATTGGTTTGCTTCAAAAGACGAACATTTCTATTGGCGTGGTGTCCACAAATTGCCAGAAAGGTGGTCAAAATGTATAGAAAGCAATGGTCAGTACTTGGAATATTTTTTTTTTTTTACTTTTCAATTCAAAATTAGTGTTTCATTTTCACAAAAAAATGCTCATTTCACACCGGTACACCTGGTACTACTCTGGTGTGAAAGATTCCAGAACGTAAGTAGCTAACGCATCATGTGTCCCTGCCGGTTAACATAACTTGATGAAACTTGGACGACACACAGAAATAATTGCTGCAGTATAGTACAGACGGTAACTGAAAGAAATACGCAATGAGACGAAGAGAAATGATACTTTCATTCAGAGACAATAATCACACTGAAGTCACTGCGATTCACGATGGTTCCCTGGACTTTGCGAAAGGCGGCAAAATGATTATTAATAGGGTGTGTGGTCATCACGGAAGGCACTGCGTGCTCAGAAACGTGCTCCCACACTGACCACAACGTTAATAAGGAATTCTTGCGGTATGCCGCTCCCTTCCTCCACCAGCCCGGTTGACAGATGCAGGATTCATATGGACGTGTAGTGAAACGCATCTCCCCAACGCATCCCACGAATGATCGATGGGATTTAATACGGGGAAACGGCCACGCCACTCTACTCACAGAATATCATCTCGTTCCAAGAGCTCTCTCCCACCTGCGCAGAAAAATGAAGTCAAGCACGAATGCACACGTGAACAGACGTGCATGGGAAGGAGTACAGTGTCACAATAACGCTGAGCGGTGATTGTATCGTGTTCGAAAATTTGGAGGCCACTGCGCCACTCACCATAACAAAAAAATGGTTCAAATGGCTCTGAGCACTATGGGACTCAACATCTTAGGTCATAAGTCCCCTAGAACTTAGAACTACTTAAACCTAACTAACCTAAGGACATCACACACGCCCATGCTCGAGGCAGGATTCGAACCTGCGACCGTAGCAGTCCCGCGGTTCCGGACTGCAGCGCCAGAACCGCTAGACCACCGCGGCCGGCCCTCACCATAACACCCCGACCACCAAAACGATAAAGTTCAACAATGCTGCGCTATCCTCACATGGCGAGAGGTGTGAGCACGTAATGCACACAGGACTATCGTTGAACACGATCGTTCTGGTCATCCAGGTATTATCGTACGGGCAATGCCATGTGTCCACTGGCGTACTTATCTTCAAGTCAGAACACGGTACACTCACCAGACAACTTTATTGTGACACCGTACTCCTTCCAGATGCTGGTCTTTCCAGGTATGCATTCGGCTAGGACTTTCATTTTTACGGATGACAATGCGCGACCACATCGAACAGCGCAGGTGAAGGAGCTCTTGGAAATCCCAATGGGCACGTGTGGGATGCACTGGTGCGATGTATTCCAGCACGCCCATATGCACCAGCAGTTGTCAACAGCACTGACGGACGAATGGCGAGCCCTACAATAAGAACTCTTTACCAACCTCGTTGCTAGCATGGAAGCACGTTGCACAGCATGCTTTGCCGTCCATGATCGCACACCCTATTACGAACCATGTTCCCCCTTCTGTAATGTCCAGGGGACCATCATAAATCGCCGTGACTTCAAAATAATTGCCTTTGAATAAAAGTGTCATTCATCTTCGTCTCATTATACCTTTCTTTCAGTTACCTCCAGTATTATACTGTAGCAACACTTTCTATGTATAGTCCAAGTTTCATCGGGTTATGTTCCCCGGCAGTGGCACATCATGTGAAAGTTACTTTTGTCCTTAAAGTTCTGCGCACCATCGTACAGGGCAGCACAGACATCCGCACCCAAGTTGATGTTTTCCCTGACTTCTGGAAGGCGTTCGACGCAGTTCTGCACTGTAGGCTAGTGAACAAAATACGAGCTTATGGAATATCGCGCTAGGTGACTGGGTTCAGGACTTCCTAACAAACATATCTCAACACTTTGTTTCTAAGGAGAGGAAATGCTCAGATGGGTGATATGCTTCGAGCTACTTCATAAAACTGAGCCGAAATACGACTTGCAGGACGGGCAGTTGACGCTTTTAGGTGAAATATTGATCAGAAAATGGCAGCCCTTGGGATCCTAACGAATCAGAGTAATTATTGTTCCATGAAATTTAGTGCGAACTGCCGGGTAACTTGCTACAACGATATTTCGGCCCAGATTCTTCTGGCCATCTTCACATGTTTACTAGAGGAACTTTACTGAGCTCCCCTACTTAACCTCTCAACCCAGACATCGGTATGAGACACATTTAGGGATTTTTTAAATGTGCTGAGTGGCAACACTGTTCTGTTTGCTTCTATCCCCTCTACAGTACCTCATCACAGGCAATTTATTTACGTAGCTAAAAATGTAAATGTCGTGTGACTAGGGCCTCCCGTCGGTTAGACCGTTCGCCTGGTGCAAGTCTTTCGATTTAACGCCACTTCGGCGACTTCCGCGTCAATGGGGATGAAATAATGATGATTCGGAAAACACAACACCCAATCCCTGAGCGGAGAAAATCTCCGACCCAGCCGGGAATCGAACCCGGGCCCTTAGGATTTACGTAGCTGAAGCACTGCAGTTCGGTTTGTCACTTCTCGTTGTCAGGTATGTATTAATTCCATAGAACGTAAAGGTCTATCCGACCGCATGTTTCGTATAACGTTTTAACTGGCTCGGTCTATTAGGGCGGACCGGATGTTTCTAGACTAATTTATTTCTTCTATTACTCCTTTTGTTTTGTGCTTTTTCTGTATGGTTTAGAAGATGCCATAATAAATAATGCTTCAGAGTGTGGTCGTAAATACACAATAGACTCAAGGATGCGAGAATACAGTGTAGCGTTGTCATTTTTGATAATCTTTCAGAATGATTGCAGGAGAACAGTGACGAATCGAGGGTGGAAAATGCTTACCCGTGTACGGACTCTTGAGTTTTATAATTACAATGGAAGAGAAAACAAAAATGGTTCAAATGGCTCTGAGCACTATGGGACTCAACTGCTGAGGTCATTGGTTCCCTAGAAACTAGAACTAGTTAAACCTAACTAACCTAAGGACATCACAAACATCCATGCCCGAGGCAGGATTCGAACCTGCGACCGTAGCGGTCTTGCGGTTCCAGACTGCAGCGCCTTTAACCGCACGGCCACTTCGGCCGGCGAAGAGAAAACGATCAGTTAAGAAAAAAGTACGGTAATAGGTTGATTGCAAGAATAGTTGGGTTGATTTGGTGGAAGAGACCAAACAGCGAGGTCATCGGCCTCCTTCAATCAGGGAAGGGTGGGGAAGGAAGTCGACCGTGCCCTTTCAAAGGAACAACCCCGGCATTTGCCTGAAGCGATTTAGAGAAATCGCAGAAAACCTGAATCTGGACGGTCGGACGCGGGATTGAACTGTCGTCCTCCCGAATGCGAATCCAGTGTGCTAACCACTGAGTCACCTCACTCGGTGCGCGAGAATAGTGGTGGTGGCGGCGGCGGCGGTGGTGGTGGTGGTGGTGGTGGTGGTGGTGATGATAATGATGATGATAATGATGATGACAGTGACTGTGACAATATACTGGAAGATAAACAAGACATAATTACTCACAATGACATGGAAAACCAAATGGCATGCCAGATATTTTTGTTGCTGACTACACATACATTGTGCTTCATTCTTACTGAAAACTAATGTAACTGTTCACGAAAATCACAGTCAATTTTGAATAAATAAAAAGAATACTCAATTTGATGTTCCATACGAAAAGAACAAAAATATAATCCTAAAAGCATTAAAGAATTTTTGACAATAGAGAAATGTGATGGAGGAACAAAGAGGTCTCACAGACCGGATGTTTAATTTTGTACTATCGACATATGTCTCTGTTTATAGGTTAAAATGCGTGGTATACCCAGCTGTCACTAAGCATGTGTTGCTAGAACGCATGCGCCTCTGCTGCAAGTACACTATGTGATCAAAAGTATCCGGGCACCTAGCTGAAAATGACTTACAAATTCGTGGCGCCCTCCATCGGTAATGCTGGGAGTCAATATGGTATTGGTCCACCCTTAGCCTTGATGACAGCCTCCACTCGCGCAGGCATACGTTCAATCAGGTGCTGGAAGGTTTTTTGGGGAAGTGCTGCACTGAGGAGAGGTATCGATGTCGGTTGGTGAGGCTTGGCACAAAGTCGGTGTTCCAAAACATCCCAAAGGTGTTCTATAGGATTCAGGTCAGGACTCTGTGCACACCAGTCCATTACAGTGATGTTATTGTCGTGTAACCGCAGGCCGTGCATTATGAACAGGTACTCGATCGTGTTGAAAGATGCAGCCGCCATCCCCAAATTGCTCTTCAAGAGTGGCAAGCAAGAAGGTGCTTAAAACATCAGTGTAGGCCTGTGATGTGATAGTGCCACGCAAAACAACAAGGGATGCAAGCCCTTTCCATGAAAAACACGACCACATCATAACACCACCGCCTCCGAATTTTACTGTTGGCACTACACACACTGGCAGATGACGTTCACCGGGCATTCGCCATACCCACACCCTGCCATCGAATCGCCACATTGTGTACCGTGATTCGTCACTCCACACAATGTTTTTCCACTGTTCAATAGTCCAATGTTTACGCTTCTTACACCAAGCGAGGCGTCGTTTGGCATTTACCGGCGTGATGTGTAGATTATAAAATCCAAGTTTTCTCACCTTCCGCCTGTCATAGTACTTGAAAGTGTATCCTCATGCAGTTTGGAATTCCTGCGTGATGGTCTGGATAGATGTCTGACTATTACACATTACGAAGCTCTCCAACTATCGGCGGTCTCCGTCGGTCAACAGACGAGGTCGGCCTGTATGCTTTTGTGCTGTACGTGTCCTTTCACGTTTCCACTTCACTATCACATCGGAAACAGTGGACCTAGGGGTGTTTAGGAGTGTGGAAATCTCGCGTACAGACGTATGACACAAGTGACACCCAGTCACCTGACCACATTCGAAGTCTGTGAGTACCGCGGAGCGCCGCATTCTGCTCTCTCACGATGTCTAATGACTGCTGAGGTCGCTGATATTGAGTACCTGACAGCAGATGGCAGCACAATGCACCTAATATGAAAAACGTATGTTTTTGGGGCTGTCCGGATACTTTTGATCACATAGTGTGCGTGCACTGCTGCGAACGACCAAGTGGTGAATCCATGGAATCCTGATTTAGAAAATCTCCGTGCTCTACGTTTCCGACATCGTTCTGCGATTTTACCTTATGAAGGCGATCGATCTGATATCGACAAGGTGAAGGCGAGCTTTCACCACGAGGGCGCCCACAGCAGCGGATACTTGCAGCCGCAGGCGCTTGTATTATCGCTTACCCACTGAAAACTAGGTACATCATGCATGCGCAAGCTGGATTTTAACAGGTGAGCTCACTGTACTTTCCCCAGTATACACCTGAAGGTGGCCCAAAGACTCTGAGACGAAATACCGTGACAGCAAGTTATTGGCATCCGGTAGTTCGCCCTATATTTCATGGAATAGTCTATGCGCCGCGAAATTTTTAAATTTCACATGGAGTAACTTATTTCTTTGATCACTGGACGTAGATGGATGTGGCTTTTCAGATGTTTTACTGCAGTGCATCCGATGGCTAAGATGGCGAACATTCGGGTTTTACCAAGTCCCAGCAGTAGTTGAAAATTGCAGCAAGTAATGGCAAACACGTCATCCGAGTACCACGTCGCAGACGGCAGCTTAGCACCGTTGAATCCGCCCGGCTATTTCCCAGAAATGCCTGCAGACAGGATGCACGGAGCGTTGCTCTACGGCTGAGCCACCAGCGATTGCCAAGACGCCAGTGCGTCCTACTGCTTTCACAGCCTGCAGCAAGAGCCGTTACGCTCCGCATCGCGGACGCTAGAAGATGCTCTGCTCCGGCTAAACGACAGATCTCTTTGCGTCTATGGACGTACTCAACCGATGAATGAAGCATATTCTACGCATGTTTAAGGAAACAAAGTGGGGCTGAAGCCAGCATCAGGAACACAGCCGTCATCGTAATGCTGGGAACGTCTTAAATGAAATTGAGCCGTGTATGCTGGCTTCGCAGCCAGATTAGTGTCTCCCTGGTTATCGATGGTCGTCCGTGGTTTAGTCTTCCGATCAGAGACGCTGGTCTGAGGGCCTTTGACTGGAAGACTAAGCGCGCGCGGGGCGTCGGTTGCTCTCGAGTCCTTCATGTTTGGTTCCGCGGTGGTGCGGGGATAATCCGCAAGGTGGTAGGTCACGCAGCTGCGGGCAGAGTGACAGAACGAGCGGACGGTGCAGAGTGGGTCCTGTTATCCGCTTTGATTGTGCGGAGCCGGAGTGACCGCTGAGTACGAGTCTGACGAGAGTACTGTACTCGAGTCTGAGGGGCAAATTTGCACTGGTTTTCACAAACAGCAGTGACCGTTTGTTAGTCTGCTGGCTAAAAGGCTCTTTAAAGCATTAGTGTGTCTCACAGCCTGGTTACAGTAGAAGTGCGAATACAGTTAACGCTATTATATAATAGTCTGTGAGCGGATTGCACTACTAAGCGTAAAGGGGACAGGCAAAATAATGTGAGCACCTGTACTTACTTGGGAATGATTTATTAATAAGGGATTGGACCCGCATTTGCCCGTAATACAGTTGCGATTCTTCTTGGAATACTGGCATATAATGACTGTATAGTCTCCAGTGAAATGTTACGCCACTCTTCGATCAGAACCTCTTCTAAATCCTGTAGTGGCGAAGGAGACTGCGCTCCATTACCGCCCACAAGGGTTCGATAATATTCGAGTCCGGGGTCTGTGCTGACCAGGGAAAATGCTACAGTTCAGTTGCATGCTCGTGATACCACGATTGTTCTGTCCTGGCTATGTGAATGGGTGCATTATCGTCCTGAAATATGGCATCATTGTTGGGGAACAACATTTGAATCATGGGATGCACCTGATCACCTAAAATGTTCACATAATCATTGGTTCTAACATGAACTTTGAGAGTAATGATGGGACCAGCAGAATACCATGATATGGCTGCCCGCATCATCACACTTCCACCTCCATGCTTAACCGTAGGAATCAAGCAATCAGGATTGTAGGCTTCTTTTGGCGTTCTACAGATGTAAAGCCGGCTGACTCGTCGGATCATATGACGTGTTTCCACTGATCAGCCGTCCAGCATTTATGCTCCTGACACAGTGTTTTATACGTTTCTTTGCGCTGGTTGTTCGGTGTAGCAGCTCGTCCATGAGTATTCGCTTTATGGAGATCTTGACGGACAGTGTCCATAGATATGGGGTCTCGAAGACGACTATATTCAGCTCTGCAGTCACTTTGGCCGCTTTTGTGTTGTTCTGACACAATTCGTGTTAGCGTACGATGATCTGTCATTTAGTTTTGATATGCGCCCACTATTAAGTTTACACGATGATGTCTTTTCATGTTCTTGTAGGCTGTCTGTCATGACTGTTAAAACAGTTGCTCTTGAAACATTCAATGAGTTGGCTGTCTTGATTACTGATGCTCCAGCTAATCGAACCCCCACCATCTGCCCTCTTTGTAACTCTGTTAGGTCTTTCATTGCACGTCGACCCCGGCCCCTGAATGCAAATATGAAGTGTGCACTACTCGTAAACAACCTGCACTGATGCCTCGTCCGTACTCAACACGCACAGTCCAGTGCGACGCGTGCCTTACCTGCGTTGTTGACCATCAAACACAACCATCCCATTACTGCCACTGTTCACATTATTTTGCCTATCCCCTGTATATGTTATGAAACAGCTGAATGGCCTAAGTGATTTTATATTAGTAATTTGCCCACGTTGTACTGTTGAAGTTTCTTTCGCCCGTTAAGAAATGTCTTAACTTCAGTTGCCTGAAATTTAGCACGGTGTGAATATTTAAGGATCTATCATGTGCTGTCGTCGTTGTTTTACTGTACTTTAGATATTTTGTGCTTTAAAGGGAGTTCCTTTTACTCAGTCATTACGTAAAGATTAACTGGGTGGATAAGCACTGAATTGTTTAATACTAGGCCGATTAAGTGGGCTGACCCTGTTGTGTCTTGTAAACCGAGGAAGTGTTTGTGAACTAGCTGGTGACTTTACTGAGTCCGGGTAGAATACCAGTAACTGGCTTAAACTGCACTGTTGTTAATCCGGAATTGTTTCTCAAAGTTAAGTGCTCTTGGTTAGATTTGTCAAGCAGTTACTTCTCACTTGACGTGTTATTCAAGTTGTTGGTCTGTTAAGTTAGTATGAGAGGGAGCATCATCTATTGACTTAATTCACAGACGGCTAAATTAAATGGGTTTGTGGGGTTTGTGGCGTTTAATACCAAGGGATTATTCTAACACTTCTAATTGCTTTTCATTCCAAATTTTCTGTGTGTGTGTGTGGGGGGGGGGGGGGGGGAGAGGGGGGGGTGTTAGGTATGTTTGTTGTATTAAACATCTCAATTACGCGCTGTGACTTCTTGCCTATGCCTGCTGCTAACAGGTTTATGTTACAGTTATCATGATTTATTCTAACCAGAAGGGGCAAGACGTGGACTATTGTAAAGAGCAAGTGCACTGAAGGACCTACCAATGTAAAACTAATACCAAATACCAATACTGCGGCGCATAACTCCCCACCCCACCCCCGCAACCCTCCCCCTCCCCCACAAGTTAAGTACTGTTGTGTATCCCTTGGTTGTCAATGGATTTGCAAGGATTGTAACTGTTGCTTAACTGACTGTCTTGAGTGATTTCTCGAGTCAGCCGTTAGTGAAATTTTGAGTCGTAATTATTTGTTTCAGGGGGAAAAGGTCATACTCGATGATTCTTGGAATTCTTCGTACATATTGTTTCATGTCAATATTATTTTACTGTCAGCGATCGGAGTTGTAAAGTTGATAATGTTCTTTAATGCTGATTATCATAATTTGTTTCAAGTTTTCTGAACCGATCGTCTGTGTTTAAACTTTTCAAGAGACTAACAATAAATCTGTTTTCAAGGTATGTTAGTAAAGTGGCTTGGCAACTTACCACTCCTCTCCCGCTCCTACTATTTAAGAAGTAGTTTTGCTTGTTATGAGCGTCTAATAAACTAAATTATTTTCAAAGTTAAGCTTCTGATGTGTCTACAAGGGAAGTTTACATTCAGTCTTGATGTGAGGCACGAACTTTCACTGCGAAAATAATTCAAGAGCTGAGAACTGCTAGGTGAGCGATGGAGAAATGCATTAGGAAATTACTAAGGCCGGTGTTACACTATCAAATTTTCTTTGACAAAGAAAACACGTGGTACAAATGGAGGTTTTACCCTGTCAAGAAATTTTCTTGGATAAAGATCTCTGACATCATAGCTCCTCCACAATGGCCGACGAAGGTTTATTACTTTACTCTGCGGTTGCGTGTAACCCAAGTGCATTGTATTTACATTTGGAAGAGGAGCAGAAGAAAAGAAAAAGGAAACTTACTTGAGTGGAGCAGTGGGTTTTACGGCGAAATGCTAAAAGCATCTAACAAAATCTGTTATGGGAGCTACTAGTCGAGGACGTAAAGTCGTATGAAAATTACTTGGGAATAGATGGGAGTACATTGCAACATGTGCTCAAGAAAGTGGCTCCTCATATTACGAAGCAGAATATTCACCTCAAAAAAAAATGCGTTGTCCACGGAGACAGACTTACCGTAACACTGCGATTTCTTGCAACAGAGAAAGCTACTCTAGTTTCAAGTATAGCACGCTAATACTGCAGTGCACAATAGCGGAAATAATACCAGAAACATTTGAAGCTATTTATAAACCACTGAAGGAGGACTATCTGAAGGCTAGTAACTGTTTAATGTATACTACACCCATTAATAACTATTTTTATTTCTACAAAAGTTGTAGATTTCCTCCTTCATGTCCTCTGGGTTACATCATTGCCATATTTCACCACAACTGCCTTTTTTTTTTTTTTTTACACCGTTCACTTCTTCATATTCTATTTTTGTATCGAGATTCCGCAAGTTATACAGTTCTTCATCTGCATCGTACATTTCTATCAATTCCGTTGTAGATGTGACGCACCATGTAAATTTCGAAACCATGTTGATGAACATTACTGTAGATGTCAGTCAGCTGCAGTGACGACAGCGCTCGAAGTGTTTTGTTCCCCCACACAATAAATAGAACGCGAACGCTTTCTCCAGCAACTCGAAGGCGAGGTGCTAGATTTGATCAAAGAACATTTGACCAAGCCCCAATTTTGATAAAGTTCCTTATTACAGTATCAAATTTTATTTCGCAAAGAAAGTATGTTAAATAAAATCTCATTGTGTAATACCGGACCATGAAGCAGAGGAAAACAAATGCAACGGGGTACAGATTGGAATGTAAGGCACAATCATGCCTCTTACGAAAATGAAACGGAGCTGGGTGCGATGTGCAGACAGGGTAATGGATGGTAGACAGACTACGGAAGAGACAAGGAAAGATCACAACGGTGACCTAATGGAAGGTGAATAAATGACATTAGAAATCACGCAGGAGCAAAATGGATGCAACTTGTGGAACCCATGGAAAACTCTATATGAGGCCTTTATACAGCACTGGATGCGAAATGCCTATGATTATGATACTTTATTATTGTTTTTTTTCCTTTTTTTTGGTAGGCTGCATCTGTTGAACAAGGGATAAAGGTACGAGAAATATTAGATGGAAGATTTACAGATTATTTCAACTTTTATGGCAACTAATAACACTATTTGCCGTCACTACTGATGCAATCGAAAGTGACAGGTTTCAGTCTATACAACCATTAGATCTGTAGTCATCGCAAAGTAATCTTTAATCTCCAAATTTTTGTAGCTGCAGCTATTACATTATTAAAAACAATTCTGTTTGATTTATGGAAAAACTGCTTCATCCTATACATAATATTTGGGTAATTATTATTTTTTTCACTCTTCTTAGTTTTACATCGCCCAGCTGGACAGTAATAGGTTTAAAAATTAACATGGGTTTTCGAGCAATACATTGCATTTACAAAATTGACAAATCATTGTATAAAGTAGTTAACATGTGCGACAATTTGTTGATCAGCTGTCAACAGCTATTCTAGACACATGCAATACTACTGGCACATGGTTGCACCGAATACACCCATTAATAAAATTTTTTGTATCACCCTTTTATTTGGAAATTCATGGCTCAAAAAACAAAAACTGGCTTTGAGGAATGCGTTTATATTCATCGTCAATGTGTACAGATAACCATATAAAAAAAACATTTATGTAACGACAAAATCGTCTGTTTACCTTGGAGGGCTTTTCGCAACAGCACTCCAGAGTAACGTCAGCACGTGGTGGAACGTCCCCTGGCTCGGATGCACTGCATTATCTCATGGCTGGTTCCATGTTTAAAGTCCGTTATGAGACAATTACCCTGCCCTCACGGGATGGTGGCATCGGGCTCGTCAATGTCCGTATGCGAGCTGCAGCCTTGTACATGAGTACCATGAGAAAACAGTGGATGAGCCAGGGTACATCTCTAACACACAGCTTGCTTGAGGTCCTCCTACCTGCTTCCACCTCACCACCGGTGTCTGACGACCATATCGTGCCTCATTTGTCTCATATTTCGACCTTTTTCGTCGACTACAGTTACATACATACCAGTCTCCCAGATACTCGCCCACCCAGGACTAAGGATTTTTACAGCCTGCTGCGCTGTGTTCCCCGGAATGTGATGGAGACCGAACATCCTTCCATCCAGTGGCCCATAGTGTGGACTACCATCCACCAGCCCTTCCTCCCTACGAACGTCCGGGCACTGTGGTATCACATAGTCAACAGGAAATTTGCTACGAAGCAGCGACTGCACAACATTGGCTTGTCAGAATCCCCTCTTTGTCTCCTTTGCCAGCAACTGGACACTGATGAACACCGTCTGACATGCGCCTCATCGCAAGATTATGGCGCTTCGTGCAGCAAATCATTGCCTGCTATCTCCGGGTGCCACCAGACACAATCGAACCTCGAATGTTTCTATACCCGGAGGACAGACATTTTCACACCGCCAAATGTCACGCTATTACGTGGGTCAAAGGGTGGGCAGTCGCTTATCTCTTTCATGAGGGATCTAAATCCCGCCTCGACTTCTGGACCTATTTACGAACAGTCCTTGCAGCTCTCGAAAACACGCCACGTTACCGAACATTATTTGCTAACTATCTTCGAGCGGTCTTTGATAGACCTCCACTGAGTTGGGGGTGCCTGGCTCAGAGGGCACCTACCCCTCCTCCCCCGGCGGTGTCTGAGTTTAAACCGCCTGCGATCGATTCTACTTCTGACCTCCGCGGATGGGAGAGCGCGTCGAAGATTGCGCGGATTTTATTTCTTTTTGCTTTTCCTTTCTCTTTTCTTTTTCCTTACCCAGAATTTATATTTCTTTTTCTCTATCGGCGATGTATTCACACAATTTCATGATAATAGTGAATATTACAAAAACACATGCAAATAAATAAACAACAACAACGCCTTCCACTACTGTTGATTCCTGTGTCTCCCACTTCCCTAAGCACCACAGGCTCGATGGTGGTGAGGGGGACCTGTGGCAGGGCCTCGGGTTTTGACCCCTGCCCACTTTGCCCTCCGAGCCCCCACAGGTCCACCACCACCACCCCAAAAAAATAGAAAACAAAACAAAAACAATATAAAAAAGACAAAAAAAAGTGGTCAGCGCGACCGAATGTCAATCCTACGAGCCCGGGTTCGATTCCCGGCTGGGTCGGAGATTTTCTCCGCTCAGGGACTGGGTGTTGTGGTGTCCTAATTGTCATCATTTCATCCACATCGACGAGCAAGTCGCCGAAGTGGCGTCAAATAGAAAGACTTGCACCCGGCGAACGGTCTACCCGACGGGAGGCCCTAGTCACACGACCACGATATTATTGTGTGCGGTGACGCTGCAGCAAAGAAAAACCATATCCGTTTTTTCCATTGTCTTATACAATAATGGAAGTATAGCTACAAGAGCAAATTATCTGGTCGTTAGAACAGCAGAGCACATTCTGATGGTCTTTAACGCGCACACGTAAACACACGACCCGACCGAAACGACTCCACTTCCAGATGCGATAATTGTGGTCAACTAACACAGCAACAGTCACAATAGCAACACCCCTGCACTAAATATCGGGATGATGAAACACTTTTGTTGATGCGTGTATAATGCCTATCCATGAAAAGCAAAGAAGGTAATCCCAGCACACATACGGACACAGGAGGGCCAAAGAATCACACGCGGGCAGTCAGGCACCCGGACCGGACCGGAGCCTATAGTGTGCGACAGTTCCGCATCTGCCATGCGCATGTGCATAGGGCTCGCCACGTGGGTAGTGCAGCGTATGATGTGCGTAACAGACCCGTCTGGCTAGTAACCATGTTACTAGCTGTGCCTGTCTGCGAGCGAGCTGATTCACTTGGCAGTGCCCTTGCGGCACTGGGCAACATAGGAACAGTCTACTGTTAAGTGTAGAGCTTTGGCTTGTGAACTAGGATGGTGAACCACAACCCGATGAGATCCAAGCGCTTTGTTCACAACTGATGGTTTGGTACACTGGAAAATTTGGAAGGAGGTTTTAGAAAATTTTTCACTCATCTGTTTAGACAAATCTACAAGATTTGCAATCAGATGGCATAGAGAACATTGCTCCCCTCTAGACGAGAAAACCACCTGGTCACGGAAATAAAAGGATTTGCGATTATGGGTGGATCCCAAAACATGGGAATAATGTTGTTATGGCACAGGCAAACTCAAGTCATGTCAGAGACAGAGGCAGAGGGAGTATGTCGCAAGTAGGTCAGATCATCGATACATTACAGACTGTCAAGCGAGGACACAAACTCAGCAGAAAGGAGACTGTGACAGAAAAGCAAAGGAAATGTGTCAAGCATACTCGTTAACTCGTAAGACATGTGTCAAGAAACATTATCTCTTTCACAAGAGCACACAGCGATGAACCGACACAGCAGTTAACACCTTTTAGTGTTGGGGCAAGGGGGGTTTTGAACAAAGTACCGTCATCCAAGATGGCGACGATGACGTAATCCAAGATGAGGGCGATGACGTCATCCAATATGGCGGCGATGGCGTCATCAAAGATGGCGGATTTTGGCTGGAAGTTTGAATTTTGGCGGGAAAGTGCCACGCCCCCCTCCCCCATAAAAATGGCGGGAAGTTCAACCTCTAGAATGCTGCACTCCTATTGGCCACGTGTTTCGACGTCATATAGGTAGGAAAAGGTGTTCACTATACTTTCAATTACCTAGTTTCAACTACTTTTTCAAGGTCCAGACCGCCACTTCCTCCTAGGATCCGGCGCCAAATGTGAATTCTGCCAGTAAACAAAGCTCACTTGCGTTTTCGTTACCAACGTAAGAAAATTGCTGCAAACGTAGCTCACCACCACCACTAACCTAAGTCGCCAGACCGCACTAGACTGATGGAGAGAGGAAGGAGTGTACTTCATTTACTTGTGAGCAATTTATTTAGGGATGGAGTATATGTATCACAGAACAAACGCTCTGACATGCCCCACATCATACAGACCTGCAAATTACTCCTGCATAACTCATGTATAAAGCTCTACACACACACTTGCTAACTGTAAACTGTCAAAAATAAGATACTGTACACCTACAGACATGCAAACCACTCATAAACAATGCAGAGCATTTACGTCCAGATAGCCAAATAACTCCTACATTTTCAAAAAAATAATCCATCTGAAGGACTCTGCTTGGTAATAGTCAACTGTCAAAATCATACAACAGCCTTTATTTAAAAAAATTAGAGGCACCACCACCACCAAGTGTGTTCGCCACTGAGTCCATAGCCCAACTGACTTATTTCATATCGATGCCACTAGAGGACGTTGTAGTGACATCGGGTGATGACGCAAGTACCGTAATCTAAGACGGCGCCACCTAGTGGGTTCACCACGAGCTCCAGACCCCAACTGACTTAGTACATTTCCTTGCCGTCAGAGGACGCCACAGTGACACCAACTGATGACCCAAGTACAGTTATCCATGATCAGTGTGTTCTCCACGAGGTCTAGTACTCATTACCACCAGCAGAGGACGCTGTCGTCCTTTTCGTAATGTAAACCAGGATGGTTAGTGAAAATGGTGGCAAAACGACTCAGCCTGTTCTGGGCTGCTGGGGAGAGTAAGGATTGACAGAACTCTATTTATTGTGAAACAACTTATTAAACGATAGAGTATATCACACTATCACAAAACACCCACCCAGATGTGCCTGGGGCCATGTTGCACAGCCCACAGACACGCAACCACCTCGTAATTTCATTACACAATAGCAAACTGCTCCTAAATGATGCAGAACACAAATCTGCAAACACGCTCAGTACTCGTAAACTGTCCAAATAACGCAAAGCACAGACTACAGAGCCGCTCGCAAAATAATGCAATCAATGCACACAAGCACCCTCCGCCACACCCTGTCCACGGGATCACGAAGTGACACGTTCGTTCGCTGTCAAATCACGCACAGGCTCCCGCGGACATGAGGCGACCACATCCCTTTCATACATCATTTCTGACAAATTCCTACCCAAATACGTGTTCACCTAGACACAGCTCCTGGCACGACCGACGCTTCGTCGCACCCACCAGCCACCGCCACCGAACACCGGTGAAAGTTGCATGCCTCTATGCAGTCACCGTTATACTGTCATAGCATTCCACAGCGCGTTCACGCCAGACTCATATTCGAGGCATCTCCAGGCGCCACTTGTCTTTATCATTGGAAGGCAGAATAGCACAGAGCGTGTTGACACACGCGCTCAACCGCACCTACCCGCCCCCCAGCGCGACCGACGCAACACCGCCAAGTGCACGCGCATAATTACAAACTCATCTAACAACCTTCCCAATCTTAATCCTACGCCACATCGCTTTATAAAAAAATAAGAGCCAAGTCGACCTCTCGGGAATTGTATAGTGTCCCAGAAATACACTCCTGGAAATTGAAATAAGAACACCGTGAATTCATTCTCCCAGGAAGGGGAAACTTTATTGACACATTCCTGGGGTCAGATACATCACATGATCACACTGACAGAACCACAGGCACATAGATACAGGCAACAGAGCATGCACAATGTCGGCACTAGTACAGTGTATATCCACCTTTCGCAGCAATGCAGGCTGCTATTCTCCCATGGAGACGATCGTAGAGATGCTGGATGTAGTCCTGTGGAACGGCTTGCCATGCCATTTCCACCTGGCGCCTCAGTTGGACCAGCGTTCGTGCTGGACGTGCAGACCGCGTGAGACGACGCTTCATCCAGTCCCAAACATGCTCAATGGGGGACAGATCCGGAGATCCTGCTGGCCAGGGTAGTTGACTTACACCTTCTAGAGCACGGGATACATGCGGACGTGCATTGTCCTGTTGGAACAGCAAGTTCCCTTGCCGGTCTAGGAATGGTAGAACGATGGGTTCGATGACGGTTTGGATGTACCGTGCACTATTCAGTGTCCCCTCGACGATCACCAGTGGTGTACGGCCAGTGTAGGAGATCGCTCCCCACACCATGATGCCGGGTGTTGGCCCTGTGTGCCTCGGTCGTATGCAGTCCTGATTGTGGCGCTCACCTGCACGGCGCCAAACACGCATACGACCATCATTGGCACCAAGGCAGAAGCGACTCTCATCGCTGATGACGACACGTCTCCATTCGTCCCTCCATTCACGCCTGTCGCGACACCACTGGAGGCGGGCTGCACGATGTTGGGGCGTGAGCGGAAGACGGCCTAACGGTGTGCGGGACCGTAGCCCAGCTTCGTGGAGACGGTTGCGAATGGTCCTCGCCGATACCCCAGGAGCAACAGTGTCCCTAATTTGCTGGGAAGTGGCGGTGCGGTCCCCTACGGCACTGCGTAGGATCCTACGGTCTTGGCGTGCATCCGTGCGTCGCTGCGGTCCGGTCCCAGGTCGACGGGCACGTGCACCTTCCGCCGACCACTGGCGACAACATCGATGTACTGTGGAGACCTCACGCCCCACGTGTTGAGCAATTCGGCGGTACGTCCACCCGGCCTCCCGCATGCCCACTATACGCCCTCGCTCAAAGTCCGTCAACTGCACATACGGTTCACGTCCACGCTGTCGCGGCATGCTACCAGTGTTAAAGACTGCGATGGAGCTCCGTATGCCACGGCAAACTGGCTGACATTGACGGGGGCGGTGCACAAATGCTGCGCAGCTAGCGCCATTCGACGGCCAACACCGCGGTTCCTGGTGTGTCCGCTGTGCCGTGCGTGTGATCATTGCTTGTACAGCCCTCTCGCAGTGTCCGGAGCAAGTATGGTGGGTCTGACACACCGGTGTCAATGTGTTCTTTTTTTCATTTCCAGGAGTGTAGTTAACGCTTGCTTTTTTGGTGCGTCAGCTTGTAAGCACGGAAATCCTTACCCTAATAGAACATGTTTATCAAAATATCGCCGTATCCAGTCTTCCTCACGGACATAACGTAATAGCCGGAGGGGGCAGAGTCCTAATAACGGCGTCTTCCAATTACGGCTGTTTTAAGAACTCTGATATTTTCCCCATTATTCTTGACGTCGGCTCCCGTGGCCGTTTCCGGTAGGTATCTTCCTCGAGAATCAACTGAATCTTAGCCTCTTCGTCAGCTTTATTCGGAATGACGGATACATTGCCCTTGTCAGCTGGCAGATCCACGAAGAGGGGGCCGTTGCGCAGAGTGCGAAGTCCGTTGCGATCAGCCCTAGTCAAGACAGAGGTAGCTGATTTACAGTTTGAAATAATACGATAGGTTTCACGCCGAATACTCTATCTTTGGCACCCAGTCACAAAATGTAAAAAGTAGTACAGTCCACTGTGAACAAATCTCAGACGAATGTGCGTTATTTTGTAAGTTAGCGCCAGTGCTGTGAGTGAGTATAACGATGATCAGAACAACAACTGCATGCAATCTGAAGTAAGTAAAATGCGGCCGTTGAAGACTTCCAAGGTAGAGGAGGCAGCAGCCCCAGCGAAGGAGCGCAGCAGCTTCCCAGTGCTGTTTTCGCTACGCGGCGGATTCTGCCTGAGCCGCGGACAAAAGGACGGCCCGGTAAACAGGAGGAACAGATGAATGGGGGTCATAAAAGGGCAACCAACAACCGGGCCCATTCAGGCCAGCTGCTGCCGGCGGGGTCTATCCAGTTCGTTTCTCTCGCACCATAACGACACTGCTAACACTGGCGCCAACCTTCCACGCGCTTTACTGCCGCCATTGTCATATATCTCGCTTTATATATCGCCTTCTTCCCTTACATCCTCGTGTCTCGGAAAATCCATTGTCTGACTTACGTTTTTCTTGAAAGTCTTACACATTGTGCTCAGATACAAACATGAAGCAGCCAGCAGTGTCTGCATCCAGCCAAATCTCTGTTAGCAGATACTGTCCGTTCATAATCTTGCAAGAGCTCATCTTCACATTTTATGTGCCTGGATCTAATCTGTCTTATTTTATGCGTTTACGCTTGCATTACATTGTAGTCGTCTCCCTTAGATCGACCGCGTTATCTGTCGTTTTCCATTTTGCAACTATGGGAATGTTCTCTTAGGTACATTACGCTCTGAGAATACAAAGAAATGCATGTCAATGAAACATATCCGAACCTTCACCGTTTTACTACTGGTGTTGGGTACCAGTTTAATACGCCGACGTAATATTTCCCGCCATCTTAGCCGTATTAAACGTTACAAAAAGTGACGCATTTTGGAGTGATTTCCATTGCTATGTATCACTGAAATCGCATATTTTCATAACACGCTTGTATGAATACGAAAACCACCGAACACGGCACATTAACACACCGAGAAGAAGACAATACAAAGTAAAAATGAATATATAAAATTGGTTGAGAGTTTTCGTTTTCAGTTTATTCAAAGATAACGATTGGATGAACACGGAAAGAGACATTAGAATAAAAATGGCCTAGACCTATTTTGCTAAACTAAATAGGTTTTAAAAACTATGCTTCGGATGCGCTGAAAAAGGAGAGTTTATAATCAGTATCTTCAGTTTTCATTTACGTTAGTTTCCACGAACAATACGAGACTGGAATAGAAGGGACAACCGATAGAGGTAGTCAAGGTACCCTCCACCACACCGTCACGTGGCTAGCGGAGTATGGATGTAGATGTAGACAACCATCCAAAATCTAGGGTTTGGATAAAAGGATGTTGGGAATTACTAGGAGATATATGAAAACAAACAAATGGATCAGCAACAGATTGTTGTGAAAGACGTATTGATGAGCGTAATGGAAATGAATTGATGTAAGCGGAACATGTAGCCAGACGAATGGATGCTAGTTCTTCACTGGGTTCCAGGAATATGAAAAGAACGAAACCTAGTGGAAGGTGGGATTACAGCGATCAAAACAACGAAGTGAACGGACAGTTGCGCAAGGGAGCGATGTTGTTGGTTCCCCCTTTATCTGCGCACACAATATGACTGCGACAGTAACAGATAGGCGTTTGCTTTCCGGATACGTTCTTACGCTGGCCATCAACGTGCAGCATTTCATTCACTTAACAGGTTGGTAGTAGTATTAACGCTTTTCTCCGCACTTTCAGGACTAGTTTAGATCATTCTGTCGCGTAAAATACACTGAGGTGACAAAAGTCACGGGATACCTTCCAATATCATGTAGACTGCCTTTTGTTCAGTGTGGTGCAGTAACTTGACGTGGCAAGGATTCAACAAGTCGTTGGAAGTCAACTTTAGTAATACTGAGCCATGCTGCTTCTATAGTCGTCCATAATTGCGAAAATGTAGCCGGTGCAGGATTTTTCGTACGAATGGACCTTTCGATTATGTCCCATAAATGTTCGATGGGATTCATGTCGGATGAGCAGGGTGACCAGATCAATCGCTCGAATTGTCCGGAATGTTCTTCAACCCAACTGCCAACAATAGGCTATTTTCCTGTATTAAAAATATTGTTCGGACTAAACATATTTATGTAAGTAAAGCTTAAGAATCATTAACTATCAAGATCTGGTCACGTGGTCGACAAAGCTTTGTTATTGGCTGGTGCTCTGGTGACGTAACAGGGTAGGAGTAAGACGAAGCTAGAGCGTTAGCCGAAATTATGAGGTTTTTATGTGCTTTTACTGCAAACAGTTTAGGTATTTAGCAATGGAAAACGCAATTACAAAGTAAAAATAGTTATTTTGTGAACGCTGATAGCGGAAGCCTTGCGAAAGTTGATGTGCTTATACTGCACCTATTTAGAGCGGCGATACGTGCAACGACGGACAGTCTTTTCCCTATTCGCAGCAAGGTCATTAAACTCTCTCAAAACTATGGAATTGCAGAACTTTTGCAAATGGGTCCGTATATTATAACTAGATTGTCGATTATCAGTCATGGACTACGAGCCAAAGGACAACAAAATCACTGTTGCCAAAACTTAGTGCTGATTTCCGTTGGCACTCAGCAGAGAGCGTCCATCCAGCAGACGTTCCGTGGCGCAACGGACAGCGCATTCGACTGCAGTGATGGAGGTCACATGTTCGAACCGTGGAAGGGTCATAAATTTTAAATATTCTACACGAAATACGAAAACAGTGTTAGCAAGAACTGATTGTAGCAGCTGTTTCCATTGTGGGCTGTATTATATACAGCATCACATTCGTCTTAGTCTGAGAATCATCCAGAATGTTCCTTCAAACCAGTTAAGAGCACTGGTGGCCTGGTGACATGGCACATTGTCATGCGTAAACCGAATAGCTGCAAATGGTCTCCAGGTAGCCGAACATAAAAATTTCCAGTCTATGATCGGTTCAGTTGGATCAGAGGACCTAGTTCATTTCGTGTAAACACAGCCCACACCATTATGACGCCACCACCAGCTTGCACAGTGCCTTTCTGACAGCTTGGAACCATGGTTTCGTGGATTCTTGCCACACTCAAAGCCCACCACCAGCTCTTATCAACTGAATTAGGGACTATCTGACCAGGTCACGGGTTTCTACTCTATGGTCGAACCGATATGGTCACGAGCCCAGGGGAGAAGCTGTGGGCTATGTCGTAGCAAAAGCATTTGCGTCAGTAGTCTGCTGCCATAATCCATTAACGCCACATTTCCCCACACTGTGCTAACGAATTCGTTAGGACAATGCGACGCTCGTCGTGCGCCCCATATTGAGTTACGCCGTAATTTCAGGCAATGTTGCTTGTCTGTTAGCACTGACAACTCTACGTAAACGCTGCTACACTCGGTCGTTGAAGTGAAGGCCGTGGGGCACTGCGTTGTCCTTGGTGAGAGGTAATGGATGAAATTTCGTAATCCCGGCACACTCTTGGTACAAATGGCTCTGAGCACTATGGGACTTAACTTCTGAGGTCATCAGTCCCCTAGAACTTGTTATTGTTGTGGTCTTCAGTCCTGAGACTGGTTTGATGCAGCTCTCCATGCTACTCTATCCTGTGCAAGCTTCTTCATCTCCCAGTACCTACTGCAACCTACATCCTTCTGAATCTGCTTAGTGTATTCATCTCTTGGTCTCCCCCTACGATGTTTACCCTCCACGTTGCCCTGCAATACTAAATTGGTGATCCCTTGATGTCTCAGAACATGTCCTACCAAACAATCCCTTCTTCTGGTCAAGTTGTGCCACAAACTTCTCTTCTCCTCAATCCTATTCAATACTTCCTCATTAGTTATGTGATCTACCCATCTAATCTTCAGCATTCTTCTGTAGCACCACATTTCGAAAGCTTCTATTCTCTTCTTGTCTAAGTTATTTACCGTCCATGTTTCACTTCCAAACATAACTACACTCCATACAAATACTTTCAGAAATGACTTCCTGACACTTAAATCTATACTCGATGTTAACAAATTTCTCTTCGTCAGAAACGCTTTCCTTGCCATTGCCAGTCTACATTTTATATCCTCTCTACTTCGACCATCATCAGTTATTTTGCTCCACAAATAGCAAAACTCCTTTACTACTTTAAGTGTCTCATTTCCTAATCTAATACCCTCAACATCACCCGACTTAATTCGACTACATTCCATTATCCTCGTTTTGCCTTTGTTGATGTTCATCTCATATCCTCCCTTCAAGACACCATCCATTCCGTTCAACTGCTCTTCCAAGTCCTTTGCTGTCTCTGACAGAATTACAATGTCATCGGCGAACCTCAAAGTTTTTATTTCTTCTCCATGGATTTTAATACCTACGCCGAATTTTTCTTTTGTTTCCTTTACTGCTTGCTCAATATACAGATTGAATAACATCGGGGAGAGGCTACAACCCTGTCTTACTCCCTTCCCAACCACTGCTTCCCTTTCATGTCCCTCGACTCTTATAACTGCCATCTGGTTTCTGTACAAACTGTAAATAGCCTTTCGCTCCCTGTATTTTACCCCTGCCACCTTTAGAATTTGAAAGAGAGTATTCCAGTCAACATTGTCAAAAGCTTTCTCTAAGTCTACAAATGCTAGAAACGTAGGTTTGCCTTTCCTTAATCTATTTTCTAAGATAAGTCGTAAGGTCAGTATTGCCGCATGTGTTCCAGTATTTCTACGGAATCCAAACTGATCCTCTCCGAGGTCGGCTTCTACTAGTTTTTCCGTTCGTCTGTAAAGAATTCATGTTAGTATTTTGCAGCTGTGGCTTATTAAACTGATACTTCGGTAATTTTCACATCTGTCAACACCTGCTTTCTTTGGGATTGGAATTATTATATTCTTCTTGAAGTCTGAGGGTATTTCGCCTGTTTCATACATCTTGCTCGCCAGAAGGTAGAGTTTTGTCAGGACTGGCTCTCCCAAGGCCGTCAGTAGTTCCAATGGAATGTTGTCTACTCCGGGGGGCCTTGTTTCGACTCAGGTCTTTCAGTGCTCTGTCAAACTCTTCACGCAGTATCGTACCTCCCATTTCATCTTCATCTACATCCTCTTCCATTTCCATAATATTGTCCTCAAGTACATCGCCCTTGTATAGACCCTCTATATACTCATTCCACCTTTCTGCTTTCCCTTCTTTGCTTAGAACTGGGTTTCCATCTGAGCTTTTGATATTCATACAAGTGGTTCACTTTTCTCCAAAGGTCTCTTTAATTTTCCTGTAGGCACTATCTATCTTACCCCTAGTGAGATAAGCCTCCACATCCTTACATTTGTCCTCTAGCCATGCCTGCTTAGCCATTTTGCACTTCCTGTCGATCTCATTTTTTAGACGTTTGTATTCCCTTTTGCCTGCTTCATTTACTGCATTTTTATATTTTCTCCTTTCATCAATTAAATTCAATATTTCTTCTGTTACCCAAGGATTTCTACTAGCCCTCGTCTTTTTACCTACTTGATCCTCTGCTGCCTTCACTACTTCATCCCTCAAAGCTACCCATTCTTCTTCTACTGCATTTCTTTCCCCCATTCCTGTCAATTGTTCCCTTGTGCTCTCCCTGAAACTCTGTACAACCTCTGGTTCTTTCAGTTTATCCAGGTCCCATCTCCTTAAATTCCCACCTTTTTTCAGTTTCTTCAGTTTTAATCTGCAGGTCATAACCGATAGATTGTGGTCAGAGTCCACATCTGCCCCTGGAAATGTCTTAATATTTAAAACCTGGTTCCTAAATCTCTGTCTTACCATTATATAATCTATCTGATACCTTTTAGTATCTCCAGGGTTCTTCCATGTATACAACCTTCTATCATCTTAGAATTACTTAAACCTAGCTAACCTAAGGACATCACACACATCCATGCCCGCGGCAGGATTCGAACCTGCGACCATAGCGGTCGCGCGGTTCCAGACTGTTGCGCCTAGACTGTTGCGCCTAGAACTGCTAGGCCACCCCGGACGGCGGCACAATCTTGACACTGTGGATCTCGGAGTATTTAATTCGGTAACTATTTCAGAAATGGAATGTTCCATGTGTCTAGCTCAAACTACCATTTCACGTTCAAAGTCTGTTAATGCGTATTGTGCGGTCATAATCTCGGCAGAATCCTTTTACATGAATCACCTGAGTACAAATGAAGCTCAGCCAATGCACTGCTCTTTTATACCTTGAATACGTCACACTACTGCCATCTGTATATATGCGTATCGCTATTGCATGACTTGTCACCTCAGTGTAAACGCGCCGCGCAAACATTGAAAAAAATAAAAGCTAATCACATTGTTGCGTTATTGGTAGAAAGTGTCGTCTACAAATGACTGTGGCAATTGGCACCTGAAGCAGAAGAGGGACATGACAATAGTGAACAGAACTGAAGGCATGACCAACCTTATTTTCCGATTGATTGTTGCTACGGTAGCTGCCCTGTAAACAACTAACTGTCCCATTTGACATATGGAAACACGCAATAGCTGCATTGAGATATGTACCTGAAGACTGCAATGGAGGAAAGACCAGGGAAGCCTTCACCAGACAGTGGACCTCAATTGGAGTAGTAGTAGTAGTAGTAGAAGGGTTTTGTGGGCGCACGACAGCAAGGTCTTCAGCGCCCGTTCAGTATCATAGTGAGACGGGTGTCAAGAAAAAAACTCAGAACATTTACATCAAACGGAACATAAAACACAGGGAACAATAATGGAAAAATATGTGCTCAGCCACACCGAAGCGTGGGATGAAGCAGGGCGTCAGCAGTAAAACATGGACAACACAGGAAGAAAAAGGTTGAGGGAGCTAAAACAATGGAGCAGATGGAAGTGGCTGGCTGACCGCAAGGAAAAAAGGGAGGAGTCAGCCACTCTGCAATACACTAAAACCGTCAGCCTAAAAGTTTAGGCCAGAGTCCAGACACATCACAAAACTTAAAAACCCTAGACACACACGTCTCATCGTTAGCTAGAACACAGGGCAGATCCCCATCAACTTGTGCTTCTGCCCTTGCATCACGGTATAAAACGCAGTCTGTTAAAATGTGCCGGACAGAGATGTGCACACCACAAGCATCACAAAACGGAGGATCCTCCCGCCGTAATAAATTATGTGTCAGAGGACAGTGCCCGATCCGAAGACGTGTGAGCGCCACCTCTTCCCGCCTGAGCAGCCGGCAGGAGGAACGCCACGGCCGAGTGGTCGACTTTACCGACCGCAGTTTATTGGCCGTCACCGCCAGCCATTCGTCCTCCCACAACTCCATGCACTTCCTGTGGAGTGCAGCGATGACTGACTGCAAGGGGATAGGACACTGGACCACATCCTGCTCTCTGCAGGCCTCCTTGGCAGCCCGATCAGCCTGTTCATTGCCCCATATGCCGACATGACCAGGCACCCAGCAGAAGGATACCTCTTTACCCCGCCGTTGGAGCAGGTACAGTTGGTCATGTATCAGCTGGACCATCTCGTCAGTCGGGTATAGGTTCTGCAGTGACTGTAAGGCACTAAGAGAATCGGAGCAGAGAAGAAATCGATCGCCCCGAACACGATGCATCTGCTCCAGTGCCGTCAGGATCGCGTGGAGCTCCGCTGCGAAAACGGTATATTCAGCAGGGAGGCGAATCCGGGTAACATGATCAGGGAACACCACAGAACAGCCAAGGAAAGTCTCCTGTTTGGAGCCATCAGTATAAACGACAGTGAAACCGTGATGCACATCTAAAATGTTAAAAAACAGAGATTGGAACGTAAAATCTGGTGTGCCAGCTTTCTTAAAATTAGTCAAATCTAAAATAAGTTTGGGTCTCCGGAGGAGCCAAGGTGGAGATCTGCTCCAACCGCGACGTAAAACACGAAGACCAGCCATAGACATCGCACCGAGGCAATCCTGTGCGCGAATCCCATAGGGCTGCGTCGCACGTTGCCGGTTATGAAACGATCGTGCCAGAGGAGGCTGAGCAACGGTATGGTATGCAGGGGTGTATGGTGTGAACAAAGTTTTATACGCCTGGCGCACTGTAAGTAGCCGTCGTCGCATATGAAGTGGCGGTTCACCAGCCTCTGCACAGAGGCTGGGTATGGGGCTAGTTCGGAATGCCCCAGTGGCCAACCGAAGCCCTTCATGGTGCACAACGTCCAACATTTTTAAGTAAGAAGGCCTCGCAGACCCATACACCGTGCACCCATAATCGAGCCGAGACCGCACAAACGCCCTGTAAAACTGGAGCAGACAAGTCCTGTCAGCTCCCCATGTACTGTGGCTAAGACATTTTAAAATACTTAAAGCCTTAAGTGACCGCCGGTTCAGGTCTTTAAGATGAGGTAACCACGTGAGCTTCGAGTCAAAAATGAGCCCCAGAAGTCTCACCGTGTCTTTACAAGTAAGAATAGCGTCCCTCATCCTCAACTCAGGAATGGTTAAAATCGAACGAGAACGGTTAAAAAGAACACATACAGACTTCTCGGTGGAAAACTTAAAACCACTCTTCTGCGCCCAGTCATCCAAACGCCTAATCGTAAGTTGCAACTGACGAGTTGTCGTTGCAAGGCTTGAAGAAGAGCAAAACAAGGAGAAATCATCCACAAACAAAGAACACTGGACAGGACTTTTCACTATGGACGTAATGCTATTAATAGCGATGGCAAAGAGAGTCACACTTAAAACGCTACCCTGAGGGACACCGTTCTCCTGCTCAAAGCGATCAGACAGGACGTCACCAATCCGGTATCTAAAATATCGTGGCGAGAGGAAAGACTGAATAAAAAGAGGAAGACAACCACGAAAACCCCATTCGTGAAGCTGCTCCAGGATGAGACGCCTCCAAGTAGTATCGTAGGCCTTCTCGATATCGAAAAATACACCTAGAAGGTGATGACGGCGTAGGAAAGCTTGTTGTATAGCCGCCTCCAGGAGGGCAAGGTTATCGAAGGTGGAACGAAACCTCCTGAACCCATACTGAAAACGACTAAGGAGTTGCCGGGATTCTAACATCCAGACAAGGTGGCGGTTGACCATCCGCTCCAAGGTCTTCCCTATGCAACTAGTGAGGGCAATACTACGGTAGCTACTCGGGCTCGTGCGGTCTTTCCCAGGTTTTAAAAAAGGGATTAAAACTGCCTCACGCCACGCGTCAGGAAAGTGACCCGACGCCCAAATGGCATTAAAAAGTGCGAGGAGGACTTCTCTGTTCCGCATTGTGAGGTGCCATAGCATACTGTAATGGATCCTGTCGTGACCAGGGGATGTGTCACGAGCCCCAGACAATGCGGAATCCAGCTCCCACATAGAAAATGGGCAGTTGTAAACTTCATGAGAGGTTGACTGGAAGTTCAGACTACGTCTCTCAGCAACCGCTCTATGGCACTGGAAACCGGGATCCTGACTGGTTGTGGCAGTAGCTGTGGCAAAATACGCTGCCATAGTCTGGGCAATGTCTCGCGGATCCGTGTGGAGAGTGCCGTTAGTCATTACAGCAGCTATGGGGCACCTCCCTCCTCTGCCAGAAATTCTTCTGATGGTCTCCCACACAATGGAACTTTTGGTGGAACGATTAATGGTGTTCAGGAACGTTTGCCACGACCTCTTCTTGCTCTCACGAATAATGCGGCGACATCTTTGCCCTCGCCACCCGAAAGGTTGCAAGATTCTTAGCAGTCGGCCGACACTTGAACCGACGCAGAGCCGCACGCCTGGTCCTGATTGCAGAGCGGCATTCGGCACTCCACCAAGGCACAGGTGGCCTCTTCCGGTGGCCTGTGGAATGGATGCTGCAGCGGCGTGGTGGACCGTTTTGGTAATATGATCCACCCACACCTCAACATTCGTACAGTGTTCGAATTGGGCCAGTGTCCAGTCAGCTCCACTGAGCACCCATCGTGGTGGTCTCCTTTCGGGGCCCACGCCATCTGGCAGGTGAATCAAGATTGGGAAATGATCACTGCCGTGCAAGTCAGCGACCACTTCCCAGTGAGCACTGGCGGCAAGAGCTGGAGAGCAAAGCGAGAGATCAATGGCAGAGAACGACCCAGTCGCTGTGGAGAAATGCCTCAATTGGATGGCTGCATCTGCTGTTTTTACATATCCATCAGAGAAAAATAGTGCGCAAGTATTGTACATGTGTCTCGTTCACTCTAATATAGTTAAACTCTTACTAATAATCAGCTGCGGTATCAAAATGCATCAGGAGATGTAATGGAGGGTCCCGTATGATACACCACAGCACATACGCACTATAATATTACACTACTGGCCATTAAAATTGCTACACCAAGAAGAAATGCAGATGATAAACGGGTATTCATTGGACAAATATATTCTACTAGAAATGACATGAGATTACATTTTCACGCAATTTGGGTGCATAGATCCTGAGAAATCAGTACCCAGAACAACCACCTCTAGCCGTAATAACGGCCTTGATACGCCTGGGCGTTGAGTCAAACAGAGCTTGGATGACGTGTACAGGTACAGCTTCAACACGATACCACAGCTCATCAAGAGTAGTGACTGGCATATTGTGACGAGCCAGTTGCTCGGCCACCATTGACCAGACGTTTTCAATTGGTGAGGGATCTGGAGAATGTGCTGGCCAGGGCAGCAGTCGAACATTTTCTGTATCCAGAAAAGCCCGTAGAGGACCTGCAACATGCGGTCGTGCATTATCCTGCTGAAATGTAGGGTTTCGCGGGGATCGAATGAAGGGTAGAGCCACGGGTCGTAACACGTCTGAAATGTAACGTCCACTGTTCAAAGTGCCGTCAATGCGAACAAGAGGTGACCGAGACGTGTAACCAATGGCACCCCACACCATCACGCCGGGTACACACCAGTATGGCGATGACGAATACACGCTTCCAATGTGCGTTCACCGCGATGTCGCCAAACACGGATGCGACCATCATGATGCTGTAAACAGAACCTGGATTCATCCGAAAAAATGATGTTTTGCCATTCGTGCACCCAGGTTTCTCTGTTGAGTACACCATCGCAGGCGCTCCTGTCTGTGATGCAGTGTCAAGGGTAACCGCAGCCATTGTCTCCGAGCTGATAGTCCATGCTGCTGCAAACGTCGTCGAACTGTTCGTCCAGATGGTTGTTGTCTTGGAAACGTCCCCATCTGATGACTCAGGGATCAAGACGTGGCTGTACTATCCGTTACAGCCATGCGGATAAGATACCTGTCATCTCGACTGCTACTGAAACGAGGCCGTTGGGATCCAGCACAGCGTTTCGTATTACCCTCCTGAACCCACCGATTCCATATTCTGCTAACAGTCATTGGATCTCGACCAACGCGGGCAGCAATGTCGCGATACGATAAACCGCAATCGCGATAGTCTACAATCCGACCTTTATCAAAGTCGGAAACGTGATGGTACGAATTTCTCCTCCTTACACGAGGCATCACAACAACATTTCACCAGGCAACGCCGGTCAACTGCTGTTTGCGTATGAGAAATCGGTTGGAAACTTTCCTCATGTCAGCACGTTGTAGGTGTCGCCACCGGCGCCAAACTTGTGTGAATGCTCTAAACAGCTAATCGTTTGCATATCACAGCATCTTCTTCATGTCGGTTAAATTTCGCGTCTGTAGCACGTCATCTACGTGGTGTAGCAATTTTAATGGCCATTAGTGTATTATTTGCTACAGAATTTAGGAATTTTAACTGTCAAAAATATTTTAAAAAGATATGTTCTTGGCAACTGGAAAAACTTGAACCATAAGGTGTAGAAATAGTATGGAATTGCCGAACATGTTTCAGAACAGGAAACTCTAATTTTGACCACATCCTTACCACGAGACAGATATGGGAATAGTAACGGGTGTTTAAAAAAACTGTATTCGTCACATCTGCAGATTTTTCAAATACATACGATAGTTTCTATAAAGTGAGCCGTACAACATCCTCAGGGGGTTTGCAGTACATGAGAAATTAATCATCCTAGTAAAAGCTTGTACAACAAAGACGGAAGATAAAGTAAGATATCAAGGAGGAATGACAAAGGAAATGAAAGCATGAACTGGCACGCACAAGGCGATGCATTGTCACCCATATTATTTAACTTTGTCTTTGAAAAAGTTGTACGCGATATCAAAAGAGTAGGAAAGGGCCTCAGTCCGAATGGAAATATCTGCAAATGATAGCACATGCAGATGACATGACTGCTGTATCAGGGCCAGAATCAAGTGAATGATCTGAGCAGTAATGCATGAAAAGTGGGCTTGAGAATCAACTTAGAACAGACAGAAGTAATGGAACTAAGTAGAAGGATGAATCACAACGTGCCTGGCGATTTACACGTGGGAGACATGAAGCTGAAGATAACTGAGAACCAATCGGAAGAATAATATTAAGCTAGAACGAAACCAAGAATCATTAATGCTTCCAGATCACATAACACCATAAAAACGAACATGAAATCATGGGTAATCATGGGTAAAATGAAGTCATATAACGCAATGTGCTAGTCGTCGCGAAGATTGCGATATTCTGTCATTTGAAGCGAATGAGTAGGCACTGGGGAAAGGCTTGTTAATACATCACAATCTCACCCAATGACGCCCTAAACGCCCGTTCTTTATTCAAAGTTAAACGTTTTCACGGTCGGAAGTCCGTAACCTGCGAAGAGAGAAAAATTACGAGCGGAACAGCTGAGGGTGTAAGAACTCATCCAATCGAAATCCATGGATCCAGAGAGACGTTAGCCGTAAAGTGATAGCGTGGTAACCAACGCAGCCAGTCCACTGGCCGGCGTCCCTCGACGTAAGTGCTCTGGTACACGTTTCGACAGTTGGTACACCTGCCGGAGGATTTCGCACGTCACTAACAAGCTACACAAACATAGCCGTTCCGTCTGAAGTATTGCGTGCAGTCGACATCTTCATTTAGAGCTCAGAATTCAGGGGTAGCTCAGTTTCGTGGACTGAGATGTTTTAAAATCCATAATAGATTTAGCTGCCTCTGCTTCATCTCCTAGGTAATTTTTCCCGTTGCATTTATAACATGTTTTTCTCCACCGTTAGTTCGCTAATTTGGTAATAATTTTAATTCTGGATTCGTATGTTTTTCCTACTACGTTAAAATTTCAGGTATTAGAAAGACTGAAAATTATGCGTATTCCTATTTTAACCGTTTGTGAATTGTATGGCAGTCAAATGAAAACGAGACAGATAGAAGAAAAGTAAGTAAACTATTTATTATTTCAAAAGCAAGCGCACAAACTTAATACATTTATTCCGGTGTGAGACAAGATAGTGCCTTAATGGAAAAACGTTTGCGGTTGCCTACGGAATCGTGATTGTACCTAAGCGTGCCCCTATCTCTCCTCATGTGATTTCCATACTTATTTGGAGCCCTGACGAACGATATTCGTGGCCGTCGATTTGCTTCGGACAAAGAAGAGTACGGCTAAACACAATCATGGGTCCGCAGGCAACTGGGAACATGTTTCCAGCACTGACCGTCTTGTCTCTCAGTGGGATATATATATATATATATATATATATATATATATATATATATATATATATAGTTTACTTACCTTTTTCCATCTGTCTCGCTTTCCGTAAGTGCTCTTTTATACTACTGAGGCGCAGGTGGGAACCAGGGCGTCACAGTCAAGAATGGGAAACCAACGCACGGAACAGCTTCGTCAACTTACGATTCATGAGTAAATTTTCTCTCGTTACCACACACACTCAGAAACGTATAGAGAATAAAAAGAAAGGGTAAAACTTTTCGGCGATAGCTAATCTTCGTTGTTGGAAACAATAATTGTGAACTAAGACTTGGGACAACCTCCCGCTTTTATTGCGGAAAATCGTATAGCGGCAGTTTCAGAAGCATAGAAACGTTGGATAAAAGCAATATACGTCAAGCCATTAGAACGTTCTTAATGTCAACGATGGTGGATCTGAATAAATTTTATCTGTCCCTGGATTATTTGTGAAAAGTGAACTGATAGGCGTTCTCAATGGAACACAAATTTACGTGGTGCTGTGACTGTACTCCTGGAGAATGTCGTGAAACGTCTTCCGACTCTTCTTTCTAGATTCTGCAGTAGTGAATCGATGGCTCTATCTTGGTGAGAGCTTTGACAACAGGAGACACAAAAAATGATAATATTCTTTAGAGGTGACAAAATTTCGTACAACAGGTAACCAATGCCCATACTGTTGTTCATAACATACCAGCATTTGCAACAAAAAACGACATTTTATCTGACCGATCTCAATACAAACAAAATTCTGATTTTATTAAATATATCATGCCACGTTCACCAAAAAATTATTTTTGAAATTTTGTATTTTAAGAGAAAAGTACTCTTTTTTACTTTTAAATATCACATATACTGTCTTCATCTCGTAAATCCAGTAACAGTAGTTCCATACCAAAAGAAATGCCATTCTGCGACTAACACCATTTAATTTTTCAATCTACTTATGTGTATGTTTGACTGGCCTTCAGCCAACAATAACGTTAGTGAAAGATTTGTGAATCCTAAACGAAACCTCATATGTGTTATAGCCAACCAGCAACTGCATTGGAAGCACGCGCGTATTACATGTAAACATCGAGTGCGCGTTGGGTGGGAGTGAACACATTTATAGCATTTGGCAAGATGATCGTGATAATAAAAAATTCTGCAAATACAGGTGAAGAAAAAGAGCGCTATGGTACGAGAATAAGTTTGTAACCTATTGCGTGAGGCACTTTCTCGGGGCGAAAACAACAGGGGTGGAGGGAGGGAGGGGGGGGGCAGTCGAACGCCGCCTAGCGGACTGAACGCTGTACCTGGCGCGCTCGTTAGTACTGTTGGAGGACGTGTGTCCGAACCTTTTTCTTTAATTCCCTTATGTTTCAAGCGTCCGGGTAATCTCGCTCCAGTCGAAACTAATATTATTGCTCAGAATCACGTTTACCTCCACTTGGGTGATTAAATCAGTGTAGAGTGATTTATTGGTCACTTTCCCGATGGCTCAATTGATCATACGGCTGGCAGTCGTTTCCTCCTTACTCACTTAGGGACGATTTTCCGAACAATTATCGGGTGGCTGATTGCAGTGGTTTCCCACTGGGCGATGGGGTTGTCACATCCCTTTGCGGAGGTTCGGGGCCTCCCTTGGGCATGGGTGTGTGTGTGTTTGTCCTTAGGATAATTTAGGTTAAGTAGTGTGTAAGCTTAGGGACTGATGACCACAGCAGTTAAGTCCCGTAAGATTTTCACACACATTTGAACATCTGAACATCCCTTTGCCATGTGCCCACATGCCTGGCACCTAAAACGTCTCATAGGACGACGAAAATAGTGCTTGAATCACAGCTATAAACCATGACCTTAACTTTTTAGGTAAAATATTTCAGTCGAAGGCTAGGATGAAGGTTCCAGTTCTGTTATCCTTCCTGTTATCCTTAGGTGTTCTCTGAATGCAACGAACGAGACTAACTACACGCCACTGTAGGTTAGAAGTTCATCTGTTTGTAGTGTTAGGTCCCGATGGAATTCGACATCTTGAATCCTGTTGAGTTTGCTATGAGGGGGGTGAGTGAGGGGGTGATGGTAACCAGTACATCCAGAAACTTGTCATGGGCTTGTAGTGCCTGTGATTCGTTAGTATTCAAAGTTTTGAGCAACAGAGATCCATTTCCCACTTTCTTTACTGTAGCAACTTCTTCGAACGTATCCTCAATCTTTTCAATGAAAATAAGTGACTTAGTTGCTGCAAGAGGTTTTCCGTCAATTATGGACCATACCAAGAACAAGGCAAACTGTCCACCTCCAATTCGCCTTACATGATTCCCATCCAATGCCATGTCTAAAGACAGAAACGCCGGGGGGTTGTAAGCCTCTGCATTAAAAACTTGCTTTCTATCTGCTGAGGCGGCCCTGTTGGCAAGGCCACCAATATGGTTGAGTTGGGTCCGTTTCATTGCGGCTCGTCTGCCCGATGCCACTCATTCTGATCCATAGGCTTTGCCTGCGGGCGCCACACTGCCACGTCAAAGGCTAAATGGTGTATTAGCCATTGCCCGGTTCCGGTACCCCAGATTGGACAGGCACCTCGGCACATATATAGAAGCTATAATTCAGGCATTACCAACGCGATCCCTGCATTGTCAGAGGGCTACAATCGCGACGGTACATGATGAACCCACACGAAAAATTGGCTACTGTCCTGAATTTAGGATACGAACATAGACCCACTCCAGCCCGACTGCAGCGCACCTCATACGGCAACCTTTCTCAAACTGTCAGCACTTCTGTGAAATTTATACAAGCGGACGTCAAATCCTACATGGGGACCACAAGTTATTAAGCAAAAAAGGCTGAGGGAAAGGTTGTGAAATGAGTTCAAACTGACAGGTGTCTGAATAATAACCTGGTCACCAACGCAAAAGCTTCACTAGGGTTAGAATTCCTTTTAGTCGCCTCTTACGACAGGCGAAGAATTACTGTGGGTCTGTTCCAGTCCCTGACGTCGCAGGGGGAATTCGTATTTGAAGAGCTGTGCTAAATATGAAAGTCGTTCACACATACGCAAGCTGAGGCCTTAGGCCTCACAACCTCTGCAAGCCCATTTATCACTATCAGAAAAAGTGTCACACTGAACACGGAGCCCTGTGTGACCCATTTCTCCTGTATATAGAGAGTACTACAGGACGTCTCAACTCTGACGCGAAACAAGTGGTCCTTGAAACACCACCCGTACAGTGTGGGAACGGTGTGGCTACGCTATCAGAGGTCATAGGCCTTCTTGAAGTCAAGTAATGCAGCAGAGAGATGTTGGCGATGCGCAAATGCTGTCCTTATGGCCAATTGTGGTTTGACCCTCTCTAAATCCACATTGGCTATAGATAAAACGTCCCTCATCTCCAGAGTCCAACACAGTCATCGGTTCACCATTCGTTTAAGCAACTTAAACAGAGCAGTCGTGAGGCTGATGGGCCAAATGCTATTCATTTCATACGCAGTTTCACCTGGTCTCAAAACTTTTTCTCTCCACAGGGTTGGAAACACATCATCATACGAAATGCACTGAAGAGCGACAGCATATGATGTCTGTAATCAATGGTTACATGTTGTAACATTTGATAGTGCAGTTCATGAGCTTCGGGCTCAATGCCATGACCAAGGGTTAGAGCTTTGAGGAGTTCCCACACACTAATAGGAGTGTTATATGGTTCCAGACGTTGAGTAGAGAAGGCTAGGTTCTTATCTTCTTCAGCTGGAAGGCTGACGGGTAGTTGTCGGATGATGATATTTGAGCGAAGTGTACCGCAAAGTGCGATAAGAGTAGGATCAAAATAAATACAATGCTCTAAGAGGATACCGCCAATACCAGTTGCTAGCTGGCAACAATAGAGGTCTACATCTACATCCATAATCTGCAAACCACTGTAAAGTGTGTGGTAGTGGGTACTTTCCATTACATCAGTTCTAGGGCTTTTTCCCATTCCCTTCATGTATGTAGTGCGGGAAGATTACCATTTAAATGCCTCCGTACGCGCTGTAATCAATGTAATCACCTCCACATGGTCCCTTTGGGAGTAACACGTAGAGTGTTTCAGTATATTCCTAGATTCAAAATTTAAAGTTAGCTCTTGAAATTTTGTAAGTAGGCTTTTTCGGGATAGCTTGCGTTCATTTTCAGGTGTCTCCCAGTTTAGTTTCTTCAACATCAAAATGACGCTCCCCCAAGGGGCAAACAAACCTACAAACATTCGTGCTGCCATTCTCTGTACACTTTCAATACCCTCTGTTAGTTATATCTGGTATGGGTCATCATAGTTGAACAATATAATAGACTGGGTCGCACGAGTGATATGTAAGTTATCTCTTTTGTAAATTGACTGCATCTCCCTAGTAATCTACCAACGAATCGCAGTACTCCCGCTTTACTTACAAATGAGCCTACGTGATCGTTCCTTTTCATATTCCTACATGGAGTTTCATCCAGGTATTTGTATGAGTTGGCCGAATCCAACTGTGACCATAGGATACTATTTTTTCGTTTTTTGAGGTGCACAATTTTACTATGCTGAACATTTAAAGCAAGATGCAGTCTTTGCACCACATTGAAATCTTATCAAGATACGACTGAATATTTGTGCAGCTTTTTCAGACACTATTACATTAGAGATAATTGCATCTTCCACGAAAAGTCTGAAGTTGATATTTATATTGTCTGCTATGTTATTAATTTACAGCACTAACAGCAAGGGTCCCAACACAATTCCCTGGGGCACGCCTAAAGTTACTTCTACATATGTCTACATCTTAAGTGCTTGGCAGAGGGATCGTCGAACCACTTCCAGACTGTTCCACTCTCGAGTAACGCATGGGAAAAAACAAACACGTAAATCACTCCCTGCGAGTTCTGATATTTCTTATTTTATTACGATGATCAATGATCATTTCTCCTTATGAAGGTGGGCGTCAACAAAATATTTTCGCATTCGGAGGAGAAAGCTGGTGACTGAAATTTTGTAAAAATTCTTGCCCCAACGAAAAACGCTTTCGTTTTAATAACTGCCACGCAATATCCGTGACACACCTTTCCCTATTTCGCAATAATACAAGGCAGCTGTCTTTGTTTGAACTTTTTCGATATCCCCCATCAATCCTATTTGATAAGAATCGCACGCCGCACAGCAATATTCCAGTCAAGGATGGTCAAGCGAAGTGCAGGGAATCTCTTTAGAAGATCTGTTGCATCTTATTTACTTATTTATTTATTTACTCTGATCTGATTAGGACCACCGCGCCCTCTCTTACATCGGACCAGGGTTTCACACAAACAGTATCCATTACACCACAGTTTCCTAAGAAAATAATAATTTTAATATGAGGGTGGTTCTCGGAATCACCACGAGCACGAGAGGTCAGCGCTAGCGCAACGAGCTATTCACGTGATATTCATTGGAGTTGCCTGTGAACACGTGCCACGTCAGTACTCTTGGAAGAGAGCTGTGGCCGTGACGTGGCTTTGTCGTTGTTCCCGCGTTGTGCTTAGCGAAGATGGATAAAATCGCGATTCGAGCAGTGATTAAGTTCTCGTAAAGGAAGGTACGAAAGCAAAGGACATTCATGCTGATTTCCAGAATACACTGGGGGACTCTGCTCCTTCATATTCATATTGCTAAGTGGACAAATGAATTTAAATTGGGTCGGGAGAGCTTAGATGAGGTCCACGCAGTGGTCGGCCAAGATGTGTCACCAGTCCAGAAATCATTGCAAAAGTGCACAAAGTGGTCATGGAGGATCGCCGATTGAAAGTGCGTGAAACTGCTCACGCTTGCCAGATGTCTTCTGAAAGGGTATATCACATTTTGACTGAAGAATTAGAAATGAAAAAATTATGTGCAAGATGGATGCCGCGACTCTTGACGCTGGATCAAAAACGCATGAGAATGGACATATCGGAACAATGTTTGGACCAATTTAGGAGAAACGAACAAGATTTTTTGCACCTAGTTTGTGACTACAGATGAAACCTGGGTGCATTACTATACTACAGAGGCAAAACAACAGTCAAAGCCGTGGAAGCATGCTGATTCTCCGCCACTAAAGAAAGCAAAGACAATTCCTTCGGCGAGAAAGGTCATGGCATCAATGTTCTGGGATGCAAAGGGGTTCTGTTTGTAGATTATCTCCCCACTGGGCAAACAATTACTGGAGAATACTGTGCTAACCTCCTGGACAAATTGTAACAAAAGATGCGCGAAAAAAGGCCAGATTTAGCAAGGAAGAAAGTCATCTTCCATCAAGACATGCGCGCCCGCACACATGTGCCGTCGCCATGGCAAAATTACACGAACTAAGATATGAATTGTTGCCACACCCGCCTTATTCACATGATATGGCGCCGTCAGACTTCCATTTCTTCCCAAAACTTAAAATTTTTCTTGGTGGACGAAGACTCACTTCAAACGAAGGATTGATAGCCGGAGTTGACAACTATTTTACTGGCCTGGAGGAAACTCATTTTCGAGATGGGATCAATGCACTGGAACATCGCTATACCAAGTGCATTAATCTAAAAGGAAACTACACCCCCGTATGACAATTAGTATTAAAATGATTTTAGTGTCTGAGGTGGCAGTGTGAGTAAATTATACTATGAACTAACAAAGTTAATATTGGCATTACTCGTACTATCGCAGCTGCAGCCACTGATAGTGGTGATAATAATAATAATAATAATAATAATAATAATAATAATAATAATAATAATAATAATTACATGGTACAATTAATGTGAACACCCTCACTAAAACAGGCAAATTAAAGCAACTTACCAACGCAATGGGAAAATTTAACCTGAAAATCACTGCACTGCAAGAGACAAGATTCACAGATGAAGGACACTTTAACACAGAGAATTACAGGATCTACAAGGGCAAACCTGCCACAAAAGTAAGAGACAAACTACCACTTTTCGGAACAGGATTCGCCGTCCACACTTCCGTACTCGACTCAGTTATTGACTTCACGTCTCCCAATGAAAGAGTCTCCCTGTTATCAGTAAAATCAGCTAATAAAGCATACACTCTTATCAATATGCACGCCCCCACAAATCACCACAATAAAATCTACCCTGAAACAGTGGACAATTTCTGGGAAACACTAGAAGAAACGACAAATAAAGTACCTAGGCACCATGTGAAAATCTTAGTAGGCGATTTTAACGCACAATTAGGGAAGGAAAAAGAATTCAGAGATACCACTGGACCCCACACCAAACACAAACGTACCAACAAGAATGGTGAAAAACTAATCGACTTCTGCAGACACTTTGGACTTAAAATAATGAGTACCCAGTTTCAAAAACCTGCACATAAATTAACCACATGGAGATCACCCAGTTTTAGACAGGGTGAATACCAAATACACCATGTCGCAATTTCCAAAGAAAACATAAAAGAAATTCAAAACATCAGAACCCGCAAAGGTGTCTTTGAATCAGATCATCATCTTCTCCAAATAAAAACAAAATTCCAACCCAACAGAATGCTAAAAAGGCCACCCAAAAGTACCAAACCAGATCCGGAATATCTGACTCAACAAAGAAAAAATCATCATGCAAATTAATCAGGAAAAATCAACAGACTGGAAGAAACTAACAGAGAAAATTCAGGAAGCCCTCAAATTAGGACAACCCCCTCGCAACAGGAAACATCGCTGGTGGAATGCAACCCGTGATGAGGCAGTCGACAACCGAATAACTGCATGGAAAAAATTTAGCAGTCACGAAACTGAAGAAAACTAGGAGAACTTTCTTAAAACCCAAAAACAGACCTCAAAAATAATTAGAAAAGAAAAACGGGGATATGACAACAGACGCTCTGAAATCCAGCAGGATTTCATCAAAAATAATACAAGATATTTTTATAAGACTTTCAGAGAAAACTTACAGGGATACCAAGCGCCTAGCTTGTGCTTCAAGAAACCCGATGGCTCTTTGAAAACCAACACGAAAAATAACTGCAAAATCTTAGCCCAATATTTCAGTTCCCTCCTCAACTGCGAATCACCCCAAGAAAAACTTGTCTTCTCTTCTCCAGTATTCACACACCCAGACTCACATGCTCCGGATCTTGAAGAAATTATGGAGATAGTCAAGCAGTTGAAAAATAACAAAGCACCAGGAGAAGATGGGATCATTGCTGAGTTCTGGAAACTAAACGATCCTATACTTATGCAGAAATTACACCATATAATGTCAGACATATGGATAACGGAGCAGATACCAGAGGACTGGAAATGCGCTCTAATTCACCCGCTACACAAAAAGGGCGACAAGACAGACATGAACAATTACAGAGGAATTTCCCTGCTCCCAGTCGCTTACAAAATCCTTTCCAAAGCGCTTTTAAACAGGATAGAATCCCAAGCAGATACACTAATTGGTGAATACCAGGCCGGATTAAGAAAAGGACGCTCATGTGCGGAACAGATCTGGTGCTTAAAGACAATATTACAAATGAGGAAATGCAGAAACAAACTAGTTACATTCATCGACTTCAGGAAAGCATATGATTCAGTGGACCGTGGAACCCTGTTTAAAATCATGAAAGAATTTGGGATCGACCGAAAGACACGAAAAATCACAGAACAGACACTTACAGGAACAACGGCCAAAGTGAAATTCATGGGCGAAGTATCAGAACCCTTCGAAATCAAATCTGGAGTCCGACAGGGGGACGGACTATCCCCAATCCTTTTCAGTATTGTTCTAGAAAAGATAATCAGGGAATGGGAACCTCACGTAAAGGGTATACAAATTGGTATCAAGAAAAAGAACCGAATAAAGTCAAGTGCCTTGCTTTCGCTGACGATATTGCAATTATCACCAATAACAGAACAGAAGCGATTCACGCAGTGGAAAAACTACATGAAATTTCACAAAAAACCGGACTACAGATATCTTATGAAAAAACCCAATAGCCGGCCGGAGTGGCCAAGCGGTTAAAGGCGCTACAGTCTGGAACCGCGCGACTGCTACGGTCGCAGGTTCGAATCCTGCCTCGGGCATGGATGTGTGTGATGTCCTTAGGTTAGTTAGGTTTAAGTAGTTCTAAGTTCTAGGGGACTGATGACCTTAGAAGTTAAGTCCCATAGTGCTCAGAGCCATTTGAACCAAAAAACCCAATATATGGAAAGGCAGCCAGAAAATAAATCCCCTTTAATAACAAAATATGGTAAAATTGCACAAGTCTGCCATTTTAAATACCTCGGTGAAACTATACAGTCCTCAGGATTAAACCGAATTGCCAATGAACAAAGAATCACCAAGCTCCAGAAGGCCTACAAGCTAACATGGACGCATTACAATAAGAAGTGCATTTCGACAGACGCAAAATTAAGGCACTATACAACAGTGATTCTTCCAGAAGCAATCTATGCAGCTGAAACAATGGTGATTGATGGTCATTCAAAAATTAAGGAAATAGAAAAGCAGGAAAGAAAAATTCTCAGGAAGATTTACGGTCCAATCAACAAAAATGGCATTTGGATGAAGAGAGCACAAAACGAACTCTATAGAAAGATCAACATAGTAACAGATGAAATCAGAAAGCGCCGAGCCAAATTTCATACACACATCTACAGGGTGGAAGACTCCAGAACAGCAAAGAAATTATTCAATATTATAACAAGGAGTAAATGTGGCACATAATGGCTGAAAGAAGTCCAGAGGGATCTACAGCAGATCAACATAAAAAATCTCGAAGATCGCACCGAGTGCCGGCATAAAATCACGAGTGTGAAGTTTGGGGAAAGAACATCGCACTAGCCTGGTAAAAAATGGACAGAGGAACGGAAGAAGGAGCATTCTGAGAGGATGAGGTGGTTTTGGGAATCAAAGAAGAAAAACATTCGAAGATGAAATTATGAATTCAAGTTCAATCGCTCTCCTAAAGGAGAACAATCGTTATAATAATAATAATAATAATAATAATAAACAACGCAGACTCGAAATTCGAGGCAGCACGCTGCGGCTTTCCTCACAAGAAATCCTCAATTTAGTCACTAATTTCGCTTGATACCCATCCGATCGTGTGTTTGACAATAAGCGTAGGAGTGCTAACGAGTCAAATACTTCTCGAAAATCAAGAAATACTGCAGCTTCTAAATGCCCTGCCAGTAAAGCGCAGTCTTTGGGTCGATTTTACCATGACTTTTTTCTGGTCGTTCCAGTTTAAGTTGTTCGTAATTCTAATCGCTGACTCGCAATTCAACATAACGTGCTGAGTTTTCCCTCCCGAGAAATCCTCAATCAAGTCACAAACTTCGATGGGAGCCCATAGGATCGTGCTCTTGATAATAAGCGTAGGTGTGGTACCAAGTTAAATGCTTTTCGAAAATCGAAAAATTTGCATCTACCGGACTGCACTGACCCGTAGCGTTCAGGATGGTATGTGGACACTTTGCAAAAACTGAAGTGCGCCATCAAGTCCTAACACCCAGGAATGTTGATGGACAGCATGATTATGTTGAAGAATAACGCTCATTCACATATTGCCAAGGTTGTTTCCACTAGGCTGTAGAAGTCCCACAGCGAAGCTCTTACACATCCTCCATAGAGTCCCGGGCTCACCCCATGCGATTTCCATATTTTTGTAGCCCAGAAGAAAGACATTCGTGGCCATCGATTAGCTTCGGACAATGAGATTACTTCTGAAATAATAAATAGTTTACTTATTGTTTTTGGTCTGTCTCGTTTTCACTTGACTGCACCTTATAAAACATATGAATGTGAAGGTTAATGGACCGTAGATGTTTGGATCACTTCTGTTACTTTTTTTTGTAGACGGCTGAGTATTCGATCGATTGCTGAAATTGTATGAATTGCCAAACAATGCGTAAGGCAAATTTTACATTACTGTTTAATAGGAGAAAAGTGTGTGCGAAACTAGTGCCAAAAATTGTCACGATCGAGCAAAAACATCTCATGATCGAGCAAAAACACTAGTGAAAATATTTGTATTGACACTATTATGAATACCACTGAAAATGATACAAATTTCTTAGGAAGAGTGATCACATGCGAAGAATCTTTTTTTTTCTTTACTTTTGATCCAGAAACTAAGCGTCAATCTGTGCATTGGAAGGGCCCAACTTCACCGAGAGCGAAAAAAGCTGGAATGATCAAAATTATGATTCAAAGCGATGGTGATTTTTTTCGATATTCATGAAATTCTTTATCTTCGCTGGGTTATTGAAGGTCAAGCTATTAATCAACATTATTACCCTGCAGTTCTTGCTCTACTCCATGACAAAGTAAGAATTGTGGGTTCTGCGTTAGGACTCTGAATTGCCTCATACCGCATTGGCTGTTAAAGAGGTATCTGGCATAGTACAGCATCCCAGTGTTAGACCACTCACTTTACTCACATGACGTAGCACCATGTGTTTTTATTTATTCCCTACAGTCAAATCTGCTTTAAAAGGAAAGAGATTTCCGTCCATTGAAGTACTGAAAGAGGAAGCGGCATGTGTCATCAAGGAGCTCACAGAGGAAAACTTACAGCATTGTTTCCATCAACGGAAAATTCACACGGAGCGTTGTAGGCATACAGGATGGGAGTACGAGGTTGGTTTGATAAGTCCGGTAAAGTTCCATGAAAGAATGGAATATTTTTCTTGCGCCTTCATGGTTGGTAAGCTTGATTGTTCCAAGAATGTACAGCAAACAGATCATTGCTGACAGCTTAATGACTGGTCAGTGTGTCGACTGCGACTGAAAATGGAGAAAACCAAGTTTCGTGCTGTTATTAAACATTTTCATTCCAAGAATTGGACGGCTGCACAAATCAAAACAGAATTGTATGACGTTCACGCGGACTCTGCATCATGACTGAAGGCCATTTACTTCTGGACTAATAAATTCAAACGTGGTGGGACAAGCACCAAAGACGAAGCGCGCTCCGGCCGTCCAGCTGAGGTCACCACAAAGGAAACCACTGACAAAATCCACGATATGGTAATGCAAGACCTCCGAAAAAAACTTTGTAAGATTACCGAGACTGTAGGCATCGCAACTGAGCGAGTACGTAATATGCTGCACAGAGAATTGGCTATGAAGAAGCTGTGTGCGAGGCGGGTCACAGCCGATCAAAAGCGCATCCGGCACAACATTTCAACAGAATGTCTGGCGATGTTTATTCGTAATCCGCAAGACTTTTTTGCGCCGATTATGGCTGCTGATGAAATCTAGATCCATCGGTATACACTAGAATCAAAATGGCAGTCAAAAGAATGGTCAAAGACTGGTGCAAGTGCGCCGAAGGCAATGACCATTTTGTTAGCTGGTAAGGTGATGGTCACTGTTTTTTGGGATTTCCAAAAAATAATCGCCACAGATTACTTCTAAAAACGCAGAGCAATAACTGGATCCTATTATGCTTCATAACTGGATCGTATGAAATTTGCGTTGGCTGAAAACAAACCAAGGCTTGCATGCAAAAAAATGCTCTTTCACCAGTATAATGTACCATTCTACACATCAGCGATAAAAATGCCGAAAGTGCGTGAACTGGGCTTTGAATTGGTTCCTCATCCACCCTACTCACAAGACATAGCCTCAAGAGACATTTTGCTGTTCTCTAATGTGAAATTTTAGCTGTCTGGGAAGATGTTTAGCAAACTCAAGTGGCAGACTCTGCGAGAGAGGCGCTCTGCATCGCGGTGTAGCTTGCTGTCCAGGTTTCGAGAGGGTGCGTTTCTGGATCAGGTATCGAATATATTGCTTCCCCCTACTTATACCTCCCGAGGAGATTACGAATGTAAAATCAGAGAGATTCGAGCGCGCACGGAGGCTTTCCGGCAGTCGTTCTTCCCGCGAACCATACGCGACTGGAACAGGAAAGGGAGGTAATGACAGTGGCACGTAAAGTGCCCTCCGCCACACACCGTTGGGTGGCTTGCGGAGTATAAATGTAGATGTAGAAATTTTCATCACATGAGGAAATGACAGTCAACGAGTATTTTGCAGAGTTTGACAGAACCTATTTTTCCGGTGGAATGAAAACGCTGGAGGATCGCTAGGCCAAGTGTATATCCCTCAGAAGAGAATATGTCGTGAAGTTATGGAGTTCTTTACGAAACAAATATTTTTCTTGCTTTTTTACCAGAATTATCAAATCACCGTCGTATGTTGACGATGACAATTACTAAATATTAAGTCTTTGAAACAAAATGTTTTAGTACTGTTATTTTATAGTCACACATCGTACGCTCTCTTGGAATTATAGACAGTGGAAGGCCTCTGAGCTATGCTGAAGCGCTTCTGGAGACAGCAGCATCTCTCGATCATCCGGGATATGCGAGTGGCAACGTTGTTGCTCGTATTTGACGTTTTGGGTTTTGAATTTCAGAATTTGCACCGCCCAGATTCGTAATACGTCCTTTTCAAAACTACCAGAGCCGGAGCTGAAAATTCAATCGGAATTTCTGGCCTTTCACAGTAGGAGACGAAGCTCCGTTACAACCCCGTTCCCGAATCTCAACTGAGACAGTGAAAATGTTTACAAGCGCCCCCTCTCCCCCGCCGCCGTTCTCAGGATGCGCCTTCAACGACCAGAGTTACGAGACACGGGAAAGCAGGACCGCCGATGTGCAGCAGCTGTTAATCCAACTGCTATGTCTACAGCACGCGGAATTTAGCGGTGTCCGTCTAGTGCTACGCGGAGATGCGGCGCTCTCCCAATGTTGATTGGTTGGATTAAAAGGGGGAAAGGGACCAAACTACGAGGTCATCAGTCCCTTGTTCCGAATAAAACAATGCTACAAGTGTGAGAATAAAACGAAAGAGACTGACAAAACGGAATGAAAGGAAAAATTACAAGAACGATGAAGGGCAACAAACATGTAAGTGGGCAAAATGGGTAAGAAAACCGCAGGAACGCAAGAAACGGGATGAAGAGATTAAAACAACAAAGCAGATTACCAAGGCTGGCTGACCATGAGAATAAAAAAGAAGAAGCCAGCCACTCTGCAACACATTAAAACCTCCACCCTAGAAGCACTAGGTCGGGGGACACAGACGGACAAAAAACATGCGATAATACTTAGATCAAATGATAAAACCCACCCTCACGAATAAAACGTAAAACTAAATCATCCGATGAAGCGTTGTCAGATAAAATTAGCGGAAACGAGTCCGGTAACCCAAGATTTTGTCGCTGGGCAGTCAAAGTGGGACAGTGCACCTGAATATGGGACACTGTCAACCGGGCGCTGCACCGACACTCGGTCGGGTCTTCACGGCGCACGAGGTAGCCGTGGATCGCCCAAGCGTGGCCAAAGCGGAGCCGGCAGAGGACAACTGATTCCCTGCGAAAGGCCCGCATGGAAGACTTCCACACATTCGTAGTCTCCTTAATGACAAGCAGTTTGTTGTGTGTCCTGTTATGCCATTCCGTCTCCCAAAGCCCTAAAACCCTACGACGTAAGTCAGAACGCAGGTCAGGTTCAGATATGCCCATCTCCATAACAGATTTCTGCGTAGCCTGTTTGGCCAGCTGTTGGCAAGTTCGTTGCCTGGGATGCCTACGTGTCCTGGCGTCCACAAAAACACCACTGAACGACGGGATCTGTCCAGGGCATAGATGGCTCTGAGCACTATGCGACTTGACTTCTGAGGTCATCAGTCGCCTAGAACTTAGAACTAATTAAACCTAACTAACCTAAGGACATCACACACATCCATGCCCGAGGCAGGATTCGAACCTGCGACCGTAGCGGTCGCTCGGCTCCAGACTGTAGCGCCTAGAATCGCACGGCCACTCCGACCGTCAGGGCATAGATGGACTCCTGGATGGACGCTAAGAAAGGATGGCGACGGCAGCACTGGTCGATAGCTTGTAGGTTGCTCAAGGAGTCAGTACACAGAAGAAACGACTCCCCAGGGCATGAACGGATGTGCTCAAGAGCACGAGACATAGCCACCAGCTCTGCAGTGAAAATACTGCAGCCATGGGGCAAGAAATGCTGTTCAAAATGGCCTCTGTGGACGTAGGTGAAGCCAACATGACTATCAGCCAGCGAGCCGTAGGTGTAAACCACTTCAGAGCCCCGGAACATGTAAAGAATCGAGGAGACGTGATGCCGGCCGGGGTGGCCGAGCGGTTCTAGGCGCGTGACCGCTACGGTCGCAGGTTCGAATCCTGCCTTGGGCATGGATGTGTGTGATGTCCTTAGGTTAGTTAGGTTTAAGTAGTTCTAAGTTCTAGGGGACTGATGACCATAGATGTTAAGTCCCATAGTGCTCAGAGCCATTTGAACCATTTGAGGAGACGTGACAGCGGAGGGCGGCAGGAGTAACTGAGTTCTTAGGATCATGCGAAAGATCCAGACGAATCTGTGGCCTAGGTGTACACCATGGAGGTGTAAGTGGACAGACCTGGATGGGAGGTGGTAAAGGGAAGGACTCCAGACAGAAGGGATTGCACGCGAACCGCAATCGTTAGCCCTGACCTGGGCCGCCGATGCGGGAGATGAAATGCCGCGGGTGGAAAAAGGGGATGATAATTCGGTTGCTCAGAACTACAAATGTGTGCAACGTAACTGGCGAGCAGTTGTGCACATCGGATCTGCAATGGAGGGACTCCGGCCTCCACCAGGACTCGTTCCAAAAGCTCCCGGTGCTAGGCAAACGCCACAGTGGTGCACTGGGGCGAGTACACGCAACGCTGAGGGCGCCGCCGAACCATAAACCAGACTCCCATAGTCAAGGCGGGATTGAACAAGGGCTTTGTAGAGCTGTAGCAGAGTAGAGGGATCTGCACCACAGTTGATGTTGCTCAGTCAGTTGAGGGCATTGAGGTGCTGCCAGCACTTCTGCTTAAGCTGAAGGAGGTCAGGTAGCCAAGTCAATGGGCATTGAAAACCAGTCCTAATAATCGATATTTCTCCACTACAGTGAGTGGATCATCATGAATGTAAAGTTCTGGTTCCAGATAAACGGTATGATGCCGACAGAAGTGCATGACACACGACTTAGTGGCCGAAAACTGGAAGCCGTGGGCGAGAGCCCATGACTGCGCCTTCTGGATGGCTCCCTGTACGCGCCGCTCAGCTACACCAATATTGGTGGAGCAGTACGAAAAGCAGGAGTCGTCTGCACATAGAGAGGGTGAGACAGACGGCGCTACAGCTGCTGCTAGACCGATAATGGCCACTAAAAATTGTGATACATTCAATACAAAGCCCTGCGGGACTCCATTCTCCTGGATACGGGGGAACTATGGGAGGCACCAACTTGGACACGGAAAGTACGGAGTGACAGGAAATTCTGGATGAAAATCGGGGGCGGGCCTCTGAGACCTCACTCGTATAATGTGGCAAGGATATGATGTCGCCAGGTGGTGTCATACACTTTGCATAGATCAAAAGAGACGGCAACCACGTGTTGGCATCTGGAAAATGCTGTTCAGGTGACAGACTCGAGGGACGAGATTATCAGTGGTAGAGAGACCCTGACGGAAGCCACCCTGACATGGAGCCACTAGGCCATGTGACTCCAGGACCCAACTTAACCGCCGACACACCATACGTTCCAGCAGTTTACAAAGAACGTTGGTGAGGCTGATGGGCCGACAGAGCTATCCACATCAAGCGGGTTTTTAATGGGTTTGAGCACCGAAACGATGGTGCTATCCCGCCACTGTGATGGAAAGACGCCATCGCACCAGATCCGGTTGAAGATGACAAGATGGCACTTGTAGTCAGACGAGAGATGTTTAATCATCTGACTGTGGATCCGACCCGGCCCAGGAGCTGTGTCGGGGCAATGTGCAAATTCGCTGAGGAGCTCCATCTCCATAAATGTGGCGTTATATGGTTCACTGTGGCGTGTAGTTAACGAGAGGACTTTCCTTTCCATCCGCCGTTTGAGACTGCAAAAGCTGGGAAGTAGTTCTCCGATGCAGAAGCTCGAGCATAGTACTCAGCAAAGTGCTCGGCAATCACGTTTGCGTTAGTATATACAGAGTAGCATGCCACTGATGGTAACGCCAGGGACACCTGTTGGGGTCTGGTACCCAAAAAGACGTCTGATCTTTGTCCAGACTTGGAAAGGTGACGTATGGCACATAATGGTCGACATGTACCTCTCCCAACATTCCTGCTTCCATCGTTTTATAAGCTGCCGTACACGGGCACAGAGCTGCTTAAAAGCTATCAGATGCTCTACAGAAGGGTGTCGCTTACGTCGCTGTAGAGCTCGCCAACGCTCTATAATTGCCTCATCGACTTCCGGTGACCTCCTAAGGGACTGTCTTTCACCGATGGCACCATAAAGAGCGAGGGATCGCGTTTTCTGCCGCAGAAACAACTGTGCTAGTCACCGCTCAATCACCACATCGATGTTAGCGTGTGGGGGAGATTCAGCGGTGACAGCAGAGGTGAAAGTTCCCCAGTCCGCCTTTTTCAAAGCCCATCTGGGCAGGCGCCCGTGCGCCTGACGCTGGGGCAGTGTCAGGAAGGTCGAGAAGTGTTCACTACCACACAGGTGGTCATGTGCTCTCCAGTGGATAGATGGAAGAAGTCCTGGGCTGCAAACTGATAAATCAATGGCCGAGTTACTAACTCGAGCCACACTGAAACGTGTGGCAGCCTCAGTATTTAAGAGGCAGAGGTCGTACTGAGACAGTAAAGTTTCGACATCTCTGCTTCGGCCAGTAAGCATGGTGTCACCCCACAAGGGGTTATGGGCATTAAAATCTCCCAAAAGTAGGAAAGGTTTAGGGAGCTGATCAATCAGTGCAGCTAATACATTCAGGGGTACTGCACCAACTGGAGGAAGATATACATTGCAAACAGTTACTTCCTGCATTGTCCGTATTCCAACAGCAACAGCTTCAAGAGGGGTTTGAAGGGGCAGAGTTTCACTATGGAATGAGTTTAGGACACAAACGCAAACGCAAACGCATTCGATTATAGTCGCCATGGTTCCTGTAATATCCCTTATAGCCGCAGAAGGCAGGGGTCTGCATTGCTGAGAACTAGGTTTCCTGGAGGCCAATCCAGAAAGCAGGTGTAGAGCTTTAACAGTTGCCATAGCTCAGCCAGGTGGTGGGAAAAACCACCGCAATTCCACTGGAGGACAACATCATCGTGAGACTGGGAAGGGATGGAACATTCAATGAGGCGGTCACCTGCTCAGGGTCACCTGCTGCCACCGACTCTTTGCCTGAGCAGTCTATATCCATTGTGTCTGAGGGTCAGGAGAGATCCAGGTCCTCAGCGGATGCCAGAATCTCCACCCCATCCGCAGACACAGAGCTTGTAGCTAGTGGTGGTGTGGGTGCCACTGGAAGTTCCTTGTTTTTAGGGGTCTTCTTTTTAGATTTCTCAAGCTGTTCCTTGGGTTTGCCTGGATGGGAGGACTTCACTGAATCAGTCTCCGGAACTGAGGATGAGTGTGAAGCCCTACGACCAACTGCTTTTGGGCTCTTCAGCCACTGGCAGGTGTCATATTTCCCACTAGCAGAAACCTGGGAAGGGAGTGATCCAAGGGACCCCTTCCTAGCAAGAGGAGCCGAAGAAGCCTTACACTTCTCTGGCTCAGAAGTGGGGACTGAAATACCGAATGGTTGGGGGGGGGGGGTTGCTCCCAAAGTAGGTGGTGCAGGAGCAACAGGGAGGGGCATGCCCCCCACCATCAGGGGGGCAGGTGTAGTCTCCTGATTCTGAGAGGCGGCAGGAATTCGAGGAACTGATGGTGTGACAATTGTTCTCGTAGCAGCAGCATATGAGGTGGTCATAGCCACAAGATGTAGGCACTCAAATTTCCTCTTAGCCTCGGAGTAGGTCAGTCGGTCCTGAGTCTTATATTCCATGATTTTCCTCTCTATCTGTAAAATCCTGCAGTCTGGCGAGCAAGGTGAATGATGCTCTCCGCAGTTGACACAGATGGGAGGCGCGGCACATGGAGTATTGGGATGCGATGGACATCCACAATCTCGACAGGTGGGGCTCGAAGCACAGCGGGAAAACATATGGTCGAACTTCCAGCACTTAAAGCACCACACCAGGAGGAGGATATATGGCTTGACGTCACAGTCGTAGACCACCACCTTGACCTTCTCGGGCAATGTGTCACCCTCGAAGGCCAAGATGAAGGCACCAGTGGCAACCTGGTTACCCCTGGACCCTGACGGACGCGCCAGACGAAATGAACACCTCACCGCTCTAAACTGCCGCGCAGCTCGTTGTCAGACTGCGAAAGGAGGTCCCTGTGGAATATAATACCCTGGATCATATTTAAGCTCTTATAAGGCGTGATGGTAACAAAAACATCCCCCAACTTGCCACAAGTGAGTAATGCCCATGAATGGGCAGAGGATGCTGTTTTTATCAAAACTGACCCACAGCGCATTTTGGACAAGCTTGTACTCCAAATGCTCCACAAAAAACTGAGGCTTCGTGGACATGAAAGATTTTCATCAACTCTCATACATACGAGGTACCGGGGCGAATACGCTTCAGTGCCATCCTTAGACTGGCGTCCTTCCCATGGTGTGGCCAGGGAGGGGAACGACTTTGCGTCATATTTTTTAGCATTTAATTTAGACTTTGTCTGCTTAGAGACTGCTGGCGGCAGACCACCACCAAGAGATGACGTACTATGCTTCATGGAGTGTCATCTGCCCTGACGTCATCCACTCTGACCAGGGGCCCTCCCCACAGGCGCCATCCAGCCACAGCAAAGGCTGCCTGGCAGGATGGCCACTGATGGGAGTCCCGATGCCCCAGGGTGATGGGCATCTACCCCTTGGCATACACGGGGAGTTAACTTTGCAGGCACCAGCAGAGCGATCCCTGTGTTGTCAGGGGGCTATAAACAACAGGGTACATGACGGCCCCACTACAATGGACTGGCTACCGTGCTGAATATGAGTTGCAAAGAAGTCCATGGTCATCGTTGGCACAGAAAGTGACGCTGCATAGTGCATGGTGGAAAACGCACCCAGGGAGGTGCCCTCGCCCAAGAGATGGAGAATGGGCGGGGCTGCAATGAGACGACGAGAAAGTGGGCTTAAGATCTCAATGCACGATGGACACGGTGCACCATGTAAGGCGCCCTTCCGCCATTGGCTCGCTCTTCGGGAAAATTTTGAAAAATGGAGGTCAAATCCTTCAGGGGACCATCACGTAAAAGGGAAAACGTGTGGGACTCCTTTTAGTCGCCTCTTGCGACAGGCCGGAATACCTCGGGCCTACTCTAACCCTCAGACCCACAGGGGGATCTCCCAAAGTCATTGTTGAGAATGAATGGTGGAGTATCAGAAATTACAGTCTTCTTCGAATACGACGTTGTACACGATCTCCATCCATGGTCATCAAGTAGTGAGGCTGTGCGATGGAGACTTAAATGAAAGAATATCTTAAATTATCATCAGTCAACCAATTTTGTTGCTTTTGGTTCCTCAAGAAACAAAATTTTCTGAAAGATAACATTGCTCCACAACTGGCAGTGGAGTAATGTATTTTATTTGTTGCCGTGGACAGTTTTGGCAGTTATGTAATTATAACACCTAAAAGTATGACATGTCATTCAGAATTCGACTCCAGATACACTAGCGCAGGATGTGCTCTCTATATAAAAAAAATTAAAAAAGCGGTGCACCACGAAACAGTTATCCGAATATATCGGAGATCGGTAGATGCGATGTACATATACAAACAAATGACTACTATTTCAGAAAAAAAATGATTTAGTCAAGAGAAAGAGCTTCACAAATTGAGCAAGTCAAAAGCGCGTTGGTCCAAATCTGGCCCTTATTAAAGCAGTTATTCGGCTTGGCACTGGCCGATAAGAGTTGTTGCATGTGCTCTTGAAGGATATCGCTCCAAATTCTGCTCGACTGGCGTGTTAGATCGTCAAAATCCCGAGATGGTTGGAATGCTCCAAATGTTCTCCACTGGAGCCTTGCTGGCCAAGGTGGTGTTTTGGCAAATATGAAAACAAGCAACAGAAACACACTGCGTGTGCAGCCGACCTTAACTTGCTGAAATGTAAGCACAGAATGGCTTGCCATTAAGAGCAACAAAGTGGGGGCTAGAATATCGTCAATGTACCGCTGTGCTGTAAGGGTGTTGCGGATGACAACCAAAGGGGTCCTGCTACGTAATTAAATGGCACCTCAAAACATCACTCCTGGTTGTCGGCCCATATAGAGGGAGACTGACGGTTTGGTACCCCCTATTGTCCGGCGTCTCCAGACACGTATCCACTGGTCATCGGGGCTCGGTTCGAAGCGAGACTGAAGACTGATAGGTCCTGCTTCAAACTGAGCGCCGATCAGCAGCGAAGACTATATTCCTCGCCCTGGTTCATTGCCCTTCATGGCAAACTGTCCTGGGCTTGCATTTCAGGAAGATGATGCTCGCTCGCGCACAGTGAGAGGTTCTACTGCTTTCCTTCGTGCTTGACAAACCATACCTTGGCCAACAAGGTCGCCAGATCTCTCCCCAGTGGAGAGCGTTTGGACCATTATGGACATGGCCCTCCAAGTAGTTCTGGATTTTGACGAACAGAATTTGGCACGATACCTCCCCAGTACGACATCCAACACTTCTATCAATCAATGACAAACCGAATAACTGTTCGCAGAAGGAACGGAGGTGGACCAATGTGTCACTGACTTGCTAAGTTTATGTATCTCTTTCTACTGAAAAAGCCATCCAATTTTTTCTGAAATTGTAATCATACGTTTATCTCTACATGTACTTCACAACTACCGATTTCCGTCCCATTCGGATAATTCCTTTTTGGTGCGTCTTTTTTTATCTCGTCCTTTTGTCTTGCACTATACTACTCGTGGCCTACTCCTCACACGCCCCGAAGCTCACATCGCGTCCCACGACTTTTAGGAGAGTATAGATCTTGCCGCTCTAACAGCTGTCTGCTCAGCAACCGAAAGGCGCCAAACAGATTCATGAATTTATTGGGAAGTTTACTGCTCTCTACGACAAGAATACTCCTATACTTTCCATCCCATTAAGAAAATCTCCTGCTCCTTGGCTGACAACAGAGATGCGTTGAATGATGAATAAGGATGCTAATCACAGCCGTTCTAAGTCAAATCCGAAGCCCGACCGCTATGACGAATACAGAAAGCTGAGAAACAGGGTAAGGCAATACGTGCACTATTCAGAAATCACGCTCTCGTTCCACTGAGAGCAGCGATAAGAGTCCTACAATTCTATGGGAGAGTCTCCGTAGCTAGAATGTAGGAAAGACAAACTCAGAATGAATGGACGTTTTTTTGCCCCCAATTAGCCCTCATGCTGTAAGGAACAGTCTCCCTCATGAACCCCAGACTATAGATACAACACTTTCCATCCGAAAAACGTTATGATAAACACAAGGAGAGAGGAATACTGCGAAAACCGATTTAAAGTGATAGATAGCGGGCTGACAGCATCAGCACGATCAAGAATGTCGTGAATATCTTAGTACCAGTTTTGACAGATATATCCTATGCCCTTCAGAAATGTCGAAATACGAGGGCATGCTAAAAAGTAATGCCTTTGAATTTTTTTATATGAAAACTCTTTAAAGGTTTTTAAATAAAACAAACGTTATTAACAGTCTATATCTTTATTCATCATGTCAACATATTTATTTCTACATTGTCACCCTCACGACGAACATATTTCTCCCAACGTGAGACCAGTTTGTTGATACTATCATTGTAGAATGTTTAACCTTGTTGACGGAGCCACAACCTCACCCCTGCTTACACAGCTGCATCAGTTATCAATGTGACGTCCTCAACAGCGTTCTTTCAGTTTTGGAAACAAATTAAAATCGGATGGGGCCAAGTCGGGACTGTAAGGGAATGATCGATGACGGTGAACCCAAGGCGTCGGATTGTTGCAGATGCCGCAGCGCTAATGTGTGGTCTGGCATTGTCATACTGAAGACGACGATGCTCCATGTGTGGACGAACTCTTCGAATTTGAAACTCCATTACAGCACGCTGTTTCTCACGCACCGACATATTTACGTTACACGCCACCGGGTACATGTTACAATTTGGAGCCCTACAGTAACAAAAGACTGCAAATATGTAGGTGCGAAGAACAAAAATGTAGAATATTAATAACGTTTGTTTTATTTAAAAAGCTTTAAAGCTTTTCACATAAAAAATTCGGAGTCATTACTTTCAGGCGCGCCCTCGTAGATTTCCACAGGAAGTGAAACATATGAATCACTCGTTCTACCGAATCTTCACGGTTGCGATGTCATGCAACACGACACAAGCCGTGAAAACTCTAAGGAGGGTTATAACTAACCATGCATCACATTTGCAACATCTGTCTATATGACCATATCTATATCTCACACGCCCAGTTGAGGCGTATCTAAACTAGCAAGTCACTTCTGCAAGTAATTTCTGCAAGCACTCTCTGAGGTGCTTACATTAACAATAAAAATCTGCCCAAGTTTCCTTCTGCAATTTGCTTGGTCATGTTATTTCCGAGAATATGCTGCTGGAACTTGCAGAAGTGTTTCGATTGGAGTCGCGTCGTGAGATAGGCAAGGGGAAATTTACAGTGTCGAGCTTAAAAACCAGAGGAGCCCGCCACCGTTGCTGCATTATTTTATTACTGAAGAAAAATAGTGACAAAAAACAAATAGTTAAGAAAAGAAGAAAAGTTTTAGTGAAGAAATGGCTATAAAGGCATATATATTTAAGTTAGCACGTAAAACTATTCCACGAACTTAAATCAGCGGACTTCATTCGGATGAAAAACTTTCTGAAAATAATGTACGCAGTTTTCGAACATCTCTTGTCTATTGCACAATCAAATACTCGAAAAGAGAATCCAAAAACACGGCAAGCTATATCACAAACAGATCGTCTTTTAATTACACCGCAATTTCTGCATATAGTATTTACACTGAGGTGACAGAAGTCAGAGGATAGCTCCTAATTTCGTGTCGGACCTCCTTTTGCACGGCGTAGTGCACCAACCCAACGTGGAATGCACTCAATAAGCCATTGGAAGTACCCTGTAGATATATTGAGCCATGATGCCTCTATAGCCGTCCATAGCCGCGAAAATGTTACCAGTGCGGGATCTTGTGCACAAACTGACCTCTAATTTTTTTCTTTTTTTTTCCATCAGTCTTCTAACTGGTTTGATGCAGCCCGCCACGAATTCCTCTCCTGCGCCTTTTCATCCCAGAGTAGCATTTGAACCTACGTCCTCAATTATTTGCTGATGTATCCCTATCTCAGTCTTCCTTTACAGTTTTTACCCACTACAGCTGCCTCTAGTACCATGGAAGTTACTCCCCTGATGCCTTAACAGATGTCGTATCATCCTGTCCCTTCTTCTTGTCAGTGTTTTCCATATATTCGTATCCACGCGGATTATGTGGTGATCTTCCTCATTACTTACCATTCCACCCGATTTTCAACACTGTTCTGCAGCACCACAACTCAAATGCTTCGATTCTCTTCTGCTCCTGTTTTCCCACAGTCCACGTCTCACTGCCTTACAATTCTGTGATCCACACGTATTTTCACAAACTTCTTCCTCAAATTAAGACTGGTAGACTTCTCTTGACCTGGAATGTCCTTTTTTCCAGTGCTAGTCTGTTTTTCATCTCCTCTTTGCTCCTCCGTCATAGGTTATTTTGCTTCCTTAACTTCATCTACTTCATGATTCCCAGTTATGTTGTTAAGTTTTTCGCTGGTTTTATTACTGCATTACTTTCGTCTTTCTGCGATTTACTCTCAAATTTTCTTTTCCATTCTTCTGTGTATTATTCTTCTCAGCAACTTGGATGATAAGCTGTTAAGCTGATTGTGCGATAATCCTCACACTTGTCAGTCTTGCAATCTTGGGAATTGTGTGGACGACGTTTTTTCCGAAAGTCTGATTGTCTATCGCCAATTCTCGTACTTTCTGCACACCAATGTGAATAATCGTTTTGTTGCCACTTCCCCCAATGATTTTTGAAATTCCGATGGAATATTATCTATCCGTTCTGGTTTGTTTGATTCTAAGCCTTCCAAAGATGTTCTGATTCTAATACTGGATCCCCTATCGACTCCTGTTTCTTCTTCTGTCATGTGATCAGAAAAGTCCTCTGTCTTACAGAGGCCCTCAATGTACTCTTTCCACATATCCGCTCTCTCCTCTGCATTTAACAATGGAATTCCCATTGCACTTTTAATGTTACCACCCGCGCTTTTACTTTCATCACAGGTTGCTTTGACTTTTCCATATGCTGAATCAGTTCTACTGTCAAGGATTTCTTTTTCGATTTATTCACATTTTTCATGTAGCCATTTCTCCTTCGCTTCCCTGCCCTTCCTACTTATTTCATTCCTAAGTGACTTCTATTTCTGTCTTCCTGTACTTGCCTGAACTTTTTTTTACTTCCTTCTTTCATCGATCAACTGAAGTATTTCTTCTGTTAACCATGGTTTCTTTGCAGTTACCTTCTTTGTACCTATGTTTTTCTTTCCAACTTCTGTTATTGCCCTTTTTTGAGATGTCCCTTACTGTTACTGAATTGCCAATTCATTACCGCAGTACCTATAGGTACCTATGGCCTCACAAAACTTCAAGTGTATCCCTTCATTCCTTAGTACTCCCGTATCTCACTTCTTTGCTCACGGATTCTTCCTGACTATTCTCTTAAACTTCAGCTACTCTTCATCATTATCGGGTTGGTTGGTTGATTGATTGATTGGGGAGGGAGGGGGGCAGAAGACCAAACAGTGAGATCATCGGTCCTATCATCTAAGATGGCAGAAATCAAGGGAGGAAAAACACAAACAGCACAATCCAGTAAAGGAGCAGGGATAATGAGTAAACAAAGAAGGAAAAGGGACGTCAGAGTAGCAGAAAGAGGAAAGAACAGGAGAGCACCACCACTGACCCATCCCGACACCCACACCATACCATTATCACGATACAATGGGGACACCACCAAGGGAAGAAGACACGAGAAAAGGAAAAAGAGAACTACACAATAGACCAGACAAAATGTAGGGAAAAGGCAGGGAGAACCTGGCCGACGTGGAGGCAAGATCAAGGTCCTCACAACCAACGTCTATGCTAACAGAAGGACTCAAATCTAACAGAGGAAAATTCCAGAGGAAATTTCAAGTACTTGAATCTGAGAGGACAAACCTCTTTCACGATGGAAACTGAGTACAGACGTAACCATGCAAGGGTCATCCGCTAACACCTGAGACAAAGAAGGTGAGAGGACATATTTAGTACTAAAGGCCAAAAGGCGGGGGGGGGGGGGGGAGGGAGGCGGTCGGAAGTGCAACAAAATATGGATCACCTTGAGCGTAACCCCCTAACTACAGAGGAAGGGGCGGGGGGGGGGGGAGGGGGACTCATTGTGGAGTAGAAAACCATAGATCAACTAGTATGGCCAACACAATGACAGCAGAGGATGGTAGATTCCTGCTGAGAGAGACAAAGGGAAGAATGCCACGTGGCTGGAGTCTTTTTGATTGCGCGAAGTTGGGGAGGGGGTGGGGGCAGCCGCCCGAGAGTCAGCCCACGATTAAGCAAAAATGGATTTGATGTAAAGCCACAAATCTACCCCTGGAGGGGACACAGAGAACAGGGGGCACCTCCATGGCCAGGAACCCAAAGGAAATAAGGAAATCAACCGAACAAGCAGCATTACCAAGAACAGAAAGGAAGTCATGGACGGCACAGACCATGGGGTGGTGGGAAAAACTCTAAGCAAGAGCCTGAAGGCCATACATTTAGGCCGTACATAACAAAGCTTGTGTGAGTGAGGACCGTTTAATGAAGCAGAGGGTCAAATAGATGGCCATCAATTCCGCAGTAAACACCCCACACTTGGTGGGCAAGAGGCAGTGCTCCATGTCAACAAATGTGAAGGCATATCACACATGATCGGCAAATTTAGAGTCATTGGTGTAAAAAACGGTGGCATCCTGAAACTCCTGTAAGAGTGTTTGGAACAAATGACAGAACACTATTGGAGTGATGGAGGCTTTTGGACCCTGTGTGAGATCTACCCAAATCTGGGGCCAAGGAACTAACCAAGGGGGGAGGGGGGGGTCTGGAGAGAGCGTGGGTAAGAGGGCAAGGAGGGGAAATCGAAGTCATGTTGGAGAAAAGCAGGCGGAGTTCCACCAGTAAACCCACGCGAGGACACGCAGCAAGCAGGCGATGGCCCGAAGCTGTGAAAAGAATAGAATAGCAGGGGCCAGCAGGGCTAGAATGGATAGTGATAGTATTGGTAACTACGAGCTGGGACCGCTGCATTGAAACGGGAGGGATCCCAGCGTCAACCAGAAGATTATGGACAAGGCTAGTGCGAGAGGCACTGACGACTAAATGGATACCACAATGGTGAACTGGGTCCAAGAGGAGCAGCATGGAATGAGCAGCTGATACATAAACTTGACAACCATAGTCCAGATAAGACAGAACTAATTCCCAGTAAAGGTGGAGAAGGTTGAATGATCTGTGCCCCAAGAGGTATGGGCAAGGAAGCAAAGGACATTGAGTTAATGGAAACGGCCAATCTGCACTCTCAAATCAAGGGGAGAGGACTGAAATCAATGCGAGAAATTCAATGTGGAAGTGTGCCAGATGGCACAGTGGAGCTGTCGTTCCACAGAGGTCACTGAGTGGGGAGCTAGCCCAAATGCAGAAATCATCCACATAGAGAGGAGGGGTGATCAAGTCTGCCAGAGGCCACAAGTCCATTAATAACGATGAGAAAAATGAGGACGCTTATTATGGAGACCTGAGGAATGTCATTCTCCTGGGTCTGTGGAGTGCTGGGAATGGTGTTAACCAGGACTCAACGACCGGTGTGACAGGAACTGGCCCCGAAGACTCCACTTGTGGAGCACAAGGAGGATGTGATGTTGCCAAGCGGTGTCAGATGCTTTATGAAGAGTGAAGAAAATTGCGACAAGATGGCGGCGCTGAGAAAAGGACTGCCGAACTGTGCTTTCCAATCAAAGCAGATGACTCACTGGGGACTGTCCCTCCCAAAAGACACAGTGGTAAGGAGATAAAATGTCCCGAGATTCAAGGACCCTGTTGAGCCAACGAGCCAACATCTGTTCTAGTAACTTGCATGAGACATTCGTCAGAGTGACTGAGCATTATCTATTAACAGAGGACAGATCCTTGCCACGTTTAAGGACATAAATTACAATACTGCCTCTCCATTGGGAGACGAAAATGCATTGGAGCCAAATATGGTTAAATACATGGAGGAGATACTGTCCTTGTGGAGAACTGAGGTCTTGGAGCAATTGGTTATAGATGGAATCAGAGCCAGGAGATGAATTGTGGGAAGAAGAGGGGGGGGGGGGCAGAAGAAGCTCCCATTCAGTAAAAGGTTCATTGTAGGATTCTGCCTGACAAGGTATAAAACGTAAGCAGGAAGCTTCAAAACACTATTCCCAGAGAAGAAAGGTGGCTGGATAGAAGGCTGACACTGATGTCTAAGCAAAATGGATCTCAAGGTGATCCATGAGAACTGATGGATCTTTACAAAGGTCAACTGGAAGGGTAAGGCTAGGAGTGGATGACTGCCACTGACAACCTTGGAGGGTGCACAGTGTAGCCCAAACCTGTGACAAAGGGACATAAGACACTAGAGAGGAGATAAAGCAAGCCCAACACACCCACTTGCTCTGTTTGATTAAGTAACGGGCTTTGGCGCATAGATGTTTAAAGGTAATAAGACCGGTGGAGGACGGGTGCCACTTGAGATGTTGCAAGGTGCAATATTGATCACTGATAGCTGTGGCAATGGCTGTGCTCCACCACGAAACTGGCCAATGGTGAACAGGGCCTTTCATGTGGCGAATCTCAATGTCAACAGTGTGGATTATCTTATTGGACAGATCACGAACGACCTCCTCAATACAACCTGACAAAGATGGTGGAAACACGACCTGGGAAGTATATACAGGCCAATCAGCGTGATGGAAAGCCCACCATGGTAACCTGGTCATCAGTAGGTGGTAAGGAAGCAAGGGAGTCAATAGGAAGTGGTCACTATCGCAGAGATCATTGTGTGGCGACAAGTGTAAGGAAAAGAGAAGGGGAGGGGAAGTCAGCGAAAGATGAATGGCAAAAAAGTGCCATATGTGGGACTAAAATGAGTAGGGGAACCAATGCACAGGTCATGGTCTCCAAGAAACCCCCGACTAGACGAAAAAGCATTGTCCCACCAAGGGTGATCCGCATCGAAAACCCCAAGGAGAAGGAAGGAAGGGAAGAACTGCTGAAGGAGGGCATTTACAGCAGCAGATTTAGGTGGCCCTTCAGAAGGGAGATAGAGATTGCAAACTGTCCAAGTGGACCTGGACATCAACTGCTTCCAGTGCAGAACAAAGTGGGATCCACCTACTAACGATATCCATACGAGAGCAACATGGAAACGCCACTGGAAGCCCTCAAAAGGCGAACCTGGTTCGGATAGGAAACACGGAACCCACAAAGAGGCAGTGAGTGAGCATCAATAAAATGAGATTCTTTGAGACAGACGCAAGCTGCCACATAAAAGGCAATAACAGATTGCAACTACAAGAGGTGACAGTAGTATCCATTACACTTCCTTTGAATGAATACATAGTGCATATCCAAATGCAAGGCGAATGGGCTGGGGCAAATCACACTACCAGGTCGCCATCCATCACCAACGAGGACTGGGTGGCATCCATAAATGAGAGGTCAGACTCAGGTTGCGAGAGGAGAGATAACACCTCCAGGGCACCAAGTGTACGCACCTTGTCCTGGAACTTATATTTCTTCTTCTTCTTCTCCTCTTTCATAGGCTGAGGAGTGCAGATTTCTGCAAGATCCAAAACCGAAAGAGAGTGGGGTCCATAGACTGCGTGTCCCATAGCTGAATTGTGATAGAAGATCTCTAACCTGAGAGACACTGAGGGGAGAGGTTCTGGGGGGGGGGGGGGAAGCCCTGTCACTGGTGGGTGCCTTAGTACTGGGACACTTCTTTAAGCAAGGAGGGGGAATGACACCCAGAGACTCTCCCCATGGCCACCATCCAGCCACAGCAACGGCCATCTGGCACAGTGGTCGTTCGCTGGGAGCCCCGATGGTCCAGAATGACAAGCAACCACTCCTGCATACCTGGGGAGGTAATAACTCACATATCAGAAGTGCGACCTTTGTGGTGTCACGGGGCCCAGCTGGATGGGTACATAACAGCCCCACCACATGGACTGGCTATACATGCTGGTGACCTAAAGGGGCGGAGAGGGCTATGGCAGGGAAGGTAGGAGGAGGGAGTTCTTCCCCAAATGGCTCACACTACAGAGAAAAAATTTAGAAGTGGACCAAAAACGCCAAAAAGGATGAAAAAGTAAATGCAAGGGGAACAAAGCCACAAGGAATACAGGAAACCAGATGGATAGCCAGGTCAACATAAATAAGAATAATAAGAGAGGGAAAAGAGGGGGCAATGGGGAAGGGGCAAGGACAGGGAGGGAGAGGTATGGGGAAGGAAATGCAGTCTGGGAGGGAATAATGGGCTGCAATAGCTCAGGGCTGTGGGTGCCACACACACAAACTCATGAAAGAACTGTGAGCCCCCTGAGGGTTCAACATTAGCAAATTGTGATCCGAGTCTATATCTGCCCCTGGATACGCCTTACAATCAAACATATGATTTTGGAATCTCTGCGTGATCACGATGTAATCTACCTGAAATATTCTTGTATCTCCCGCCCTTTTCCAATTGTTGTTCCTCCTCTTGTGATTCTTAATCAGAATATTCGCTACTACCATCTGAAATTTATTGCAGAACGCAAATGAGTCTCTTCTCTCACTCCTACTAGCAAGCCCACATTCTCCCCTAACGCTTTGTTCTACTCTTTCCCTTAAAACCACATTCCAATATCCCAAGACTATTACATTTCCATCTCCCTTTACAACTGAATTGCCCATTCAATATGTTCATATACTTTCTACATCTCTTCATCTTCTGCTTGTAATGTATACCTGAACTATTGTTGTTGGCTCGAAATGGCTCTGAGCACTAGGGGACTTAACATCTGAGGTCTTCAGTCCCCCAGAACTTAACCTAACTAACCTAAGGACATCACACACATCCATGCTCGAGGCAGGATTCGAACCTGCGACCGTAGTGGTCGCGCGGTTCAGAATGAAGCGCCTAGAACCGCTCGGCCACAGGGCCGGCTATTGTTGTTGGTTTTATCAAAGAGGGCTGAGGAGCAGATGTAAATTCTGGGCACTGTCTCTCTCGCCCCTGGGGTGGGAAACTGCCTCGCCCCTGGGGTGGGAAACTGCCTGTAACAGGCGGAAGAATCAACAATGATCAACAGCATGAGGATGTGGAAGGAAATGGAATCACTGCATTAAACACACATAACGTGTATTCAGGACACACAGCCTGTAAGTGGAAAAGTGTCATGATGATCTCTCCAGTGGCAAAAGATTCTGGACTAGTCCTTCATTCGGACCTATGGGAGTGGACTGCCAACAGGGAAGCAATCTTGAGGAAAAGACTGAATAACCAACGAAATGATAACCTTCTACGAGCCAGTGTGTAGAAAGTCAGAAATTAGGACACGACAGGGAAGCTAGAAAATAGGAAAAGGGAAATGCTACGGCTCAATATACAGTGGGCGTCAGTGAAGTAAAATGGAAAGGCGGCAAGGATTTCTGATCAAATGAGTACAGCGTAACACCAACAGCAGCGGAAAATGGAATAACGGCAGTAGGTATCGTTATGAATAGGAAGGTAGGACAGAGAGTCAGTTACTGTGAACAGTTCAATGATATGAAATCGACAGCAAACCAACACCTCTCTATTATGTCCCATATGTTACAGTGTTAAGTCAGCGCCGGCACGCCAGTCGGGAATGACAGAGAAGAGGCAGCTGTGAGAAGAGGTCAGCCAATCGCATGCACCGATCTCCCTCCAGGACGACACCGTGACGGCAGGGGACCCTAGGTGAAGACAACATAAGCGCCGTGCCCGACTAGTGGCGCCCACTTCGATAGCAGTTTCAACGTTAGCCACTTTGTTGGACGACACATTGTAGCCTCTATCATCAGCAATCTCTACGAAGCACAGATAGAGATCAGTAGTCGCTGCAGTTCATTCGAGAAACTTTTGTAGTAGGATCAAAGTTAAGTATTTGTACTTGTCTTGTTGTAATGAAACTCCATTAGTAAGAGTTGTTTGATTGTTTGTCTATCGAACTGAGTATACAGGATTCCTAGACACAACACAATAAAAGTTCGATGGGATTCATGTTGGGCAATCTGGGTAGCCAAATAATTCGCTCAGACTGTCCACAATGTTCTTCAAACCAGTTGCGAGCAACTATGGTCCGGTGACATGGAGCATTGTCATGGGAACATGAAGTCCATGAATGGCTGCAAATCGTCTCTAAGTAGCCAAGCATAGCCATTTCAGTTGGACCGGAGGACCCAGTCAATGCCATGAAAATACTGCTCACACCGAAAAGGAGCCACCACCAGCTTACACAGTGCCTCACTGACGACTTGGAACCATGGCTCCGTGGGGTCTACGCCACACTAGAACCCTACTATCAGCTCTTACCAAGTGAAATCGGGACTCATCTAACCAGGTCACAGTTTCCTCGTCGTCCACGATCCAACTGATATAGTCACGAGCTTAAGACAGGCGCTACAGTCGATGTCGTGCTGTTAGCAAGGACACTCGCGTCGGTCGTCTGCTGCCATAGCTCATTAACGCCATTTTTGCCTCCTGTCCTAACAGACACATTCGCCGTACGTCCCTGATGTTGGTATTCTCGGCACACTCTTGACAGTGTGGATCTCAGGATATCGAATTCCCTAACGATTTCCGCGATGGCATATCCCATGCGTCTAACTCCATCAATTATTCCGCATTCAAGTCTGTTAAATCCCGTCGTGCAGCCACAATCACGTCAAAAACCTTTTCACATGAATCATCGGAGTACAAATGAGAGCTCCACCAATGCACTGCTGTTTTATATATTGTGTACTCGGTACTACCGCTATCTATATAAGCGCATATCGATATGCGGTGACTTCTGTGTTTGGCCAGTAACGGTAGTTCTGTTTTTTCATATAACCTTTGAGATGAAAATGTGCCTCATCTGACATCCACAACTTGCTTAGAAATTCAGCGTCATTGTTTATTTTTGTTATCATTTGTTGACAGAATCCGAATCGTAGCCGGTAATCGTTGTCCTTCAATTGTTGCACCATCTGTAGTTTGTACGGATGAAATTTTAAATCAAAATGAAGAACTATGCGAACACTCTCCCGGGCCATTTCAACCACTGCTGCTTGCTTACGAATTGAACGGCGTATAGGCTCCGTAAGACAAACATCAATGTTCGCTGGAGAATGCACACTTCTTGGTCGTCCTGCTGGTTTCTTCTTGAGGGCAGATCCAGTCTCTTCAAAGTTATTAATTCAACATTTTATCGCGTGTTTCGACGGAACGGCATCTTGACGTCCTAAACTACAAAAACGTCGAAGCTCCCTCTGTGCCGCTAGAAAACTATCATTTTTTTATATAAAACATTTTTATGGCCCACGCACGTTGTTGTCCATTCCACTGATCCATGATTACTGAAATGGCGGACTGTTTACTCGCTGGGTCAGCAACACGCAGTGCTGCCACCTGCCCATGGCTGCCACTACTCATTTCAGACATTCCCATTATTCTGTGTCACCCTGTACAATTGAGACGAGGATTTAATCTGGAAAGTCACCTACTATTGGAGGACTATGAAAAAGCACTTGACAGAATTCACACAAATAAGCAATGGGCAGTAATGGAAGAAAAAGGAATACCAAAACATCTGCTAGAAGTCACAAAAAGCCTACAATATATGAACAACAAATTAAAAATGACATAGGTAAAGATGTAACAGTTGAAATACAAACACATCAATAAGTAAAACAAAGGTGTAGCTTGTCACCAACATTATTGAGTATCTACGTATGTAGATATGATCAGAGAATGGAAGAGAGGTAGATCATCATCAGGCATAAATATTGGAAAGTATAAACTTATTAAGACGATGTTATTACCACTCAGGACAGTAAAGATAAATAACAAACGATATTACATAAAATAAATGAGATGAAATTAAATGAGCATATGGCATTATTAGCCGAAAGACCCCATCTAAGGTTGTTCGGCCAGCTAGTGCAACTCTTTTTATACCTACGTCTGCGTCTACATTTATACTCAACAGCCCACCATATGGTGCGTGGCGGAGGTTATCTTGTACCACTACTTATCATTTTCGCCCTGCAGTGAGCTTCAAACGTCGGTTCTCTATATTTCCTCAATAGTTTTCCTCGAAAAGTACGTTGCCTTCCCTCCAGGGACTCACATTTGTGTTCCCGAAGCATCTCCGCCACATTTACTCTAACTTTCCGGTAACAAATCTAACAGCCCGCCTCTGAATTGCTTCAATGTCTTCCTTTAATCCGAACTGTTGGTGATCCCAAACACTCGAGCAGAACATAAGAACCGGTCGCACTAATGTCCTATATGCGGTTTCCTTTACAGACGAACCACATTGTCTCAAAATTCTCCCAAAAACCCGAGGTCACCCATTCGCCCTCCCTACTAAAATCCTTACAATATGCTCCCTCGATTTCATATCGCTTTGCAACATTACGCCTAGATATTTAATCGACGTGATTGTGTCAAGCAGCACACCACTAATGCTGTATTCGTACATTACCGATTTGTTTTTCCTACTCATCCGCATTAACTTACATTTTTCTACATTTAGAGCTAGCCATTCAGCACACAAACTAGAAATTTTGTCTAAATCATCTCGTATCCTTCTAAACTCACTCAATGACCTTCCCATACGTCGCACTACCATCAGCTAACAGCCACAAATTATTGCTCACCCTGTCCGTCAGATCGTTTATGTATATAGAGAGTAATAGTGGTCCTATCACACTTCCCTGGGGCACTCTTGACGATCTCCTTGTCTCTGATGAACACTCGCCCTCGAGGACAACGTACTATGTTCTATTACTTAAGAAGTTTTCGAGCCACTCACATATCTGGGAATCTAATCTGTATGTTTGTACCTTCATTAACAGTCTGCAGTGGGGCTCCGTGTTAAAGGCTTTTCGAAAATCTCGGAATATGGAATCTTCCTGTTGCCTTTCAGTCGTAATTCACAGAATATCATGTGAGAAAAGGGAAAACTGAATCTCGCACCAGTGATGCTTCCGAAAACCGTGCTTATTTGTAGATAGAAGTTTTTCAAAAATGGTTCAAATGGCTCTGAGCACTGTGGGACTTAACCTCTGAGGTCTTCAGTCCCCTAGAACTTAGAACTACTTAAACCTAACTAACCTAAGGACATCACACACATCCATGCCCGAGGCAGGATTCGAACCTGCGACCGTATCGGTCGAGCGGTTCCAGGCTGTAGCGCCTAGAAACGCTCGGTCACCCCGGCCAGCGAAGTTTTTCCGTCTCAAGGAAATATACCGATATTGTATTCGAACTGAGAATATATTCAAGAATTCTGCAACAAACCTGTGTTACGGATATTGGTCTCTAATTTTAGTTTTGCCGGTCTTTTTTACGCTTCCTATATAAGGAGTCACCTGCGCTTTTTACCAGTCGCTTGAGATTTTGCGCTGGGCGAGAGATTTGCGATAAATGTAAGCTAAGTAAGGCGTCAATGTCGTAGAGTAGTCTTTGTAAAACCGAATTGGGTTTCCATCCGGACCTAGCGACTTATATATTTTCAAATCTTTCAGTTGATTCTCTACGATAAGGACGCCTATTAGTATGTCTTCCAAACGGGAGTACTTTTGTATGATTCTCCTGCGGGAACGATTTCTTAAACGCCAAATTCAGAATTTCGGCTCGCCTTTTGCTACCTTCTACTGCCACACCAGACTTGTTAACGAGTGACTACAGAAGGTTTTGAACCGCTTAGCGGTTCTCCGTAGAACTAGAATTTCCGCGTGTTCTCGGCAAAACTTTTTGCTACGGTATGAGGATTGTAGTTCTATGCTTCGCGCGTCGATCTTTTTACATACTCACGAATTTGCACTAACTGTTGCCTGTCGTCATTTACGCTTTCTCTGTTGCATCGAGAGTGCAACAGTCATTGCTTCTTCAGCATTTGCCTAATTTTGTTGTTAAACCACGGTGGGTCTTTTCTGTCCTTAATACAATTACTCGGCAAGATTTATAGTCAGTTTAAATTTTGCCCATAATTCCTCTACGTGCCGGCTGAAGTGGCCGAGCGGTTCTAGGCGCTACAGTTTGGAACCGCGCTACCGCTACGGTCGCAGGTTCGAATCCTACCTCGGGCATGGATGTGCGTGATGTCCTTAGGTTAGTTAGGTTTAAGTAGTTCTATGTTCTAGGGGACTGATGACCTCAGAAGTTAAGTCCCATAATGCTCAGAGCCAATTCCTCTACGTCCATCAGAATTAAACTAAATGATGTCAGTTCATTGTCTAAGTAGGATGCTAACAACTGCTTATCTGCTCTTTCTAACAAAAATACTCTATTCTTCTCGAATGATTTATTAACGTTAGTAACCTTCGTCGCTACGATGACATCATGATCACCAATCCCCATCTCTATAATGGGTCAGACCTGTTTGTAGCAACAATGTCTAAAATATTTCCATTGCGTGTGGGCTGTCGAACTAGCTGCCCAAGGTAGTTTTCGGAAAACGTGTTCAAAAGTACTTCACAAGATTGACCAAATCACCTGCACTGAATACTTAGACGACCCAGCCTATATTCGGAGGGTTGAAGTCGCCTCCAATTAATATTGCACTAGAATGATATTTTCACTCTGCAGCGGAGTGTGCGCTGATATGAAACTTCCTGGTAGATTAAAACTGTGTGCCGGACCGAGACTCGAACTCGGGACCTTTGCCTTTCGCGGGCAAGTGTTCTACCAACTGAGCTACCGAAGCACGACTCACGCTCGGTGATCACAGCTTTACTTCTGCCAGTATCTCGTATATTGCACTATCTGGCTATTTCTGAGCTAGCGCTACTGAGCTTAGACTTTCTTTCAAAGACTCCAAAACTGTCATAGCGGAACCGCGCGATAGGTAAAAACATCCAACAATTAACTTGATTTCACCTTGACCTGTTAACATACGTGCATATAACTTTCCTGAGACACTAAAATTCGACATCAGTAGAGAGAATATTTTTGCCAACTGCGATCAACACTCCCTCTCCTATGGCGTCTAATCTATCTTTTAGCATGACTCGCTAAATATTTCAGAACTTTACTTCGGGTTTCAGCCTGCTTTCGGTCCCGAATATAATTATGAATAATCCGACAATTTGCTGATAAAATTTTCACAGTCGAAGTGTCTTTACTATGAACGCAGTCTGATTTCGCTATCCTCGTGACGACTGGCGAGTGTTCATTAAGAGTACCTAAAACTACCACCTAGCCTAAAGAACCCCCACGGGCTCTTCACAAGTACTCTGCCACCTGGGTAGCTGTTTCCTTTGTGTAGTGCACCCCTGACCTGTCAAGGGTACTCCTACAATTCTCCACCCGATAACGCAGGTCCAGAAATCTGCAGCCAAGACTGCCACAGAATCGACGAAGCCTTTCGTTTGACGCCACTTCGACGATTTGAGCGTCGATGATGAGGGCGATCTCCAATCTGGAACTGAAGTAGTCCAGTGCAATCAAAGCGTTAAAGAGCACCCACTATTCCACAGACTGCCATCTCTAGAACAGAGAATATGGTGCAGCAGAAAAGGAGACAAACTACATCCTAAAGTACTTGAAACAGAGGAAAGAAGGGATGAAAGATTGAGATGGTCAAGGAAGTACCGTCACGAGTCTCCCAGGCCCAGTATGAGACGCCCAACCCCAACCACCTCACCCCTGTCCTGAAGATTGCTTAAAATCTTGTGTCTGAAAGTAAAAACCACTCTCACGGAGAAAACGGAGAACCACTTCCAACTGCTCGTGACTTGTCTGCCAATATTTGAGGCAGAGGATTTGCATATAGTTAGCATGGAAGGCCAAAAGAAGGGGACATTCCATCAAGATATGAGCTACTGTCTGTAAGGCTCCACAACTACAATGTGGGGGTGGCTCATACATAAAATAAAATTATGGATTAGCCTGGTGTGACCAATGCAGAAAGACATAGGATGGTGGATTCCGACTGGGCGGAACAGAAGGAACAGCGTCTCTCAGCAGTAGTCTCCTTGATAGTGCACTGTTTATTAGAGGGAGCTGTAACCAACCAGATGTCATTCCATCTCCAAGTGAGAAGAGGTCCTATTTGCTCCCGCAGATCCACACCTGGGATCGGCAAAGCGAATGGGGTGTGTGTAATCGATCCTCCAGCCAAATGGTCAGCCAGTTCATTCCCTGGAATACCTACATGACTTGGGACCCAGATAAAGACAACAGAGCAGCAAGTTCAGCGAGAAGAGCATGAATAGCAGAGACCAATGGGTGACAAGAGTAACATCGCTCAATGACCTGAAGACTCCTCACTGAGTCACTATGTATTAAAATGTGGTCAAGTGAGGGCCATTAGAAAAATGGGGGGGGGGGGGGGCTCTGTTAACGGCTATCAACTTCTCCATAATGACACTACATGTTCCTGACAATAGATGGTATTCCTGACCAGCAGGGGACGTAAAAGCATATTGTGTCTTATCCACAGTTTTAGAGCCATCAGTGTAAAAGATGGTAGCACTCTGAAACTGCTGAAGAACTGAATATCACAGACACCGAAAGGTCATGGGGGTGACTAAGATTCAACAAGGGGGGGGGGGGGCGGGGGATGCAAGAGGAAACACATGGAGCATATTCCTGGTAAGGTAGGTGGGGATCCTGGCAGAAGGCTGTGAGGTGCATTCCAACTGGTAATCCCACCCAAGGGGTGGGTATCATAGCTCCTCATATGTAAAAATAATAAGATATGTTGGATGATAAGGGACTTGTCGAATGGCAATTACCTAAAGACCAAGAGTTGGTACTGTCAGAACTGAAGAGATAAGCACTGCAGCGAGGAGACTGTCTATGGGACTATTCCATGCGGCACCACGGAGCTCTATGGTACTGGACTGGGTCTTACAATGTCAAAGCTGAAGGCACTGTTGGACCACAAACCTGGAAACCGTGGTCCAGTCAGTATGAGACCAGAGCCATGGGAATATGGAGAAGATTAACACAATCCGCACTCCAAGAAGTTTGGGTAGGAATCAGAGTGTTAAACTTCTCCATGCAACTAGTCTTTAGTTTACAAATGTGGTACAGCCAAGTTAGCTTTTTAGAAAAAAAGTGGCCCAAAAAACGGGACTGGGCCACAACTTCCAAGTACTGGGTGTCCACATACAATGTTGGGTCAGGATGGACCGCGCTATGAGTGTAGAAATCCATTACCTACGTTTTTGCAGAAGAGAACTGGGTACCATAGGAATGGATCCGTGGAGGGGCCTGTCAGATGGCACTTTGGAGTTGGTGTTCAGCCGAGGCTACTTACTGAGTGGAAGCAGTGCTAGTTGCAAAAGTTGCTGACACACAGTTCAGAAATGACCAGCAGACCAACTGAGGTCACTAGCCCATTGATGACTATGAGTAAAAGTAAGATACTCAGGACAGAGATCTATGGGACACCTTTCTCTTGGACCCATGGAGAGCTGGGTGAAGTACCAACTCAAACCCAGAAAAGTTAGTGGTATAAATACTGATGAATAAAAATTAGTAGAAATCCTCTAAAGCACACGTCAGGGAGGGTAAGTAAAATGTGATGGTGCCAGGTGGTTCACACGCTTGATGTAGGTCAAAAAAGGCTGCAGTGAGGTGTTTGCATTTAGAGGAAGCCCTTGGGATCGCTATTTCCAAATTGGACTAGATGGTCGCCTATCGATTGTCACTGCGAGAAATCACATTGTTAAGGCGATAAAAGGCTATGAGGCTCAAGAACCCAACATAATCTGCTTTTCAAGTAATTTCCAGAGCTAATTGGTCAGTAGCTGTTGCGATGCACTGGGTTTTTGTCTGGCTTAAGGATTTAGATGACAATACTGTAGCCATTGCGAAGGGAAGACACCTGCAAGCCAAATACAGTTGTAGTCCTTGAGTAGATGTAGCCTTTGAGTAACATCCAGGTGTTGGATAATCTGATTATGAACTGAATCAGGGTCTGGGACAGTATCTTGAGACAAGGCAAGAGCCTGAAGCAGTTCCCAGTCTGTGAAAGGTTCATCACGCAATTCTGCTTGGCAGGAAGTGAAACAAGGGGAGGGGGGGTTGGTAGTCTTCAATTTGTCGTTTCTGCAGTAGAAAGGTAACCAGATCAGAAGAGGACTCCAATGCCGTCACAAGGTGGGTTGCACAGTGTTCAGGAAGAGCCACATCAGTACAAAAACCACCCTGAAGGACAAGATCTGGAACAGTTTTAATTGTTGGTCATCCAGAAAACAGAGCTAGGCCCACACCTCAGATGAAGAGGCATACTTTCCCAGGGAGGAGGTGTAGTGCTCCCAGCAATTCCGTCTCATTGTGTTTAATCAGATAGCAATCCTTAGCATGAAGTCACTTACAAGTGATAGGGTTGGTCTGCAAAGGAAGTTGCTTGAAACACTGCACGGCTCTTTGGCGATCCTTAACAACTATTTCAACTTCTTTGGTCCACCACGGCACCAGGTGGAAGAAACCCATTGATGTGGGTGATCACATCGAAGAGGTCTTGCATGTCATTGTGCAGTCTCACAGAGGGGGTGAAGGAGGAGCAAAAGCATACAACTGCCAGCCGGCTTTTCGAAGCACCCATTGTGATAGTGGGTCTGTCTGGTAGTGGCAAGGAAGCGACAGGATCACCAGAAAGTGATCACTGCCATAAAGATCGTCATGTAGTGACCAATGCAGTGAAGCCACAGGATTAGGGGAACATACAGTTGATTGATAGCTAAAAAGCTGTCATTCATGACACTGAAGTGGGTAGGAATACCATCATTGATAAGACACAGATCATGGTCACCAAGAAGCTCGTTAAGTAAAAAGCCCCTACCTTATGAAGTGCTACTCCCCTACAGAGGGTGGTGCGCAATGAAATCCCCAAGTAGGAGAAAAGATGGTGAAAGTTGTTGGATTACGGTGATCAATTCAAGGTAAGTATATGGCCTGCCTGGAGGTATGTAAATGTTGCAAATGATGATCGCTAAGGTAGTTTGCACTTTCACCGCAATTGCTTCCAATGTGGTATGAAGGAAAAGCCACACACTGACCACATCTGCACGAACTAATCTACAGGTTGCTCAGTGCCAACACGGTTCTGACAGAATGCATAATAACCATGGAGCATTCAGGAATGGTCATCAGCAAAATATGTTCCCTGTACAGCAATGTGAACTGCAGAGGAGGAGGAAAGAAGGTGCTGTAGTTTTGGCAGGTGACGGTAATACTCATTAAAGTTCCATTGAATGATCATGTTTCAGGAGTCCAGGGAAGGTATGAATGGACCAGGGGGACTGGCCACACCCCAGGATAACTGTCTGTCACTAATGGGGGTGGAACACCACATCAATGAGCAATGATTCAGAATCCAATGGCGTTGATTGATTGGTGTCTCCAGCATCACTGGAGTAGTCTTGTCTCAATTTTTTTTCTTCTTCTTCTTCTTCTTCTTCTTCTTCTTCTCATTCGCAGCCTTTGGTGACCAGGTTTTTTGTGAGGACCTCTGTACAACGAGTGTGGGGACAAAGAGCGGACAACTCTGGGACCTACAGGTTGCACTTCCTTCAGCCATTGGTTAGTGTCAGGCATCTGATCCGTGGGTTTCCAAGGAAAGAGATTCTGAAAGGGAGCCCTGTCACCGGTAGATGCCAGAGGAGAAGGCTGCTCCTCTGGCTAGGTCGGGAGCAGTTCCCAGAAATTGCGCCGCAGGAACCACAAGAGAGGAAGGTGGCGGGAGAACTGGTTTTGAAAAAATTGGATGTAGTTGGAGTGATGACACTTTCGCATAATTGTATGTCACGTCAACAGGATGTAGGAATTTATATTTTTTACATGCCGCACTATACAGCAGTCAGTCAGTAGATTTATATTCCAGTGTTTCCTTTTCTTTCTTAAAGACCAGGCAAACCGGTGAACGTGAAAGATGGAGTTCTGTGCAATCGGCACACAAAGAAGGTTGTTTACAAGGACTACTTTTACGGAGGGATTGTTCGCAGTTACCAAATTTTGGGTCTGCCAGCACGATGACTTTTGACCAAAGCATACACACCTCATGGGCAGTGGAATATAAGGTTTCACTTCACTTCACACTTGCGTACCATGACATACTTTTTCTGGAAGGACATCCCCTTCGAAGGTTCACATAAAAGAAATCATATCTATTCTATTATCCTTGGGATGTTTTGAATGCACGATACAAAATCTACTCCTCGCCACTCAAGATTAGCCCTTAGGTCCTAGTATGTTTGAGGCATAAGATCTCAGTGAAAGGTGAATCCTTAGATTATATTCAATGTCTTGTGTGATGCAATGGCAATAGTCTCTCGTATGTCACCCAGACCTTCACACACCTGAAGATCTGCAGATTGTGCAGCAGAGGTGGCTTTAATCAATAGCGAGCCACTGCACATTTTTCCTAATGACTCAACTCCAAATTTATCTTCAATGCATTCCACAAAAAATAATGGCCTTGTGACAGTAAAAGTATCCCCATCAGTTCAAGCCTATACTAAGTACTGACTAAATTGTTTCACTCCTAGGTATCTGGCTTGTCCATTTTCGCATGGGACAACCACAGTAGGGAAAGCAGTAAGGTTATAAAGTTCTACCCGCATTGAAATTTCTATACGTGTCTGATCATAATGGCCATTGACTTGCTGTAACTTAACGTTTCACATGTGGAATATCCAACTCGATGCCACCTACCCTCATCAAGGGCTCTCCCCATCTGAGGTTCAACCAAAAGGGTATATAATGACCCCACCACATTGGCTTTGAAGCACAAGTAACAGTCTACACAGGTACTGTGCACAGACGATCTTTATCAGTGTGTGTAGTAGGTGCTATTTAAGGTGTTCTTCCCCATTCAATCCACACTATAGAAAAATTTGGAAAATGAAGGTCAAACCAAGTAGGGTACAACAAATTAATTCAGCCAAAAGGTGGTGAGTGCAAGAATATTCCAAGAAAGGTAGGCAGAACATAGGGAATAGCCATGCTGATATCAAATGCTGTCATTGTGAGAAACAAAGAGAGAGAAGGAAAGAATAGCCAAAGATGAGAGATTGCAGCACAGAAGAGGGAGTAGGGGCCGCTGTGATCACAAAAAAGCCGTGAGCCCTGTGTGAGGAAAAGAAGTGATAAATTACAGAAAAAAATCCTAGACTTGAATGGGGATTGAACCCTGAATGCTGGAAACTGTGGTCACAAATTTACCCATCATGTTGCACAATAAAAATAAAATGAGTTTTGTCAACAGGATGTGTTATAAATGCACCTTGCAGCAAGTATAGAGCATATAGTGAGACACATGGTCTGTTCGTGTCACAGAACCCAAATAAATCAACAAAATAAAAAACATTACATTTCATTTCATACTGGTCAATCCTGCAGATTACTCATGAATGTCACTTGAATCTGAGATTTAGACATATTATGTTGTACTGTGATCCAGACAGAATCCTACAGCTTTGTGATTTGATCGGAGCAGGATTAGTAGGGTGAATGGATTGTTGCTTTTGGATATTTGATAAATTGGTCTTCAGCATTCTTGCATAAAGCAGTAAAGGGCCAAATGTTATTTAAATGCTCTACAGGAAGCAGTTTCTCAGGTTTGTCCAGTGTGACTAATAGAACATACACTTTGTAGGTATCCAGTCAGCTGGCCACCAGATAATACTCACCAGACAATGCTTAAACTATGGTAGAATGAAATTTTATAGTTACATTGTAGTGATCAAATTATACACTAAAATTTAAATCAGTTTTGGAGCAAAAGAACTCTTACTTCATGTTCCTGACTGATCACAAATGAGTGACTAGAATTCTACGATGTAACATCCTAAAATCTCCAACTACAAACAGAAATTTAAAATTTGCACTACAGCTGTCCCATAATCACCCAAAATAGGGCAGAACACTTGCCCTGCTATTGATTAGAATGATAACCAGTTTGAGCAGATGATATGATTCCTCAAAAAGAGTTTTACCTTTCCATACCAAGAGGTGGTCTACAGGACCATCCACGGTAAAATCAGTATATTTAACTTCTCATTTGATGATAAGTGCATGCGGAATCATCTAACTATTATTTTTCTTAGGTGCTAGGTGAGCTGCTCGAGCGTTTCCACCCATCACGGTGGATTCTAGCAAGAAAGGGAGGGGGAAGGGAGTGGAGGTTCATGAGCGAGAGGAGGAAAGGAGACTTTGGTGTAGGTCATACTCTGTTAATAATTTGAAAAAACGTTAAGTTCTTTTTAGATGATCATCTGTAAATGTCTTGCATTAATTTTTGGAAGGAAACAGAAGGTTCAATATTTCATTGTTAGGAAGTTTCATCTCAGGTAAAACTATAAAGTACATGGGGAACCAAATCTGATGTGCAGCGATTAAGCTAGTTTTCTTGTTACATATGTCTAACTGTGGAAACATCGTGCTCCCAAAATGAGAGTAAGCTTGAAGATTCTTTCATAATGTAGGCTGCAATCGGTGTGTATCGACTTTTGAGTGGAACTTAGTACAGCTCTACACCACAACCATAAAGCTAACCAGAAAATTTAAATTATCTGAGTCATGAATACAGAAACAGCCATCAGAAACTGTCAAATGTATACAAACAGTAATGTTCAGTGGATACAGGCAGGTAAGTCATAGTTGCCAGTGTATCAAGCTTGCAAGAACATGTAACAGAATCCACAAAGTGTTTGCCAGTCCAGGTTCCAAACTGAGGTTTACTCATAATTATTATACATTTAAGAATTAAAATCTGTTATTAACCATTTCTCAACTCTTTTGAAGAAAAATTATTGGAGCGTAGGGGATTTTGATCGAACAAGATTTTTAGTCTTTCCTACAACTTTGTTTCACAATCAAGATCACTGCAGTTTCTGATCTGTTTAGTTACATGTCACTCTATTTGTTAACAGTTCATCAGTGGTATGAAGGGTGAAATTGAAAGTTTCATACTCAATATGATTCTCTGCCATGGTGTGGCTGTTAGAATTGCTGGTTAAGAAAAAGCATGTCAGGTTTGATTTCAACCTGTCTGATGTTATACATAAACTGGACAGCTCTGCATATATGCTCTGTGCTGTCCTTATATCATAAACTTTATTTCAGTATTAAGGGCTGACACTGATGAAACATCCTAAAACTGATGGAAGAACAAAATAGGGGTATAAACAACAGACTATTATACAGTGAGATTTCTGGGAAGATGTGACTTATCTGTTAATAAGAAGCCCTTGCAGACCACTCATCAGAAATGTCAGCATGGAATATTAAGAAAAACACTGAGAATCTTCTGAAAGGAATCGCCATGTTAAAAAAACTTCTGTTCAGTAACTGCGAAGAGGTTACAGAAATTCCAAGAAGTTAGGCTGTGCCCCATCTGAAGACCTATTCCATGCATGTCAAGAAGTGTTATCAGACAGAAATCAAAAATACTTCATACCCCATTCCCTCCTCTACATATGAAGGAGATAGCTAGAACATTACCGTAATAATGGCACCCATCCCAGATGGATGGTGGAGGGTATTTTGCACTCACTGCAGAAAGTAGATGGCTACAGTCAAGTTTAACACTGGTCTCTAATTGCCACCATCACCTCCTCCTCCTCCCTCCCCTGCACCCCTCCCCCCCCCCCCCCCACACACACACAGCAAAAAATCAGAGTTACAATGTAAGTTACAGGTTACACTCAAAAGTGACAATTTGGTGACAAGATAAAGGTTGTGGTACCAGGTTGATCTGTAGTATACCCTGACATCTACGTTCATTGTTGTTAACAAGATAACTATTCTTGAAATATGAAACAAAATGAAAGTAATCTGCTAATACCACACATAGTCACTGATGGTCATACACTGACAAAGTGAAACTATGTGTAAAATTTCATGAGGTCAAATTGGGGATTTGAATAAAGCTGTCACAAGGTATATACATCACTTGCATGTGCAATGAAAATGGAGAGAGGGCAGACAAATTTGCACCATACACCTCATGCTACTGGTTCTGTGGTGACCTGCTGAGTCTCATGCAAGGGTGAAACAAGTTTTTATTGTTACTTATTTGGTAGCTAGGAAAACACTTAACAACAGCACTGACAATGGATTGTGCTACAACTAGGTGGTGTACAGAATGCAGTTGATTTTAATATAGCAATGGCCTAAAAGATTAATCTCAGTTACCATTAAAAAACTGAAAGTGAAATGCTGGTCATGCACTCACTTGTTAAAACCTCTGTCCAAAAAGGCAATGCAATACTAATATAAATGTATTCTTACACATAGGATGTAACATTTCAAAAATACATCAGATAAAATTCAGTGTCCATTCAACTAGGCTATCATAGAAATCTGTGGCTAGACTATGGTTGAAGCACAAATTTCATTGTAAATAGAAAACAGATACCACAATATGACAAATTACACTAAAATTTCAAGTGTCGAGTCTGCACTCGGAGTGGTGTTGGGGAGAAATGCCCAAGGACTCACACCAGGTACAATTTCCAATGGTACTGAAACAGGGTGAGTCCATTCATATTACATTTCAGGGTACAATATTTATGGCCGAAATAAAACTGTATAGGTACCACAGAGAGAATTTGAATGACACGACAAATCGTTTCAGAGTAATGCTGTTGTAATGAATATTTTATTGGTAAAATATCGGCCATAACTTAACAAATATGCCGTGTCAATTTATTACTCATTTATTTTATATGGCATCCTGACTGCGGCCCCTTTCTGGTAAACGGGAAATATGCATTCAGCCGTAGTTTATTGCTGAAAAGATGAAATACTTCACTCCACTGGAATTAATATTGGCGTCTGACACTGAAACAAACACAACTGTGACCCAAAAAAATACCTCTTCTAATAGAAAGTCACAAATAACAGTGGTCGGACTTATCCATTGAAACAACAATCGATTTCATTGTATTGAAAATTAATGGACATAATTACAACGTTAAGTGAGATTTACCCTAACTAAAGCAAAACACCAAATAGAAACAGGCCATAGATTACAGAACACGTAACTATGAACCTTCTTGTACCAACCTGGTCACTTGATGATAATGAACGTACCTCCATTCGGACTTTTTGCACCTCGGGAAGAGTAGATACGTTGATTAGCTCCACGTTTGTTGTAATTAATCACCCTTCTTCTGCGACGCAAGTATCTCGCTAAAAAACCGATTAAGACCACTCCGACTGTCACCGACACTACGGTTATCTGAAATAAATTGAAAGACGGAGATTATCACAACAATGACAGTATTCAAGAGGATACTGCAGCTCCTCAAGAAATTTTCACCTAGTACGGCAACAGACAAACGACACTATCAATCATTGTAGAAAATTGCTTTTAATTTCAGTAGGAACAGTCCTTTACGTATGACAGTAACTGAAATATTGTTTATTAATTGATCGGTAGAACTATACCTTTTGTGGGACCGATAAATTAATGTTTCTGAAAGGTGCTGAAAATCGAATATTTGGAATTTTTATGAGTAAAGGATTTATCTGAGTAAGCATCGACATGTCGCGTCAGTCTTTACGATACGGCCTAGTCGCAAAATTTCACTAAAGTTGCTACAGAACGAATACTTTCAACTATAACATGTTCGCGTGCTGTTTACATTTTGAACCGAACAGCTGATTCCAGTGCCTTGTGCGAGGCGATAGTCATATGTTTAGCGATGCCAGACGCTACAGAAGTGTTGTTGCCTATTTAGAAGAAAATGTGCCAATAATAACCACTATCAACATGCATCAGTCACCAAGAACTGAGCTTTACCGGTAGAAGCTGATGAATGTGTTTACACGTGCCGAAAAATTAAAAGATCGCGGGAAGTTGGTACTTTGTTAACAGAATGCAGTTGCAAATCCCGATGAGATGGCGCTAAAAGCAGTTTACATTGTGTGTTTACAAGTGGAGGCTGAAAAGTGATGAAGCGATTTAGTTTCCCCGGCTGAAAGTTGCAATGTACTTAATATATGCCGAAATTTGACAGCTAAAATGTCATCCTCTCTCACTGCTGTGCCCGTGAACAGATACGAAAGGTCAATAGATGATCTTCCTGATGAAGTTTTGGAATATATTCTTAGTCTTGTTCCCCCATACAAAGACTTAGAAGAATGTTCCGTTGTTTGTAGACGATGGCATAAAGCTGTAAAAAGTATGTATGTCCTAATAATCGAACAGTGCACCAATTTTATTCTCTTGTAAAGATTCTTAAAATCTGTATACTACGGTGTATTAAGGATTCGTAACCTTTACTAACTTCCACATTTGAATAACGCATAGGCCTATACCTTGCAATCGACGTATTAACTAAACTGTTACAGGTTTACCCATTTGTACACATTTCTTGCCTTACATTTTTATGCAAATGAATTATTGTCCAACATACCAAGTCTGCTTGTTAAAGCATTTTCATTTGTTACAGATGTTATTCGCCATACACAGAAGAAGTTTAATCGGTCTGTGACGGAGTTCCTCATAGAATGTGAAGAATTAACTCCTGAGGCGTACACACCATCTATTACCAAAAGATATTCACATTCTGCATGCTTTTGTGGTATGATGGACTTCACTTGTTATAGTGGCAGAACTCTCGTGAAGGGTGTCATATTCTTTGTTTTTCAGACCTTTCTGCTGCAGTTTGTTTGGCTTTACAAAATATATTTACTTGTATGGTATTTTTTAGTATATCTGGGACCATTGACTAGGCTACTCTGAAATAGACAAGAAGAATCTAAAGAGAATTATCAGTGTAATGTAGCAACTGCCTTAAAATTTCAACATTCTCTGTATGAGAAAATGCCAACTTGTGCCACAATTTTGACTAATTTAATCTTGTCTTTAAAGACTGTATGGGAGCAATACATAAGGGAGCTATAGTTATTGGTGTGATCTTCAGTTGAAAGACTGGTTTGAAGCAGCTCTCCTTGCTAGTCTACACTTTGCAAGCTGTCTCTGGAACCCAGGACATTGTCTTCAACTGTATGCCAGGGAGCACACTGTTAGTCAGCTGTGTCGAGAAAACCTGAGGGAACAGAACTACCTTACTGACTGAACTGTTCAAATATGCCTTGCAGGCTGTCCCTCAGCTTCAGCCTACCTGCTTTTGATTCTTTATAGAAGCTCTCCTGCATACTTTGCAGAACTAGCACTCCCGTGAGAAGAGTCTGTTATAGTGCATTGTGGAGACTGGCTAGCTAAGGTCTGCAGTTTCTTTCCAGAATGAAAATTTCACTCTTCAGCTGATGTGTTTGAAAAAGAGATGAACAGGCTTGACCATGAGGTGAATTGTGAGGCTTGTCTGTACATTCAGGCCTTAGTAAGAACACTCCCTGTGATAGACAAGGACTCGGGTTTGAGTTTGTGTGCACCCAGCCTCAATCTGTCATAAAGTTTCAGTCGTATTCCTATCTTGAACAAGCACCAGCCCTATTGTCAGTCAGAACACTTTGTCTTTAGATCATTTCCATTCCCCAATACTGCTTCTTTTTATTAATGAATTTACATACAGTTGAAATGAGACCTTTGCTATGTTAAAGTGACAACTCAGACATTTATCTCATTGATTTCATTTGCTTTGGTGGGGATACTCAGGACCATAAAGAAATGGCATTTGTATATCCATAAGCTCCGTTTTCCCATATTAATCAATGTAATTTGGGAGCTTAAGAAAAAAATGTATATTGATATAAGACCACTGTCTACCATTCTAAAACAAAAAAAAAAGTTCCCATGTGGTAAGATGTTGCTCATGGCTTTTGGGGCATTTTTTGCTAAAAAAAAAAACCCTTCTTTTTAAAGTGAATGTTCCACTCAGCACAGTGCATCCCAATATGGAATTTTATCTCAGATGAGCTCTCTCTCTCTCTCTCTCTCTCTCTCTCTCTCTCTCTCTCTCTCTCTTTCTTTCTTTTTCTGGGAACCTTGTCTGTGCCTTTAGTGGATGCAGTTCCATATATGCCCAAAGGTACACTAAAGAACTAAATTTTACAATGGGACATTAGGGAGTGGTCCCCTATGATTTTCTTCATACTCATATCATATGAAGGGCTCATTGCCCAGAGATAAATTTCCTACAGCTGCATGACACACTTCTGAAAAAACTGAAAAATCACTTTCATTGGCTTTCAAGAATTGTAAGCTATAAAACATTTCAAGCATTTGAACAGAACTAGTGGTAACTGAGTGTGTACTGTATAAGTCTTGTCATTACAAAGCCACTGGTTCCGATCTTGCCAGCAGCAACATTTAATTTTTACTTGTACTTGAATTGTGTATTTGTTGCTAATTGCATTGTTAAATAATGAATAGTTATTCACACTTTTTTCATAAAAAGACATTTTTATTTTAATTAATAATCATACAAAAATAAATTAAATTTCGATAAATAAATTATGTAGTGTTTTGTCACAGGAATATATGACATATTTAAGACCTAATTTTGCTAACTGGTGCAACATTCTTTGAGAGAACATTCACCTTTATAACATAACATGCAAGCTTTACTCTCTCTAGAGTCGAAAAGAAAATGTAACTTCAGGAAAATATGTTTTATTGACTATCAGCATCTTTGAGCCCATGGTAGAGAGATGTATCTTTCAGCCCTTTGGTGGAGTATGTCCACATTGTAAACAGCTTTGTAGATGCCAGTACACTTGGAGCAGACAGTGGCAGCCCTAAAGAAGTGCTGCAGTGCTGTGCCAGCCATTGAAATGAAACTTGGTTACGTAGGTATCTGTTGTCCACAACAGATTTCTGAGTTTGTGATCTACAGCCACGTTTTCTCTCTTGTTGGGGTAGAGTGACTGTCAACACACACAAAAAACATGCTTTTAGTTTGAATAAGCAAGTATGAAATTGTGAACACATTGCACATGGCACAACAGCTTTTTTTTTAAATAGGTGTAGTCTGGCAGATATATGTTTAACTTATTTTTATTATTATTATTTTTTTACCTGTTATATCTTTCACCTTGTTTCAAACTGTCTCCCCTCCCTCCTCACTTCCAAAATATATACATACTTTTATCATTCTATGTGTACCATCCACCTAAATTCTTCTTCCCACCTCTCTTCATCTTCTGCCTTGTATTATTGCATTGTTGTAAGGGACTGGATCAGCCACTAGCAACACATAACATCAAAGTCCTTTGTTCTTCTGTTTTAGGCAATTCAATGTATGTGTTTGGCGGATGTACTTCCACAAGCACAACTTTTAATGACTTATGGCGACTTGATCTTGACAAGCGGCAATGGGTGAGGCCTCTAACTATGGGGTCGTATCCTTCACCTAAGGCATGTGCTACAATTGTTTGTTATAAGGATACCTTAATCCTCTTTGGAGGCTGGACTCATCCATCTCCTTATCCACTCCACCAGGTAAGTATATATCACAGTTTCTGTAATGTCCATAATTTACTCAATGCAGTCATATTGAATCTCTGATTTGCCTAATTACATTTTAGTATAGAGTTCTCACACAAAGTAAAGCAGAAAAAAAAGTGTAAAAGAAAATGAAAAGCAGCAGTTGTTCACTGGACACTGTTAACTATGCAATCACACATTTCTGTAGCTGTGGTTCTCTCATCTTTCAGTTATGGAGGGCTAGAGTAGAAATCTTGAAACCACTTCAGTCTAACATGGTGAAGTGATTTAATGACAATTTGAGAAAGATATCACATGATCAAGTAGAACAAATATGGTGATTGTTCAGAAAGTAACTTCTATTTAGCTATAGATAAAAAACTGCAACAGTAGAATCAGATGATGTTGATGCGAAGTCTTACATTCTGTTAGGAAAAGCAGAAAGATGACCCCACTGGAAATCAACAGACAGACACAGAATGCCAGTTTCCTTTTTCCTTCTGGTAAAGTAATAAATTACATGATGATAGATTAAAATTGTAAATTCGGCTCTACTTTTCGTCATTTGTTAAATGCATCTCCATTTAATCCTAGAGCACCAAGCTATTTTAGGTTACATGGGCACTACCCAAGGCAAAATTTTGCTCATGTTACATAAGCTGTAAGTTCTGTAATACTTATTATTTTACATAATTTTGTTTCCCATGTGAAATCAGTTTAACAGGAAATAGTGACAATATAACCAGAAACATAATTTTTTGAGCACATAGTGTGAATATTACAAGCAACAGTGGTCAAATTTTGAACAATGAAAGTTTGTATAAACTAGAAACATACAGTTTGTACTTAAATACACAGTCTGTCCAAAGTTTCTAAGCACCCTCTGATCTAATAACTAAATAACACAGTTTTCTCCAATTCAGAAAGTATCAAAAACAGAAATAAAAACAGTTGTACAAATATAGTTATGATACATGGAAAACTTTCAAAACACACTCTTCATTTGGAGATAATACTGTCATTTACAGATGACATTTACCTCCTGCACACAAAATGATTCGTTCTGAATGAGTCTTACACAGATGGAGACCACAGCTTCCACACGTTAATTTGGTTTTTGTGATGTTGTCTCAGGCTCTCTGGTTACTTGCATTCTTCAAGCATATGTAGCATTTGCTTTCGTAGTTGGTTCCTTCATTTGCAGCAATTTTTGTTACCTCTAGTTTTTGATCCAAGGGTCTCTCCGATCGTGCAAGTAATAGGCTACTGGAGCACTTTCAAGTCCTTGGATTGCTCTTCTACATATGGTTTCAAAAGTTCAAGGCCTAAGTCATGGAGATACAGTTTTCTGGCATTTGATTTCTCTTTCTTCCACTGAGGCACATTCATCTTGAACAGTGTGTATGAGTTTATGGCAGCCATATCAAGTAGGCTGTAGAACATGACAGTGGCCATCTTCTCATACCCCTTTTTGTACAGTATGTCTTAGCCAATTGATCTATGACATCCACTCCTCCCATTGTGGAATAATAGTATAGGTTTATATGGGTTTTCTTTTTTGGTGTATCAACTTCTACTCCTGCATCACAATGTTGTATTGACAACATCAACAGATTTTTTTTTTCCTTTGTTATGTAAGAGACCTGTTGCTGGAGGCATCTTAGTAGATGGATCTGTGAGTGCAAATTTGGAGGAATAAAACTCTCTGCCTGTTGTCATCTTAAGTTCTTGTAGTATGTGTTTTCTGTTGGATTTGACTGTCCCAACCAATACAAGTTTTTAATCTTCATACAGAATGTCCGCCAATTCCACAGAAGTGTAGGAACGGTCAGTTGTGATATTGTAGACTGTATTCTTTGTTGGATCCATCAGTCTCTTCACAATCTCAAAAGGACCTCGTTCACAGACAGATCTACTGCCTTTTTCAGGGTACACTTCCATTTTTATTTTGTATTGGTCAATTGCACAACTAAGAATTCTAACAGGTATATCATATTTTCCAGGATTGTCTTTGAGGAAAACTTTAAAAGGACAACAACATCTGAAAAGACATACTATTTCATCATTTGTACTGTGATGTCAATTCTGAAGTCCTGGGAGTATTCCGTTCAATTCCTGAAATGCCTCATGCAGTGGCACAAATTTGTCACTTCTTTCTACCCAGGTGCCTTTATCATCAAAGCGAAGAATTTTCAGTAGCGGGTGGTGAACTGGAGCCGAGCCCGCAGCCGCTGACTATATGCACCTGGCACGCCAAAGTCAGAGGTCTTCTCTGCGGTCATTTCCGGTGCGGTTCTCCTCTTGCTACCTGCCACGGTAATTCGCTGCAGCACGGGAAACCAGGATCCAAGTCTTTCTTCTTTCTTGTCTGCCCCCGGTAGCTGAGTGGTCAGCGCGACGGACTGTCAATCCTAAGGGTCCGGGTTCGATTCCCGGCTGAGTCGGAGATTTTCTCTGCTTAGGGACTGGGTGTTGTGTTGTCCTGATCATCATCATTTCATCCCCATCGACGCACAAGTCGCCGAAGTGGCGTCAAATCGAAAGACTTGCACCAGGCCACCCGATGGGAGGCCCTCGTCACACGGCATTTCATTTTTTCTTTCTTGTTGAAGCCATTCCCATGTTTTTTTGTTTCTATAGCTTCTCTGAACAAGCTGGTGTGATAGTGCTTCTCTACTACCAGACATTCCTTGTCAGCGAATTTTACTATGTTCAGTCTTTTAAAATACACATCATTTTCTTACATCATGTCATATTAATGTTACAGAAAGGAAACCACAGCTGTAAATTTTGTGCCCCCTATGGTTCTATCAGTTTTTGGAAAATATCATTTTAATAATTTAACCTTAGTGTCATTATTCATTTAAAGTTTCAGTATGTGTACAAATTTCCCTTTCTGTATAATTAAAGAACTTTGGTACTGAGTATTGATAAACTGCATGAAAAGTCTTTTGTGTTTGTAGGGCTGGCGACTTTTCAATGAGTTACATATTTACTATATCAGCTGCAATCGATGGAGAGCCATAAATAGTACTACTGCACCACCTGCAATGGCTGGTCACTCTGCTTCCGTCCTTGGTGAAACAATGGTGGTTTTTGGTGGACTGCAAAAGACACATTCATTAGGACAATATGTGAGGTAATAGAAAATCACTACCACCTTCTATGGGGCAAAGTAATAAATCATGTAAATGCTAAGTTAGAACTCACAGCTTTTTGACAGTGTTATGGTGTGAAATCACATATGATTTTGCTATTTGGAAGTGTCTTTATATAATTGAAGTTGAAAATAATGACTGCATAACAGGACAGCAGAGTCCTCCTTATTTAGTGACGTGATCACCTTCTATTAAAGATAAATGCATTCTTGTTTAATTAATTGTTAATTAAGTTACATAATCATGAGCTAATACTGAGCATTAACAGAGTTGCAGGGAGTAGTGGACACAGGGTTGTTGTAGCAAGACTGAATACTGGAACTCCTAAATCCTCCAAAATTAAATGAAAAATATATCTATTCAAAAAAGCAGGCAAAAATTCGCTTGTTGCCTTCCTGGGAGACAATCTCAACTCCATCCAAATTAATGATATAAGTCTAGACCAGATGTAGCTTGAATTAAAAAAATATTATTGACAGCAATTGAGAGATTTGTTCCAAATAAATTAAAAAACAATGAAGCTGATCTCCCTTGGTACACAAAGGAGGTCAGAACACTGTTGCAGAAACAACTAAAAAAGCATGCCAAATTTAAAAGAACACACAACCCCCAAGACTGGTGACTTGCGATCTTTTACAGTAGCTCGAAATTTACTGTGGACTTCAGTGTGAGATGTTTGTAATAGTTTCGACAGTGAGGCTTTGTTTCGAAACCTGGCAGAAAATCCAAAAAGATAATGGCTACATGCAAAGTATGCTAGCAGCAAGTCAAAATCTATGCCTTGTCTGCACGATAGCAATGGAAATACTATCAATGACAGTGCTGTTAACCAGAGTTTCTTAACACAGCTTTCCAAAATTTCTTCACCAAAGAAGACAAAGTAAATATTCCAGTATTCAAATCAAGAACAGCTGCCAACATGAGTAACTTAAAAGTAGATGTCCTCAGAGTAGTGATTCAACTTAAATCACTTAATAAAATAACAGTTAGATTCCTTTTGGAATATGCTGATGCAACAGCTCCATACTTAACAATCACATACAAACATTCGCTCGTCGAAAGATCCATACCACAATACTGGAAAGTTGGACAGGTCACACCAATACTCAAGAAAGGCAGTATGAGTAATCCACTAAATTATAAGCTCGTATCATTAATGTCGATATGCATCAGGATTTTAGAATGTGTACTGCATTTGAACATTATGAATCACATTGAAGAGACCCGTCTATTGACACACAGTCAGTACGGATTTAGAAAACATCATTCTTGCGAAATACAACTAGTTCCTTACTTACAGAAAATGTGCTGTCGACAAGGGATTTCAAATATATTCTGTATTACTAGATTTCCAGAAGGCTTTTGACACTATACCTCACAAGGGGCTTGTAATCAAATTTCGTGCTTTTGGAATATTGTCTCAGTTGTGCAACTGGATTCATGATTTCCCGTCAGAAAAGTCACAGTTCATGGTAGTTGGTGGAAAATCATTGAGTAAAACAGAAGTGATTTCTTGCGTTCCCCTTGTGTAGTGTTATAAGACCTCTGCTGTTCCTTTCTATAAAATGATGTAGGAAACAGTCTGATCAGCCATCTTAGTTTGTTTGCAGATGTTGCTGTCATTTATCTAGTAAAGCCATCAGAAGATCAAAACAAACTGCGGTGTGAAAATTGCCGATTGACCCTAATCAGTGAAAAGAGGTCATCCACCTGAATAGTAAAAGGCCTCCATTAAACTTCAGTTACATGATAAATCAGTCAAATCTAAATCCCTTAAGTTCAAGTAAATGCCTGGGAATCACAGTTATGAAGAACTTAAATGGGAAAGGACACACAGAAAATGTTTTGGAGAAGGCGAACCAAAGACCACATTTTATTGACAGAACACTTAGAAGATGCAACAGATGTAGATGCAGATGATGATTTGTTGCTAATAGGCTTTCTGCTTTGACAGTATAATGCCGATATTGTGACTCTGAAAATATAACAATAGCTGTCAACAAATATGTTGTCGGCTATCCAGTCTTTAGTTGTCAACAGTGTTTCCATCAGATAGTGCAAAAGAACTTCTGTCCTTGTATCGTTAGAAAATTGTTAGGAAATTCAAATTGATGATCAAGTAACTGTTAATGATCTCCCATTGCTGATGTTTTATTGACAATATAGCCTTTTCCCCAGAGGCCCAAGGAAAATGAACCCTTTCACTGGTTAGTCTGGTTTTGAGTATGCTCTACTGAAATTACCACCATATGGGATGGTTCATAAATGAGGAAAAATATTTCATACATGTTATCACATATTGAGCTATGTTGCAGAGGTGTTTTTTTCCCCCTTCCTCAGTCCCAAGAAATGGCAGAGTGACAGAATGTCTTTAACTTAAGGAAGGAGATATACCTCCACATCTGCAAAAAAGTGGGGAAACAACCTGCAAGACTGTACAACTGACATGCCTTGTGATAGTTCTACAAGGGATGCAGTCTCAAGAAATTCTCCCTTCTCCATCCCTCCCACCTCAAGATTTCAGGTCGTACTTGTGAGCGTAAGTGTGGTGAACACAGGGCCCAAGCCATTGTTGCGTATCTTCTTACCCTATGCTGCTGTTCTCCCCCTCCCCCTTGGTTATCCTTCCCTTCTGACCCGTACACCATGATGGCTGTTTTGATGCAGGCTTAGCTAATTTCAGTCACAATTCCAATTCTTTGGCTTATATCGTATGTCTTTGTGTGACAAATCAAGTATGATCCCTGTTAGTGAGTTCGACCCTCCAATTTTCAAAATTTTCTCAGTAGTGCAAATTTAGCATTGGAGGGCAGTGTGGAGGGTAAAAATCGTAGAGGGAGACCAAGAGATGAATACACTAAGCAGATTCAGAAGGATGTAGGTTGCAGTAGATACTGGGAGATGAAGAAGCTTGCACAGGATAGAGTAGCATGGAGAGCTGCATCAAACCAGTCTCAGGACTGAAGACCACAACAACAACAACAGTGCAGATGTAAAATTCCACCTTAGTCAACAACCTGCACTGCTGTAGCATGGGTTGTGGTACCTGTGCTATATATGCCTTTATGTGTTTGTCATATTTGGACCACAGGGACTCCATGCAGTCTCAAGACATTCAGCAGTCTCCCCGAAAGATAAGATAGAATTGCAAGAATTTCCTCCCTTTGCTGCACCATAGGAGGGCAACTGATTAAAGAGACAAGGAGAAAAATATGCCCCCCAAAACTAGGTCAGTTGCAGAACATGCGGTGAATCTTTCTTGAATATAAAAAAATTGATATTTGTAAAACAAATTCAAGATAAGTGCAGAGAGTTCTCCTCAATAAATAAAATGAGTAGCAGACCAGTATTAATGCAAACACTGTATCACACTGTGTCCATCATGTCCAGTGAGTCCCAATGGATAACAGGACAAACACTGGAGCATTCATTCTGACTTTCGAAGATGACATACTCCCCAAGAAAGTAAAGGTACTAGTCTGTCGATGTGATACCAAACCATTCATGCTGCTAGATACACACTGTTTTAAATGCTATACATGAGAACACTCCAGGTGGGTAAACCACTGCTTTGTATGAACTGTGGGGAAGAGCATTTGCCCCGCTCGCCAACTTCCCATCTCTTCAAAAAGAACATGAAATACAAGAATAAGAAACTTTCAAACGATTCATCTACATCTACATCTACATCTACATTTATACTCCGCAAGCCACCCAACGGTGTGTGGCGGAGGGCACTTTACGTGCCACTGTCATTATCTCCCTTTCCTGTTCCAGTCGCGTATGGTTCGCGGGAAGAACGACTGTCTGAAAGCCTCTGTGCGCGCTCTAATCTCTCTAATTTTACATTCGTGATCTCCTCGGGAGGTATAAGTAGGGGGAAGCAATATATTCGATACCTCATCCAGAAACGCACCCTCTCGAAACCTGGACAGCAAGCTACACCGCGATGCAGAGCGCCTCTCTTGCAGAGTCTGCCACTTGAGTTTGTTAAACATCTCCGTAACGCTATCACGGTTACCAAATAACCCTGTGACGAAACGCGCCGCTCTTCTTTGGATCTTCTCTATCTCCTCCGTCAACCCGATCTGGTACGGATCCCACACTGATGAGCAATACTCAAGTATAGGTCGAACGAGTGTTTTGTAAGCCACCTCCTTTGTTGATGGACTACATTTTCTAAGGACTCTCCCAATGAATCTCAACCTGGTACCCGCCTTACCAACAATTAATTTTATATGATCATTCCACTTCAAATCGTTCCGCACGCATACTCCCAGATATTTTACAGAAGTAACTGCTACCAGTGTTTGTTCCGCTATCATATAATCATACAATAAAGGATCCTTCTTTCTATGTATTCGCAATACATTACATTTGTCTATGTTAAGGGTCAGTTGCCACTCCCTGCACCAAGTGCCTATCCGCTGCAGATCTTCCTGCATTTCGCTACAATTTTCTAATGCTGCAACTTCTCTGTATACTACAGCATCATCCGCGAAAAGCCGCATGGAACTTCCGACACTATCTACTAGGTCATTTATATATATTGTGAAAAGCAATGGTCCCATAACACTCCCCTGTGGCACGCCAGAGGTTACTTTAACGTATGTAGATGTCTCTCCATTGAGAACAACATGCTGTGTTCTGTTTGCTAAAAACTCTTCAATCCAGCCACACAGCTGGTCTGATATTCCGTAGGCTCTTACTTTGTTTATCAGACGACAGTGCGGAACTGTATCGAACGCCTTCCGGAAGTCAAGGAAAATGGCATCTACCTGGGAGCCTGTATCTAATATTTTCTGGGTTTCATGAACAAATAATGCGAGTTGGGTTTCACACGATCGCTGTTTCCGGAATCCATGTTGATTCCTACATAGTAGATTCTGAGTTTCCAAAAACGACATGATACTCGAGCAAAAGACATGTTCTAAAATTCTACAACAGATCGACGTCAGAGAGATAGGTCTATAGTTTTGCGCATCTGCTCGACGACCCTTCTTGAAGACTGGGACTACCTGTGCTCTTTTCCAATCATTTGGAACCTTCTGTTCCTCTAGAGACTTGCGGTACACGGCTGTTAGAAGGGGGGCAAGTTCTTTCGCGTACTCTGTGTAGAATCGAATTGGTATCCCGTCAGGTCCAGTGGACTTTCCTCTGTTGAGTGATTCCAGTTGCTTTTCTATTCCTTGGACACTTATTTCAATGTCAGCCATTTTTTCGTTGGTGCGAGGATTTAGAGAAGGAACTGCAGTGCGGTCTTCCTCTGTGAAACAGCTTTGGAAAAAGGTGTTTAGTATTTCAGCTTTACGCTTGTCATCCTCTGTTTCAATGCCATCATCATCCCTGAGTGTCTGGACATGATGTTTCGAGCCACTTACTGATTTAACGTAAGACCAGAACTTCCTAGGATTTTCTGTCAAGTCGGTACCTAGTATTTTACTTTCGAATTCACTGAACGCTTCACGCATAGCCCTCCTTACGCTAACTTTGACATCGTTTAGCTTCTGTTTGTCTGAGAGGTTTTGGCTGCGTTTAAACTTGGAGTGAAGCTCTCTTTGCTTTCGCAGTAGTTTCCTAACTTTGTTGTTGTACCACGGTGGGTTTTTCCCGTCCCTCACAGTTTTGCTCGGCACGTACCTGTCTAAAACGCATTTAACGGTTGCCTTGAACTTTTTCCATAAACACTCAACATTGTCAGTGTCGGAACAGAAATTTTCGTTTTGATCTGTTAGGTAGTCTGAAATGTACTTAATGTACTTCAAGTCTCAAAACGAATATGAATGCTTACATCATGTACAAATGATAACAAATTTTACGTAAGTCATAACGGAAGTAACGCCTATAGCAAAAAATATATCTAACTCTACCCCTTCATCATGAGGCCTCCGAAGCCAGCCACGTTAGGGAAAAAGTGTTCTCCCTGCTGTTATCCCTTGTACACTTATCTCGAGGACCTCAACCTCTGCTCCCTGAGCAAAACATTGTCTTCCCCTCATAGAGTGCTACTTCCTACCCCCACCCCTTCATCCAGT